>NC_046191.1:4950714-5270357 GCF_011004875.1 Balearica regulorum gibbericeps | reverse complement strand
ATGCCATTTCTACAGAAATTGGGTGCCAAATATTACCAAGTTCCAATTTTACTGTCTATTTAAAAATATCCTGACAGCATTCAGGCAAATTAAAATTAAAGCAAAGCCACCATAATATTTCAGGCAACAATTTCAAGAAAGGAAAGGCAGAAAACAGACTGTGCGTATACTATAGTTCAAAACAGATTCCTCATGTCAAATGGCATAATTTTTCCTTTTTTACCATTAAAGAGTTATTTTAAGTCTTCTGCCGAATATATTTACATGCATAATGAAATTTTTCAGTGGTTCTTTTTGAATTACTATATATGTTTTAACACTGCATACACTAATAGCGTACACACATATACAGATCCACACATAAATGTATGCACTCATGCACACAATATTCATGAAAAAAGAATTAATGGAAGTTTTTGACTAGATGCTACCCCCTGTAAACATGTTAAATGTGAATAGTGCTTATGGCTGGGCTCATTAACTAAAAATGTTGCTGTTGTCTGCACAATTCGTGTTGCTCACATAAGAATGGATGACATGTAAAATGCTAATTTACAGACTCCGTTCTTTTCAATTACCATCAGGGTCTCTCTCCACTAGGAAGTTCAATGGTCACTTACTACAATCCTCACAGAATAACTTGAGCTGAGACCTCACTCAGCACCTGGAGATAAAACTCTGCAGGCAGTCTTCTCCAACAAAAAGAAGAGAGAAGAAAAAAAAGCCCCACAAAACCCCAAACAACTCCCCCTCAAACAAAGAACAGGGGGGGAAAAAGTAAATAAAAAGAGAAGGGTTTTGAGTGAGCTCCAAACACATCTTCTGACACACTGTCATAGAAAAATGGTATCCCAATAGCCACAGCCCACTGATTGACAAACATCCCATCATTATAGAGTAGCATTATACTTAGAGTAGCAGCTAATGTCATTGTAGATAACTCTTCTCACAACTTCAGCTGTTCATCACCTTTTTCAATCCTTTTCCTAAAATCCCTAGCTCTAGAGCATCCGTAGTCTGAGAGATCTACTCACATCCAGCCTGAAAGCTACTCTGAACTCCCACACCAAGCATGGAATTTGACTTTATCAATTAAGTTGGGACCTCATGTCCCCATTACAGATTGATGTAGCACTTGATAAACAGATACAATTAAGAGATTAACTTCAAACCCACATTCCTTCTCCAAACCAAGACACTAGCACTGGTACAACCATAATTCCCTAAAACATTCTAGGACTTCACTCTACCATAGCTGTACCAGCTGCCTCCTCTCTAAGTATATACGACACCCAACTACTTCGGAGGTCATAAATAGTAATTTATTGCTATTACAATATACTATACTTACAAATTCTTACATTATTTATGCTTTTAAAACTTCTGAGCAGGTTCATCAGTTGTTTCATTTCCCTTTCATGGATGCAGCACTGTGCAATATTTCACTTTCCACAGGGCCTCAGCACCTCTCTGTCAACAGGGCTCCCTGCCCTTCCGCGTACAAACTATTTTGGTTTTGAAGATCTATTCCATACAGGGTAAGTTTTTTAGTAGCAACTTAGAGCCTTTAAATTCTTTTCTGTAACCTCTGCTTTAGTTTACCAGAGCAGTCATTAAGCCTGGGCACTTTGAGGCTGATGGGTATATCTAAGCTAGCCCACTTTGAGCTAATTGCATTCAATTTAACATTCTCCAAGCACTGACAGTCCTCATTCAAGCCAAGTGTGAAAAGTTTTTAAATTAGCTTTCACAGTTTGATTCACAGACAGCAAATGCAAAATGGCACAGGATTAATTTTTTTTCCCCAACAACACAGTGCAACAGAATAGCCCAAAGGCTATTTTAGTATATTTGCTTTAACTATTAGGGAAGATTCACAGCACAGAGAATGCTCCAGCAGAGACAAAAGCTCCAGAGGACTTTCAAAGCCTAATATTGCCCCCATTAATTAAAGTACCATACATTTGTACAGCCTTTCCACTTTGTCACTATATGTTAAAATGGAAGTCTAGACCATTTAAGACAAGCCACACTGATTATTGCTTAAAAGATTAACAGATCAATACATTTTTCTCATTTTTATTACGGATCACGTTTTTAGTATTTAATAAAGTACTGGACTGAAAATGGGCTACACAGAAATCCACATTTTCCTTGGAGAAGTACAAATTCTGACTTCACGTGTAATCTGACATCATCTCCTTTGATCGGTCTGCCTCCATTTGCCAAGATACATGTTAAAAAGGAATCCAGAATATTGAATTACCTATTGCAAAAATGACTCTGTAACTCCCACCAAACAACTGCAGAACATGATGGAAATTTAGCTTTCCTGGCACTTTTCATTTTCCCAGCAACTGCCACTAGGCACAGACACTGAGTTTACATGGTCAACTTTCGGAACATGCAAAGTCATAGAATCATTTTAGTTGGAAAAGACCTTTAAGATCATCAAGTCCAACCATGAACCTAGAACTGCCAAGTCCACCAAGTCTCTTCAACAAAACTTTCAAGAACACAACTTTCCCTTTGAGCAAGTATCGAGAGTGTATGAGCTGCTCCAACGACAAACAGAAAAGTTCAACACATACAAAACCTGATGAAATACTCTCGATTCAGTCTTCAGAAGAAAAATATTTCTTCAATTTGAGAAGCAAATTAAAAGCTCCACTAAGAACTCAGCTCATCTTGTCAAAGTACGCATCAGAATATTAGACAAATCCCCAGTCTTACATTGTGGTTCATGCATACTAAACTGCACAGCTGCAGCCTTAAGTATCCGAAGAAATAACATACAGTGAGATCAAAGTCAGCTAACTTCAATGGGAGTCTTTCCATTATTTTCAGAAGTTTTTACATAAGGTCCAAAACTCATAACCACTCTTTAATTCTAATTATTTCTAATACTCTAATAACTAATAATCCTATTCTAATCTAATAATCTAACAACTATATCAGTAGTGGTAACTCACATCACAGATGGGAATTATCTTAAGGTATCAAAAGTATTTACAGTGAAATTTTTAAAAAAATAACTTGCATACATAGATGGATTCTAGCTTCATACTTCAGTCAGATTGCAGATTTGATATAGCCTAGGATAGGTCACATCTGACAAATTGTAAAGTCAAAGGCCCATCTGTAAAGGTTAAAATGTTAGTCACTGAGGTGGATATAATTTACACACTTCTTGACAGGATTCAGAATACTAATCTCAAATATCAACCTAGTTTTACAAGTATTTTCTATTTTGTGCTAAGAAGTTACATACTTGCATTACAGTGATCATAAATATCACCTTATTTTGTAAATAAGAAGCCTCTTTCACAGTAGATTTGCAAGCAAAGGACATCAGGAAATCTGAATTTGTTAAAATTTGAAAACAGAAACCACATTGTCTATTTAGTGAAACTATTTACAAGATATTTTAAAAAAAATAAATCTTGCAACCCTTCTTCAAGCCAATTCCAGTATTATACAAAACTCTAGACAAGTCAATGAGACCCAACGCAAATGCATCACTGTGTGTCCACGGGCAGTCAGAGGCAAGAGGATAACCTTCACACGCAGGATCACTGCAAGACTGCACACAAGATCCACCAGCGACCTGCGCTTCAGTAGATATGAAAAATTGCAGAGTTTGCATTTAAAATCTCCACTTGCAGTAAGAATCGTCTACACAGAAACCTAAATAATAAAAACGCAGCTTGTGTGAATGTAACTAAGTCAGAGTCTGAACTAGCCAAGACAAGGCTGCGTGAGTGAGCATGGACAGTGGCGGGCAGGCTCGTACAGCCTCTTGGAAACAGTCGGCACATGAGCAGTACTCCTGCTGCCTAGAATAAAGTTAACTTTGGTCCAGCTGCAAAGGCCAGAACTGCAGTTCTACTTGGTAACAAAGAGCAATTTGGATATGTCTTTATATTCATTTCATGAAATCTTTTCTAATTATGTTTACGTAACAGAATACTTAGATGAAATTTCATTGATATAACAGAAAATCTAAGTTAACACATAGAAAATACAGAACTGAGAAAAGAGATTATTGCTTAAAAAACTACTTTGCTAATGCCTTTAGACCATTAGATCTTGCATGTAACTACAGACAATATAAATCCTTAAGACAAGCTTTACACCCTTAGGTATAATCCAGCCCACTATGTATAAAACTTCTTTGGTGGTAAGTACAACTTGAACATCCTCTAAATTAACTTCCACAACTTAGAAAGCTTTATCGGCTCAGATGGTAAACAGCTACAGGTTATTTGAGAGCTAAACTTGTCAGAAACTGCAAGAGAGATACAATCCAATTGTTATTGAAAGTAATGAATACATTTTTCTGGTCACTTCATGTCAGGTGCTAACAGACATCAGAATCACTAAACACCACAGTCACATGAGACATCATATGTTTGTGAATATTTATGCTTAAGAAACTTTGAATTCTATCCAAATGTAAATGCCACAGTGTAACTAATCAGTCATGATCATGAAAGTCTTCCAGAGTATTCTCATTTCTAAAACAAACTAAGATTGTGAAAAATTCAGGTTTTGGTGAGAATGACAGTCAATGGATTATTGGTATTTCCAGAGTGGGGACAAAGCATTCTACAGGCATGGAAAGCAGCCCCAGTATAAGCAAGGCCACGTAGGATGACTGTATAATGCTTTGCAGTAAGTGGTAAATGTATAGGCTACCCAGTTGTTCAGTGATGTACAGTACACAGTCTGTCACATTTTAGATACCAGGATTCTGACATTCAAAGAAGAGCATATAGATGACACAAGCAGCATGGCTAAATTTCTTGTGGTCATTTGAAAGTCTCAGCTAGTACATTTCCACTTTTGGAAATCCATATGTATTTTAATCCTTAGAAAAAAATTAATGCTGATCTCTTCTGAACACACGAAAATATCTACATGCTGATGAAAGATAGTTCTCCTAAAAATACTGATTCCACCTGAAAAGCGTCATGCACTCTAGACAAGCACAAAACTCAGGCATTCCCCTTCGACGGTTACTGGTAAGACACGCAGCTGCAAGCATCTGCAAAGGCATTTTTATTTTCCTCCAGCGCAGATATTGCCATTAGTTGGAGGTAAAGAACATGCAGTTTCAGCACGATCTTGGTTATTCTTTGGCAACCTTAGTGCATAAAACTAATTCCTGATATTAAGGACTGAGGACCAAAGCAACTTGCTTGCATCCAAAAGCCATTACGAAGTGCGCTAAAGGCAGCAAGCACAACATACTGTACACTTGCACAGATGTTTCATCTGTTCCAGTATTTTTTTTTTCTTCATCTGCTTATTATACTAATTTTATATTTGGAACCTTAAGCTCTTAAGATGGGCCTTGTTGTCTTTTCTCTGTGCACAGTAAGATAGGGACTGATGGGACCAGCAGGGACCTTGTTCGTTATATGCATCTCTGCTGAAAAAAGCATAATACCAATGGACAACTGCATTCAGACCTATCTTCAGACAGTAACCCCCAGCTCAAAATTATTTCCTGACCAAAATGGCTTCTAGAATTTTTCTAACTACCAAGTGAACTTCAATTATAATCTACAGACAAAAGACTACCTTTAAGCTACACACCCACTGTCCCAAGGGTGCCAGGGAAAATTCTAGGACCATCAAGTGTGTTTCCTCAACAGAGAAGAGTGAGCACTGCTGAAGATGAGGAAGGTAAGATATGAGAAGATGCTGCAGGTCCAGTGTCCTCAGAGTGCCTGAGGCACTCTTGGCAGGTAATTGTTGGGGTTTCCCACGTAACTTCTTACCAACATAAAACATTCCCATGTAAGAGTTTATAGTGCTAATGATAACCCTAACATCTCCTTTTAAACGTATTTTGGCTGTTTCAGAATAACAAGACATTGATACTTCTGATTTTATTTTTTTTCCTGTTGAACTCCTGTTCCAAGAAAAGTGCAGCTCATATCCTTTCTGAAGCTTTTTCCCCCCGCCACGTACTTGAAAGCTCACTTTTGGCCTCGCGAAGACAGAGCTACGTCTCTGTCCAAACAAATCATAAAAGCTCATTCCTTCCTTTCTCAGGCTTCAGTCTCACCGCATCCCACTTCCTTCCTAACACTCCCTTTCAAAAAGTTTCTTGTACCTTTTAACAGAAATGTCTCCTCAGCTGCTAAACAGGAGATGACATGCATAGCACGTGTAGGAGACGAGCAAAGCTTGCCTTTTCAACAGCAGCGGGCTGCTCATGGGAATGCAGCCTTAGCTGTTTAAAAGATACCCAATATAAAGAAACACTGAACACAATCAGGTCCCACCAAAGCGTGAACCACTACTAGTAGTTTCATTTAATTAGATGCATAAATATATATTTCAGTGCCTAGTTTTAAAATAAACATCTGAAACATCAGTTCAGGGCATATACATACACATTTTATAGATTTGACTAAAAGAGCAGACAAACTGATACAAGCAAAAGTTATACTAGTTTTTAAAGCAATGCAGTTCCTCAAAATAAAGGAGGCAGCAGACTGACTGCTATGGAGTGATACTATTGTACCTTTTTGCATTTGGCAGGAATGATACTACAAGAGACATTGGATACAGCAAAGAGGCCTTGCAGGGGGAAAAACTGCTAAACACATGCTCAAATAAGTAGCAAAATAACGTCACTGCTTCAGTACATTACTTTATATACTAACTAGATCGTATATGTGTGTGTGTATATATATATATAAAAAAAAAAGCCTATATCTGCTTAAGACTGTCTTTAACTGGCAATTTGCAACTCAAAAAGCAAGTATTGGTTAAACTAAATGCTACCAAAGAAAGAGTTAACATGCAAATCATCACTCAGTTCAACGTAGTTTCTGACCTGTAACAGCATGGAACAAACAACTCCAAAGCAGCTGTGCTGGTGCAACATAGCTATGCCAATTTATCCTGGATCCAGGATCTGTCCCAGCGTATAGTTCCTTCATTCACTCCATTAAATCATGTTTGCCAGCAACTACATTGTACTAATGGGTGCATAAAGCTATTCTGCACCTGTCGATTGCCAAGGCATCTGTGCAAACACAACGAAATGGAAAGAAGTGAAGCAAGGAACCCTACTGTTAAAAATAAACCTAAATCAATACAAGTAAAACTTAAGCACTTGGCATGTATGGCTGACTTCTTGCTAAGTATAAATGGTATCAAGGCATGTTTTTAGCCCAATACTACCTAACAATGCTTACATCAATCAGTTTATAGCTTACCAAACAATATTCTTTGCATTTAACTGTCCTAATGCAAAACAAAATAAATCATCAAGTGGCAAATGCTCAAGATGAACAAACCCGTTGAGTTTCAGCAAAGTTTAGTTTTCTTTCAAGGAACTACAGAGCTACTTCTGTTTTCTCACTAGGTTCAGTGCTGTTTTATTTTGATGGCTCAGAGAAAATCACCAGTCCTGGTAGAAAATCTTCAGTTCTGCTTTGTGTTACTCCTATTTCCGAGACAACCAGTACAAAGCAACAGTACAAATCCAAGAAGTGGAATTTCCACAAGATGTTACACTAGCATGAGTAGCTGTTATTGCCAGCTGCAGGAGCCAGAATATCAATTTACTCACTGCACAAATTTTAGAAAGCATGACATAAAAGTGAAGGCAGCCTTATCATTACCTGCTTGTTTTCATTTCATAAAGCTGCTTCCCCTTACCTTCTTTAAGTATCTACTAACACTTTTTTTATTGCAGTTTATCTTGAAAATTAATCATCATAAATTTAAAAAACATTTTCTTGCAAATCTGTCAGGTTTGTAATGCTATTTCATTTATTACAAGATCACATGACGCACCAGAGCTCTGTATTTGAAGGTGACATATTTTCACTTTGTTTTGATACCACTTTCAAAAATTGTTCCTATCAATCTTTCACTGGAGCCAAAACTTAACTGTCTTGTTCACTGAAACATTAAATGCCAAGTCACACAGATGAATAAAAGCATTTGCAAGTTTAACATCTGCAGTTGCAAAAACATTTGCAAAAGTTTCCTGTCAAAAAGGTCTGTATAAGAGAATCCACAAAAATGAATCTAGTCCACAATCAGTACCAAAACAAATTATTCTTAATCATTTTGGTCGTCAGATCACACCAAAACGAGATTTCATAAACAGGCTGATCTTTAAGTAGAATTTTTGAAGTGCTTACAGCTCAGATTTTCAAAAAGTATTACAACTTCCATGCATTTGCTAGACTCAGCTTATGCATTGTTTAAGACCCATGCTTTTCTGCATCGTTCGCTAGAGAGAAGTAAAATACCCAAACAAACAGGCCATATACTTACATTGCCCATAATGCATCATTTTCTTTCTAAACAGTGGCAGCAAACAGGCACATCCAATACTGTATTACTTTCTTCTCTCATTCATGACGATGTCACACACAGGTTCTTTGATTCTGAAAAAGAAGCATTTCCCAGGTTCTAAAGATAGAGGTACCCCAACCAATCCATCATGCTTTGTGTGCTAATGATAGACTCATGCATAAGAGGCACCAGGAGCAGTCAGAGGCAGCAGGCATGAAAAGGAGTGAATCAACTGTCAAGGGTTGTGATCTGAAGGACTGCAAGGCTGTGATTAGAATTTTCAATCAGGACTTCCACAATTCATCACGCTACAAGGGAAGGGGGGGGGGCATATTTCTTCATCAGCCCTTTCTGCTATTGGCATAGCAAGTTCTAGGGCATTAAAAAAAGGAAATCTTAACATCTTACATCTATAAGCGGGTATGTTTGAATCTTCAGGGAGTGGAGAGTAAAAGATTTTCTGGGACTGCACAGCTACTACTTATTGTCTGCATATTCAAAACAAAAACAAGATTATTTGCAGCACAGCCTTTCAGCTGATGAAAAAGAAAGCACAGCTCTTCTCTCTCCTGTTCTAGGAATACTTATAGACACCTGAGTGAGAAGTAACCCTGGAAACCTTTGACTGTTGTCTTTGAGGATACAAAAAGGAAATTCTTCAGCAGAATTTGCTAAAACATTCTATGAAACTTCAGAAAATAAAAAGGCAGAGCTCTTCACAAGGACAGCATTCTCACAATCTGCATGGAATCACCTGCAGCACTTGACAGGTGGCATACAGTCACATTTTCAAAACGTAAAAAGGATCAGCAAGTTAGGTGAGTGCGTAAGTTCAGAGTAATCAAACACGTGATCTGACATTCTTTTCCGTATGGTGTTTGTTTGCCTTGGTACTACCTCTACTGACTTGCCAAAGAAAAAGACAATCCCACAACTTGACAGCCTCAAACAGGACTCCCTCCGCTACAGCCTCTGTTTTGAAACCACAAAAAAGTTGCAAAAGCTCATCAAATGTTTTGCTGCTTCTTCCTCCCCTTCACCTATGAAATGTAGTTAACTGTCTCACTGAATACAAATTTTGCAAGAACTCATTCACAAAGGGGATTGCTGCCGCAGAGCGCAAACCTTCAAAAAACCACCAGCCCAGCAATTAGGAACTGGGTACGGGTGACTTGAACCAAGTGCCACAGGGAAGGAGCAGTCGGTCTGTGTCAATGTCACTGCAGCCTTTGTCTCAAAATCTAGATCCAAGTGACAGCCTAGGCAGATCAGACATTTATTGAAATATATGAATGAAGCATTATTTTAAAAGGCAATTTTCATGTTAAACTATGAATAATGAACAGTAAAGACAGTTCTTATTTGCATAATTAATGTTTCAGTTATTGATATTCCTTCAGAGGGTCACTAGCCTTTTTTCTCCAAGTTAATTAATTAATAAAGCAACTCCTTTTATGTAGGTAATTGTAATCACTCAAAGGCATGTAAAATATTTGGCACTTAATGTTCCAACTCTAGTGACACAACAATCATTTGCATAAATGTAAACACTGAATGGGTCCATTTAAGTCCCAACTAGAAAGAAATCCTTTGAAACTAACAGGAAAGAAACTCCTGAATTATGGACAAACACGACAATATGGGCAAGACCACTTTTTGTCCTTATTTCGCAACAATCATTTTCCTTAATGCAAATCTCGGCTTCAAGACAATATACTGCTCATGGTGCAAATCTGTCCTCACATTTAGCTGAGGATTGCTCTGAGGAGATAGGATAATTTAGGAAAGAATAGATGTTTATGGGAAAACAAATCCAAACCAGAAACCTGTTAGCAAGCAGAAAGCTTTAAATGCCCAACATTTTACAGGTAATACAAAACTTTTTCTTTTTCTATTAAAAAATACACAAACAAATCCAGCAAACAGGAGCCTGATCCTATAAAAACCTGTTACAGAAAGATTTATTGTTCATGGTAAGTCTTACTCAAACCAGGCGAGATGGTTACTTTGCTCAGTAGCTTACATGCAGCTGCAGCACATCAGGCATCATGCAAAATTCAACATGGAAAGGTCTACTCAATGCAGTGCTTGAAGAAAATAGGAAAGCTAAGAGGTTATAGCTGTTATGAAAACTTTTATCCCTTCCCTCTTTAGAGAGAGTACTGAGTGACGAGGTTCAGTATAATATCATGAACATCTTGATCCACAAGTTAGTTTAAAAACTACACAGCCCATCTTTGAGCTATTGTCTCACAAGTTGATTACTATAGTTTCTGTAAATCTCAGTCTTGCTCCATTCATAATCCATCCAAAACGCTACTGCAAAAACCATTTTAGTGGCCTCTTTCATCAGGTCTCTCCTTCACGTGGGAGAATGAATATCAGGATTACCATTCTTATCACACAGAATATTCTTAAACCACTAATAACTTGTACTCATCCCATTTCTGACCCTCTCTATCTACATCACCACACTTTCCTGCCAAACAAGCATCTTCATGGGGGGTGTTCCAGGCTGCCCTCCTAAAGCAGTGCCACACAGTTCTCCAAAGCCAAACCTTTGTCGCTAAAATTCCACCTCGAGTAAGTCTTTTATGGTGCGATGTAATCAAAGAGGAAGAAAGGGATAGAAAGTGTTGTAGAAGTGCTGACACCGCTGACTAGCAGATAACCAGAGTCCCATCATTCTGGTATTTCCTCACCAGAAAACAGCTACTGTCTCTACTATCAAGCATTCTGACAGAGAGGTTTGGCGTTTTTTCTGCTTTATGTAGTGCCTAGCACCACTGAAGGAAACTGAAGGGAAGGAGGACCCCGATCTACCTCTACAGTTTGGGGAATGGGATGGCAATGTAGGTAACAAATGCTGCTATTTGTTTTATGAAGTCATCTGCATCCTATCGGTTGCTAAAACCTTGCAAATATTCCAGACATCATCAAGAACCTTTGCAACCTGTTTTCAGGCTGTAAATCTCAAATCTGTTCTCCATCTGAGAAATCACAACAAAATGTGAAATAACCTAAAAATTGAAAGTAATTTCACAGAAAATGGAAACAGATACTGTAGGAAAAACACATTCCAGACTTGCAAATTCTCTCTTTTATGTAATCCTTATCCATAATCTTCCAGGGGACTATTTTGATCTCTCTCAGCAAGCACACCTCACAGTATTTTTAGCTGCTGTGGATCTTGTTAGCTAGCCATTGGTTGTGTATTCAACTGGGCATTCTAGCAAATGGTATTCAAAACATGCAGGACTAAGGAATACAGCCACTAAGTAGATTACGAATAAAACACTCAGGTATTCTTTTCCCTATTTCTCAGTAATTACTCACAGCCAAGAAACGTAATAGAGGTCTGCTTCTTCAGTGTCTCGCTTCTAAAGGATCTATGCGGTGTGAACACAGGCACTACAGGACTCAATAGCAAGTTTTAAGTGCTTCTTACAAGACAAGAATCTCCTCAACAGCTTTCTCCCAGGCATCGAGGAACCAGCTAAATAGCTGCTATTAGTATATATTTGCAGCTTTTTTGTCAAAATCATAATAAACACAAAGAACCTACAATGGACACATCCAAGAGAAGATATAAATGAAATTCTAGATTAACAAAACTGTTAAATCAAGTTAGCAGTTTTATCTCCAGGGATAATAATTTGGCTTGCAGTGGTGGGCTAAATAATGCAGTTCAACACATTAAGAATAGATCTGTGTTCAGACTGCACGGACTGTTAGCTCAGAAAAAAGGCAGGAGGGAAAAGAAATGCTGAAGTAGCTCTGTTTCCTGCCCATAGCACACTTTTCTTTTCTCCTTTATCCTCCAAAACTATCGTGATCATGCACCCATCACCATATCTTGCACACTCCTTGAGAAAAAGACAAAATAGGTCTCAAAATCTGTCTTAATGGGCGTCAACAAAAGAAACACCAATTCATCTGGATGCAGCACATGTAACATGCATAGAACATCCAGAAATCAGTGTCATCAAAAATGGGGCTTCCCCTTTGCCAGCCAGCCACTGCGACAGCCACGGTTGTTCTCACCATTTCCCACTGCAGACACCTTCACCTCCCTAGAGTGCATTTAGCTGCAAGCCTGGAAATTTCTCCTCTGACCAAGAGAGAAGTCACCTTTTCTCTCTCTGTAGTCACAGTTTCAGCCATGTAGTTTTCCATGAGACATTGAAAAGTTTCTCTACTGTCAGCACTGAAAGCGTCTCTTCAAGTAGGTTTTTTTTTGTTTGGCTGGTTTTTTTACATAGCCACATTTTCATCAAATTTTAGTGCATAGATTTTATGAAACTGTTTGAAAGCCTCAGGATTTAGGTTAGTAAAAGAATATGAAATGTAGGCTAGGCTATAGTGGGCTTTCTAGGGAATATCCCCCTAAAGCAATCTCTTGATAGGTAAGGTATCTTTCTTGCTGTAAAAGCAATGATTGTTGAGCACAGATTTTCAGTGGGCTCTGGAGGTTTAAAGTCTTAGAAAGACCTAATTTTGTTCAAAACTATCTGCTTGCTTCCTCTGCATTTTATATCTGTATGAGCTCAGATGGAACATAGAGAAAAGAAAAGAAATGATAATACTACATTAGCAAAAAACTTCGATTGAATTTTCTATGTCTTATAAATACCTCCTAATGCTGTCAGGTTTGCTACAGAATATTTATTGCTTTGACTATCTAAAAAGGATTTTTTTTTCCAGATTAAAAACAGCACTTCAAGGTAAGAAAGAAAAATTACTGTTACTAAATGGACAAAGTTCAGCCTGGGGGGGGGGGGGGGGAGAAATGTAAAATTATGTGATTTCTATTGCATCAAAGTGGGCAATGAAAACTTTAATCTATCTGTTCCTATCTCAGGCATACCTATGAACATTTTTAAAACACAGATATAAAATTCCACCAATGCTTTTACTCCTATTTTTGCTCTAGTTGAGTTATAATTTGTACTCCAAGAAGGATCCATTTTCACAGATATTCATACTACCTGCCCTATTCCAAAGATATAGGATTTATTTGTTAGCTGAGTGGCATTCCAGTTTAAACATTCTGCAATATCAACACATGAATCATTCTGAATACAGTCAAAAACTTTGCAGCTGTATATACTAACTAGCTAGCCCACAAAGAATTTCTAACACCCTGAGTTTTAATTCTTCATATAATTTCTTTTCTGACGAAATAAATCCCTTGTAAGTGAAAGGATTCCAGACTCATCCTTTGTGCTGCCGTTTCAGGACATGCTGAACATCACAAGCTTCACCAAAGACTGTGCGCGGTGTGGGTGACAAGGCACGCTCTAGCGGTTTTTTTTCTTCTTTCTCAAGAACTATTTGAATTCGTATGTATGACCTCCACAGTTTAACTGATGACTATTCAGTGCATCAATTACAAAAAACCAGCCATTCTCATTTCCTTTACACTCCTCCTCAAAGAAATAAATCAGTATCTTGACTGATTGAAACACTTAACTGCCAGTCATTTTGCTTCATCCCTTCGCTGCCTCACACCAGCCTGCATGAACTCAAGAGATGCAGAGCAGCGATTAAATTGTAACATGGACATGGAGCACTGAGAGCAATAACTGAGTGGTTATAAACAAATAACACAGTTCTTCATAATTCAGTAAAATACATTATTTGATTTTGTGTGTGTTTTTGAAAGCCAGTCAAAGTAGCAGTGCTTTTTTACTAATGCAATAACATTACTGCTTAATGGTAGAAAGCACAGGAGAGCGATATATGGCCTACAAATAAGAGTAAAATGTGCAAGCTTAACAATACAAGTTTATCTTCCTTATGAATTACCTAGGCAGTGCTTTTATGATATGAGATCCATTGTTTCCCGATCTGCAAATTACTTCCTGAATCTATTAACTATAACGGGTAAAATGTATTTTTCAGTTTTAGTCTCTGGAAAAAAAAAACAACCAAAACCAAACAAAAACCCCAACAATCACAAAACAATAAATCAGTCTAAGCAGGTGAGTCTAAACCAGCAACAAGGCCGAGGTATTTCAAGTATGCAATCACTGGCTCCCTATAACACTAAAGGATTTTTTTGAGGGTGGGAGCATGGATATGAAAGGATTTAAGTGTAAATTATACAATGATAGTACAATTCTGGAGTATTACCGTGAGTGTGAGGGATTATTAAAGATCAGATAGGATTTTTCTAGCCTTACTTCAGACACCTCCAGGGAAACAAATTCTGCAATACTCTGTAGGAGATAAAGAACAACCTGAGTATATTAAAAGACTCATAGATATAATTCCATGAACTACAAGGTTTCTTTGTAACTCAGATACCTCAAAGTGCTCAATCCTTCTATTATAGTGCTTGCATTTCATATGTTTTTGAAGGATGACATTTCCACTCACTGACTTAGTATTTGCATGTCTTGCATTCTCTAGTGAGGGCCCAAGGAGAGTAATATTATTTTTATTCATATATCTTCCTCCCCCTAAATTCCAACACCACATCCCAAACTCATTTACCTAAGCAAAATGCTTCATACATGTATAGCCATAGAAAACACTGTGATTTTCCTGAATACAAAAGATAGAGGTGAAGGTACATTTATATGCGCCTGAAAACTGAAATCAACATTCAATACTGGTATTACATGGCAGAAGATACATTTACTCTATTCTTGCTAATGACATACCAATTGCTATTAAAGCCTCTAATAAGTTACGTTTGAATCACCACAGGATAGTTTGGTAGTGTTAGAACTGTGAAACAAATACAAAAGGTAAGGCATCTGAATCTGCTCCAAGCGCTGTGACTACATGTACTGCATCCCTTCTTCTCCAGAAGCTCTCAATCGCTTCCCAAGTGTAAGAGTTCATCAAGCTGGATTCATTTTCCAAGCTCCTCACATTTCAAATCCTCTTCTCACCAAGGCCCAAACACCACTGTAGCTTAAATTATGCTCTCCCCAGTCAACAAGACTCTTGGTATCAATGACTTTGTGGTCTACCTCAAAGGAGCCATCAGCTGTAACACATGCTCTCAAAATATCCAGTCACATGTTCTGATAGAAGGCGATAGGTTTTCCTTCAGTTGTCTTTCTGAAACAACCAGATGCTGAGTACTTTAATGAGTAGATACTCTGTACTCATACACTCTTCCAATTACCTCTTAAATCTTTGATCTCAAGGTTGGATATTTCACTGAAAAGTTTCAGTAATTTACTTATGAAGCTGCTATGAACAGTAACATTATTCCCTTTAAATCACCTATTTAAAATTTTCTCTACTCAAAGCTAGGACAGGAAGCTTATTATTATTATTATTAAGGCTGTCTGGCACTTTCCACTGTAAGAGTCTCCTTTCAATTGCCTGCAACTTTGCCAGATTTTTAACTGTTCAGGCTACGATTTTACACATCAAGTGTGTCTGCTTCGGTGTGATTTTCAGGACATGAGGGAAGAGGAATGAGTTGAATCACTTCCAAGATTTAAACTGTAAGAAAATAATATGTTTTGGCCATGTTAAATAATCACTGTGAACTTACATTTGAAAAGTTTTCTGGGTTTTGAAACTGGGAGTAAGATTTGGTCTTCATATTACGGATGTGTTTTTCTTGCTAATCCCAAAAAACCCCCACAAAACTACCCAAATTATAACATGACAGACTTTACACTTGTCCAGTGATGACTCCTTTATACTAAAATCTCTCTACACTGTCATCATCCTCCAGAAAGAACCAAAATGTGCATGCACATTCCTATAAACACTGTACCACAAAATGGGCTATAACTACTGCTCTGAACTGTAATGACAAAAAACACTGGAACCAAGAGCGAGAGGTTTGTCTTTCTGTTAAGGCACCCAGGAAGCTGCTGGATTTCAACGCAGAAGATCTAAGAACCAGACCAGAGAAGACAGGAATGGAGTTTGATGTGAAGTCTTGTATCACAAGAACTGGAAGAGAAGAATTTGTGACTGCTGTTTAATAATGAAGAACTTGGGAGGTTTAGGCTGGGAGTCAATAGGCAAAAATGGCTTTGGGGAGGGGTAGGATTAGGGTGGATGGAGACAGTTGTCTGTAAGAGAGGTGCTGTGTCCAGATAAGGAGCCAGGAAGAAAGGAGAGCTAACTCGTGGTACCCAGGAAGGCGCGATTAAGAACTGATGTGAAGAACACACATCTTATTTGTCTCTATTAATGGTCACAAAGAACATAGCAGAAGCTGCTGTCACAGCTACTCAACTAACCCAATGGTGTAAGCCTGTCCATAGGAAGGACAAAAAAAATCTGGTCTTGACAATACACGTGGATCTCAACACAATGTGATCTGATGTTACTCTTCCTCCTCAAAACAAAATAGGAATTCTGTCGAGATAATCCTACAATTACTGCTGTACCACTCATTGAATATTGTAAGCTGAATTATTTCAAATACTTTATTTCATTAGACAAATTTTCTAAGAAGACATAAATTAGGGCATACGGTTCATAATATTTTCACTTCCTTCCCTGTAACCCATTTCACTAGTTTTATACTTCATCAATTGAAGCATTATTGCTAATACATAACATTTAAACTCTTTCACAAGAGAAAAAAAGATTCAAATGTCTAATTAGAAAGCTATGATGGCCATTTTGGAAATTAGTGTTAAATTTTCTGCCTACATCCAATATGCATGAAAGCACTGAAGTCAGAAGCAAATGCAGAGCTTACAGGCCTACAGGTTTCTGTGCAGAGCAAGAGGTTTTTTACTGCTCACTTGGGTACAAGGAAAAACGGAATCCCCAGAGTACAGAATCCCCATCTGCAAGATTTACAGCTATACAACGACAGCATAAAGCATTAAACAAGAGCATGAGAACGTCTGTTTTACCACAGCACAAAACCAAGGGCAAGTAACATTTTTTCACGTTAAGCATAACACATTCCTACGCACAACTGAATCAACAACAATAATATATGAAGATTACCTAATACCAGGAAAAGCATCTCTGACTAACACCAGAAAAGTCAACTGCTAACATTAGTTAACATCAGAAAAACTGTTTTCCACCCAAATCTTCGTACTGAAATGTGACAACAATCTTTCAATCATCAACAAGCGCCAGAAAATCATGTAAGAACAAAACAAAAAGAAGAAATGCATGGAAAAGCTTTCACAAAATACGAAGAAGGCTGCAGTCTCCATTACAACACGTTGTCTGACTTACAATTGTTGCAAAGGCTTACAAGGAACTGTTTTACAAATCTTTGCCAACATATACAAACTTCACTTCTTCAAAGCAAGCAAGATACGTTTCTGTCAGATGCTAAGAATCCTTTGACAGGTTGTATTAGTGTCTTAAAAGCACCCATGAACAATCAGAATTATCACAGGAGGGGATTCAGAGCTTTATGCCAGGTTTTTGAATGCTAGAAATATGTAAGCATTTGTACTACAAAAAGACTGGGCTGTTCAAAAAAAGAATACATATTTATCTACACATCCACATGCTCCTGAAGACTTAGGCCAGCAGATAACACCTTTGAAAACCCCAACAGTTAAAAGGTATCCCACTCCAGTTTACTAACAGACCATTACACTGTTTCTTTACAAGTGACTAGTTAAATATACAATTATTCAGTGAAGAGAAAGGGAGGCCCTGGGTAAGAACACATTATAACTATAATAGCACCTGTTTCCTTCTGTATTGAGACTCTTTTCTAATCTGTTTTTCACATTCTATTTTTTTAAATAATATTGGGTACACTATAGCATAGCTTCCAAGGCTGTAACAACCAAATGTAACAGGCTGCTTTAACTATAAAGCACTAACCTCTGGCATGTGAGATTGGAGGTGGAAGGGTCAGTGAGACTTTTCTGGGTGTCACAACTCAAGAGTTTCTCTTCCTAAGTGTGGTATATTGTTGTGAAACCATAAGATACCCCATTAGGGATTCCTTCTTATAAAAGCTTTTCTATAAAATACATGTATTACATACATAATGTATATTAAGATCATCTTCATCAGCTTTAAAATAATCTTTAAAGAAGTGAACAAACATCCTTGATTCATTTGGGCATACCACAACCAGACTCCTACACTCACATTCAGTTCTCCTGTGCCTAATTCAATACTCCACAGGTAAGTTAGACCTTCTCCCTGCTACAGTAGTCATTTACACAGTATTTCCCCCTCAGAATGAGTGACCATAACTCCTCTAGCTCCAAGCTCTTTTCAGAGCACTGCAGACATACTGAGTTGCTGCACCACAATTAACGAGTTTCCCCTCTCGCACCACTGCATGGAGATACATTAAGAATTATTACAAGTTATTACTAGCATCTCACCAAAACATTACACTAGCATTTCTCATTTAAAATAAATTTGTTCAAAAAAAAGCATTTTGTGAACTGTACTTCAAGTTGCAAGGCACTTCAGTCTCCCATGTCTACTTCTCAAGCTTTTATTACAACAATAAAGAATATGAGCAATATATTAATATTCAGAATAACTTTACTCTACTTGCATCATCCTTATAAATTGTCCTCCTATTAATTAGTTATTTGATCTCAACATATTAGAAACAGCACAAACCCCTCATTGTTCTCTGTATCACTCTGTAACCTACGTGCTTGTCTTCTGCTAAAAGCCTCTCTTGAAAGTGCTGTTATTAATTGTCAAGCATTAGAACTGTTCCTCTACACATCATCCCCCATTCTTTCAAGACAGGCGGACAAGATTTTCTCCACTTTCTGCAACTCAAGTACAAGCTAAAGTACATCTGAATACACAATTCATTCTATTTAGCACTATGGTCTCCCTAATGCATCCAGTGTAGCCAACTTCTTACAGGAAGTAATTGCTGGAACAATTAGGACTCTCACAAGGACTTAACAAGATTAATACACGCTATGTTGCCACATCTGCGTCTTATCTCATGCAGTGATACTAAAATGTTAATGATGCAGTCCAATACATCAGCAATGACCAAAATGTGTATAATAATCTTCTGTAACTCTAGGCTGAACTTCTTTACGTTTTATAATGTGAAAACTAGAGAGCTATTACTAACTACTTCTATTCTTGTTGATTATAACTTTAATCTAAGTTGCTCTTTTTATCTAACACCTGCAACATTCATGTCTGAAACAGGAAGGAATCCTCAAAGATCCTGGTTCCAGTTTGTTTTTTTCCAATATTGTCTGAATACACAACAGTAACACTACAGTGATCTCCAGAATGTTTTTTGGATAAGAAACAGTACATACCCTAATTTCTTAGAAACCAGCACAATTCCTGGTGGTTTCTTGATGCCTGTTTCTCTTAACAAATCAAACCCTAGACAGTCTTGGAAAAATCCAGTAGTAGTCTCTCTCATGAATATGTATGTCCACATATGAAAATTAAATACATTTACTATCATTCAACATGAGTACTTCTCTTAAATAAATAAATAAATGAATAAATAAATCACTGTGAAGCAACCAAAGATAATACAGCATAGTCCACCAAAATGAGAAAAAAATCTCAGAGGTAGTCCATTACACATCAAAATTGATATTATAGATGCTTTACTCATTGTCTACATGCAAATTATGTACACACTCCCAGCCACAAAGAAGAAAATCAACACTGTATTTATCAAGACAGTTTATTCTCATGTTATTGGATCCACAAAACAAATGACATCTACCTGTACTGTTTTGCTTCTCTGCACTGTACTTCTTCCAATCTCCACCAAAAAGTTCCATCTAAAAATACTGATTAGCAGAATCAGCCATCCATGATGTTTACAGGTCATTTGCAATTTGTTCTTTGAACTGAAGATGATCTTTGCAATAAAGAACAGAGCTGGTTCTCTGCACAGGCCTGAGCAATATTTTGAAGTTTGATGCACATGATCTGCTCCCCTGGATTTCTGCTGTCTGGAAAAAGCAAGGCAACTAGAGTTCAGTGACTGAGAATAGGGTTCTTCTCACCTAAATTTTACCTGTCAGAACAGGGCATCTTGTGTAAGCTAATGAACTGGGCTTCTGCAAAGAATGGTGAGTGATAGAACCATCCCATGGAGAGTCCTCTCTCTGCCATCTCTTCACCTCATCGAAGCGCCCAACAGAACAAATTATGCAAGAACGGAACATGAGAAATACTACATTCAAAAGGGACAGCCACATGTGTAGGTAGCTTGTTGGATCAACAGTCCTGCCACAAAAAACAGAGCTGCAAACAGAGAGCACCTTTATGAAAATCACTTGCTGTTCTTTGTCAAGCCCAAAATTGAGAGTGCTGAAGTCTCAGATCTGTTTCGCAGCTGTGGCAGAGTTATTTTTCTAATGTTGTTTCACAGCATAAAGAGGATTTCATGTCCTCTCCAGGATCATCCTGCACTGAAATCCAGAAACTGAAGCTTGGCACAGTGGGATTCACTCAACAGCAATTCTTACTTTGCTCTGAGGATCTGTACGCACCAATATCAATTAGCATTTGCTACAAATGTAACATAGCAACAGCAGACAAGCCCTCATTTGACATAAATCAGTGTAGTTCTTCTGATTTGAAAGAACTTTACCAAATTTCATCAGCTGTAACTCTCACACAGTGCTTTTGAATAGCTTGCTCTATCACCAGGGAGGTAAGGATCATAAAATTTGAGTGCCAGGAACAGTAAGTGGTCAATTCAATTTGTTATCCTCTTTAGGACTTCTCAAACATTTTATTTCTCTTGTTTCCAGAAGGAAGAAAAATGGGTCTGAATACATGAAAACTGTCACACAGGGATGGTGGGTGGAAAACTGTCCTGAAGCCATAATCTGAGATATGATTACTTCAGCAGCCACAAAAAAAAACATTCTTAAAATAATATTTATTGAACTCACTGACATTTTTTACTGTTTTTAAACTTGAGAGCAAACTGCCAACATGCTGTGTGAAGTAGCACTTCCTGTTGATTTGTTTTGTATTAATTATAGCATAATTAAAAAGGGGAGTCTTAACTGCAATCAACTACCAGGTGTTTAAAAACAATAAACAGGGGCCTTAAGATTTTCAAATGATACTACCAGTCTTACCGTGACACAATGACCAAATTTAAAAATGTATGCACATATCGGGAGGAAATCCTAGCATGAGAAAACCTTCATTATTTAAAAAAGGGGGGGAAAAAACCCCCACCTACTGGTAAGACCCTTGATATTAGTGGCATAGCTACTACAGTTAGGACATGAACACCTAACAGGTCATCTCATCTTGCCAATAAAAGGGTTGAACTTTCTAATACACCTCAGAGCTTGAGGAAAACTGACATAAAAGGTAGTAACAATAAAGCTAACTGTGTATTTTGTTACATAAAGGAAAGAAAAGGAAAATTGAAATATTAATAAAATATTCACTGCATTGACTGTTGATGAACTAAATAGCAATACAATTTCATGAATATCAGCTGGACTGCATTAAAGTTTAAAAGTATTTTGGTTTTTTTCCTAATTGCCTTTATGTTTGGCTTAATCATGTAGATAGTTGGAAATTCCAGCCCTGAATCCTCTATTGCAGCAATGCACTGAAGTCCAAGCTATCCAGCAAACTAGTAGCCCATCACTGGTAACTTCAAGAGCTAGTAAAATTCAAGAAAGCAGAGTCTCCTACACCACCATCGCCACAAGCAAAATATGGTATGCTACAAATTATTTGATTGGTAAAGGTTACACAAGGAAATCAAAAAGAAGATAAAACTGAAATTCTTCACACTAACTACCTGCTAAAAATACCCACCATCCTCAACACAGAGGAAGTTTTTCTTTCCTCCCATCAATACCGACAGATTCCTGTGAAAGAGAACTAAAGGAAAGGTATGAACTCAATAATGGGAGGATGCAGGTGACCTACTACATGTTAATTTGGCAAAAAGCGCAAGCCAATTGACCTGTTATAGCCGGTCTCCAGGCAGAGACTGACAGGTCCTGGAAATGCTGTCAAATTACTAACACAGTCTGCTTCTGTGTGAGCGCTGAATCCTGCCGGCTTGGATCTCTTCATCCTGGCTTGATCTCAGGAACTACTTGATGCACCTGAATAAATCCAATGACGGTTAAGCAAGTTGAAGTGCTCTTCTTCTTTGCTGTTTTAATATAGTTTATCAAGAGATGCATCTCAAGTAACTAGGAACAAAAAAGAAACTTTTTTTTGGGTATGGTGTACAAAGATCACTCACATTTTTTCCCTCAGTTTCTTCAAGTATTGAAAAAAATGTATAATCCTTTAGGTTGAGAAATGACCCATATGATGCCTGCTATTCTTTAAGTAATCAATCTATCAGTAGGTTAGAAGACAGTTATGTAAAAGAAAGATAAGAAAAGTTCTTCATTTCCAAATGGCCATACTTAAAGTCTTTGCATTTCCAAATTCTAAATGTGAAGCTACAAATGTCAATAATCTCATTTAAACATTTCAATTGATTGGTAAGATTATTTTTGGTAGGTACCGCTTAAGACAGCCATATGTTTAAGAAGTTACTTTATGCTGTGCATTAGTGAGTCAACTTTTAAGCAACAGCAGTTGGTATGAGTGCAGGTATGGAAACAGAAGATCAGATACAATAAAAAAGAAATTTTCCTATGACTTCAATATAGTAACACTGCAAAATCCACTGCAACTCTGAAACTTCTTGTGCTTACTGGAAAGCGTTCATTTCAAATAATTTAGTACTATTTTAAAGTTATATCAACTTATATTCTTAACACCCATTATTGTTCAGTATGCATATTTTTTTCCATTTAAAAAGAATTGAAAGTTTTGTAATCAATCATTTTCAATTTTTTTCCTAGTTAAGAATGTTGTGAATCTTAAAGATAGCCAGAAAAGAAAAACTGTATCAACGTGACACTAGAAATTAGGAAAGTATCCAAAGAACTTCTTTTGGTTTCCAACAAAATTTACATGGGCTAAGAACACTACGTAGCACATTACTGCATTCTCTCTCTCATGCTGACCACACACAGTCCAAGAAAAGTGTAACCTCATACAATCTGTTCCACAGCTGGAAAAGAAGTAAGACCTTTGTTATTTTGCAGAGACCTAAAACAACAAGAGTCACCGAGTAACTGTCAAACCTATTAACTCGCTAATCACTCACCCATGCTGAAGGGGTGTTTATGCTAAGCTGTCCTAAAATGAAAGTGGAGGTTAAAATAATCTCTAACTGGAAAGCCAAAGTGCTTTAAACACTATATTTTAAAAGAGAAGAGATACACTTTTACACAAAAAGCAACTCTTGACAAAAGAGATTAAGCAAAGCCTCTCTGAATGACACTGAATAAGCACCAGAGTCCTGCAGCTGGGATACCTACTCACTCTAGAACCAAAGAACTGTTTTCAGGTAACTGTTGCAACGATCTTGAATTTCTGCAGACTCACAACTTTCCTAAGATTTCCAAGAATAAAACTGTGCAGGTTTAAAAAGTTCTCTTCCAAAATATGAACACATGTAGACTGATTTATAAGCTTCAGAGTGTATCTTGCGGCCTAACACAGATAGACTGATGGGTTTGACTACCTAGAGAATAACACCAGAAAAGGGATTTGCACACCAGGAATTGGTTTAAGAGGCCGCAACTGCAGCACCTGGATGCTAATCAGCTCCCAATTAGCTTCAAAGCACGCTGACCCCAACAAATACATTCAGTACCACTTTTCATCAGCAACCCCGCAAAGATGAAATGCGGCAATCACCCATAGAAAAGCATACCTACCAGTATCCCTGTCACACTGATGGCAAAGATATTTATACTGCTTTTTGCTACAAAAAGCATTTTGGGGAGATTCCAGCTCCACCTTTAGTAATAACAGGAGGACTTTGTATTAGAGGTCTCTTGATTACCCTCAGTACTAAACAATGATACACTCACATTCAAGTACAAATAATTCTCGAAGCCTTAGTATTATGTCTTGATTGTCTGCCTTTTCACAAACGTCCTCTAAATGTAATTTTCCGGTAACTACTCACTGAGGAAAAGCACCTCCTAAAACCACAGGGACATTGCCTAACATCTAAATCTGAAGTTTTTGCAAGACAGCAATATGCCTGCTAAAAGAAAACAAAATGGCAAGCACACATGCATGATAGGATTATTTGATTCAATACAATATAAATTAGGTCAGACTTCTCTTTGGAGAATTCTGTGTCAAGAACTAGGTGGTCCACTAAATTTCTATTCATTTGCCTTCAGGCTTGGGGAATTGCAAAGACTCTCAAGAAACTGATGTTCTTCTACCCACAAGAGTAATCACTATTTCAGCAGGAAAAAAAAAAACAACCACCAAACCTCTCAGTGTAACTGCTTGACAATATCTGGAGATCTGAGAAATCTTTGTATAATAAAAAGAGCAGCTAATAAATCTTTGCATATATATAACACATACATGTATCCATACACAGAGATATACAAAATTCAATACAGAAAAAAACAGCACAGGCTTTTGTCTACTTAGGTATTACACTGCCCTATTTTTTTAGGTTGTATAAATCCTTAAGAAAAGTAACAATTTATGCATCCTTATTAAAACAACAGTAATGGACTGACAGAAGAAGCACTATCTGCAGAAAGTGCAAAGGATTACGGGCTGGAAACTCTGCCCTGAGCCTGCTCCCCAGCAGGCTTCTCCTCCTCAGGAACACTGCATTTTTAAAAGCTTACCCACAGTTATCATCCTTTCTGATTCTATAAGCAACTCAAGTAAATCTTCACGCCTCCAAGGGCCATGTCAACTAGTTCACATATCTAAGAAGAGGACTGAGTCAGAGCAAGATGTGACAAGTAGCCCTTCAGCAGTCCTGTTGCTCCACTGTGGATGGGTCTGGTTAGGACATGCAGCTGAGTCCAAAGAGCCAGGTCTTGGATAGCTGCTTCCCCCACAGCTGGGGACACAACAGCCTACAGCCTCTGCACCTGCATGGACACACAACCAGTCGTCCCAGGGTACAAGCTTCACTAACTCCTCAAAAAGCAACATACTGATTAAGAGACAAAAGCGCACAGGTCTCTCTCTGATCCAGTTCTTCAAAACAGCACACATCTTCAAACAAATTCAGAAACAGGTTGCACAGACCGTACTGTAACCAGCAAGGCTCACACTAGCAGATTCTGACAGAGGATTTGTGTGTGTGCGACTGAAAATAAACAGTTAAGGACCTTTCACTACAACCATTTTTACACAAGTTCTTAGAGTGTTTGTTGCTTAAATGATTGAAAGCTCTTTCTAAACAGAAGAATGGGAAGTTTCCTATGGCTGCGTAAGATTAGATACACAGATGACGTTGAACACAGTGACATGGTAGCTTTCCTGTAACTCACAGTACTGGGTTTACTCACTTTTTCTAACTTGTGACAATTCTGCTGCCTTTAAACAGAAATGAAAGATTGATTCATGGATGAAATTCTTAAACTACCACCATGAAATGTAATTTTGCTGTAGCTAGACTGGGCAAAAACTAGTGTTAAGGGCAAAATAGAGCTGCACGTTCTCTACGTGACAAGTTAAAGTATGAAAATGAAAATGTTTAAATTTGATTAATTACTTGGTTTAGAATATATGCTTTTCATTCTACTGTATCAAAATACTCATAATAAGACAGTGCAGCTGATGAAGTCAAGCACTCCCTTACAAAGGCTGGCAAATTTGCAGAACAGCACTTGAGGTTCAGATTAGTAAAATCCTAATGAATATCTACTCTAATACCCATGTAATTGCATGGGATGCATTTGCAAGTGGTACAATTGGGGGGGGGGGGGGGGGGGGGGGGGAGAAAGAAAGAAAGAAAAAAACACTGGCACAATTGAAGTCCAGACTGTGATTTTAGTGTCTGTTTAAGAGATTTAAGTGACAGCCTGGAAGAATGAAGATCCCAGTTCAACCCCAAGAAAGGAAGAATTACAACAAAGATTTCCAATTCTTTCCCACATCACGATATGCTTCAACCCAGCACCGCAAGTACCAATGTCAACATACTCAATTTCATCATTTTTGTCCCAGACACCCAAAACTGTTTTCATACTTTATCCAATGATTGCTGTATCAGAAGTGCCCACCTCTTGTACGCTGTACAAGGAGCTGAGTGCCCAGCACAGGCTCCTAAAATACTCTCTTGGAACTACATACATAAATTTTGTTTGCTGCTGCACTACCTGTAGCAAGGCTTTACACCTCCGTTTGGGAGCCAGCACCTGGCACCCCTGCGCCTCATCTTCCTACCCATAAAAACAGGATAGTTCATTACTTATCTCACAAATCCACTGGGCAGATAAATGCTTTAAAGACAGAACTAGTAGTGAAAGAATGAAGCCACAGAAGGGCTGAAGGCAAGCACCGCTGAAATAATATCAAACAGTACAGGACATATGAGAGACCAAGTAATAACATACTTTTATTCCTGAGTAATTGGCTGAGCAAACGTACTGTGATCCAGTAACTCTGATTAATTTTCCAAGAATGCTAGGGTAGTGTTTATAAAAATCAAGTCATTACCTTGACTAAACATTGACTTGGACAGTTAACTTTAACCATCAAGACCTTGACTAAATATTGACTGGGAAAGTTAATTTGAACTATAAAGTCTAGAAAATCTTGGTCCTCTTTACTACTGTTTACTATAATTTTTAAATGTAAACACAATTGTAAAAATAGAGGTTGTCCCACCTGACCAATATTTAACTGAGTAGCTTGGCTGTTGCTAAATTCAACACAACTATCTTGCAATATTTGAAATCCAAAATGTCTCAAAGAAAACAGGCCTGTTAAGGATGAGAGGGAAAGGTCAATCTTCCAGTGTTTTGCTTGAGCAATAACCTCTTAAAAGTATTAAAAAAGAATCACAAGGTTCATAGTTTAAAATTTTTTTGATACATATATGCACGGGTCTTCCAACAAATATTTTAAAAACTGGGCGCTGCTCAAAGAACCAAGCAGGCTGACCACCAGGACAAGGTGTTCACTCTGGTACCACTACTTTTGAAGCCCTAGTAGCAGCTACTTCAAGTCTACATCCTCCACTATTGGTATCACTTCATCATGTGAGGCCATGGGTCAAAGGACATACACAGGGTCTTTCACTAGCTGAGCTAAAAAAAAAAAGAAGAAAATCAATTTCAATCCTCCTAAGATGAAACCAGTGATGTGTGCAGTCACTAAAGTCCCAAAGGTAATCCTACAAGAAAACATGATGGTGTCCTCCATCACTGTGCTGAGATACTGTTAAAGTGCAGCAAAATCACCTATGAGGTATAGTCCAGTATCAGCATCTATATCAAAACACTCCAAACAATAAATCTGAACTTCTAGCCCAATGCGACTAGTGCATTTTACATGTATAATGAAATAAAGTGGTAATGACAAAGAGGGAAGGAATCTTATGCTTCAGGAAGGTGTTACTTGTGTGGCTTAAAAAAAAAAATAAACAACTGTGAATCCAGCACTAATTCCACCTACAGTTTCATTTCAAGACTTTGAAAGTGCCTTCATTCCTTTTTTTAATATACTGGCTGCCTTTAGCACACTCAATGAAAAATAGCTTAAGAGCAAATATAAAAGATATAAATCTCATATATGAGTGGAAATATCAAACTAACTGGTGAAAACTTGCTCTTCTATGATTTTTGAGTATAGTAGTAAGGAACAGATTGATACTGGCATTATGGGGGGGTGAGGGTGGAGAATGAAAGAACAATAAACAATACAATCATCAGCAGTTTAACACAGCACTGTGTCTTGCAACGGAAACATACTGTGAAACAGCTTGCAAGATAAGCTTCATCAACGATAAGTAATTTTTATTCCGTTTGAGTGGGTGAAAACAATAAACATGATTAAATGCTTCAGACATGCATTCAGAATTTAGACAAATGGCAAAGGGTTCCAAGGACTTTCCTTTTAAAACTACTTTGGGGTAAGACCTAAAAATTAGCTTAGCCGGTTTGAAATGTACCATAAAACAGAAGTTCACAGGGAAAGTTTTAAACTTCCTATTCATCTGCAAGCTCCACTACTGTCCTGAACAGAAACGAGCTTTGTTCTTTACTCTTCAGATGAATACTGGTCCCAGTTCCCCACCTCACCACTCTTTATACAGGCATTTCAAATGTGCCGGTCACGAATATAAGCTCCCGTGGCGTGAAACACCCTGCAAAACACAAAAGAAAGAGGTGGCTCTGGCTCCCGGGGTGTTCCCAGCCCCGTGCTTGTCCTGCCAGGCCCTGCCGGCTGTCACGGCTGTCCTGTTCCAGACTGCCAGCAAGTCTGTCGCACCTTCCCACACACGGCAGCCGAGGAGCAACGCATTTTGAACTTTAACTAATTCAAGGGTGTCTCTTAAGATGTTCCTGGTGACTCGGTGGCCGCGCACAAACACAAAAAAAGAGCACTCAAAACATTCAGATCAGGTTTGGGTGGGGTTTTTTGTTTGTTTGCTGTTTTTCCAAAATAAGAGCCGTAAAGGTGAGGTACGTGAACCCATAGCACCCGATAAAGCAACCGTTCACGTTACACCCACTTTCGTAGCCGCACGCTGCTGGCAAGGCGAGGGTCTGGGGGCTCCACGCCGAGGGCCCGACAGCAGCTCCCGCGGAAAGCCTCTGCCCCAAGTACCGCGCCGCGAAGGAGGGCGAGCTCGGCCCCCACCCCGCCCCGGCCGGCGGCCCCTCAGCTCCAGGCGCCATTTCCCCGCCGCTCCTCAGCGCGGCGCTTCCCGCCCCTGCTGCACCTTCCCGGGGAAGGCAGCGACGGCGCAGCCGAGCCGCCGCCGGGCTCCTTGCCCGGGGGCCGGGCCCGCTGCCCGGCGGCACCGCGGCCCTGACAGGCAGGTTCCCCCCCCTCCCCGGCCGCGCTGAGGGAAGAGGAACACAGCCGCGACCGAAGATGCAATCGGCGCTTCCAGCTGGCGGGCGGCAGCGGCTAAAGCTACTGAAAGCGGCGCAGAACGGCTGCACTCCCAGCCCGGGGAGCAGCCCCGGGAACTCCCCCCCACCGGCACGGCGGGGGCGGCGCGGCTCTCTCGGGAAGATGGCCGGGGGGTCGCGGCGGTGGATCCCTCTTTGCTTTTTCTTTTTTTTTTTTTTTTTTTTCCTACCCCCCCTTCCAGGGGACGGTGCGTCCGGGCTGGTGGGGATGAGAGGCTGCCTCTGCCCCGCGACTCGCCTGGGAGAGGGAAAACCGCGCACCCCGCTCCCCTCCAAACCGGCAAGTTTCCGCGACTCGCAGATTTCAGCCCGTTCCCTCTTTCGGGTGATGGGAGAGAGCTGGGGGAAGGACAGGCAAAAAAAACCCCACAAACAAACCCCAAACCCCCACAACTTCCTCCGGAGAGCAGCTGCCCTCCCGTGCCTGCGGCGAGGAGAGAGGCTTCCCCCCTCACACGAGGGAGCAACGCACCCGCCACCGGGGCACCCCGGGCCGCAGCCGCCCGTCCCACTCGCTCTCCCCCCGCCGCACCTGCCGCCGCGCCCGCCCCGAGGACGGGCAAACCCCCCGCCGGCCGCTGAAGGGAGAAGGGAGCCGGCGCCCTCACCTGCCCCAGCGAGCCCTCTCCTCCTCGCATTCCTCTGCTCCCCATCGTGGGCGCAGCAGCTGCTATTATTCCTTAGGATACACATGGCTCGTCCATGCTGGCAGAGCCGCCTTCCCGCGTTGCCTGCCCTCTCTGGCCTCCGCCAGTGCGGCGCTGAGGCCAGAGGGAGGGGAAAAGGGGAGGTGTGTGGCGGAGGAAAGCTGCTGATGAGGGGTCGGTCTCCTCCTCCTCTCCCAGGGCTGGGGGTCTCGGTACAGCTGGGCAGGGAGAAGGGGGACGGCCGGGGCGGGAGGGGAGGGGGGCTGGCTGGGCGGGGGGAGGACGGCGCGCCGCTCGCCCCCAACCTGACACTCGCCTCCGGGGCAGCCCTCGTGTGAGGGAGCGGCTGGCGGCCCCGTCGCCGAACTCCCTTCAGCGCCACCCGGCCCCTCACAGCTGCCTGGCTTCCGTATCACCGTGCTCGAGCCGCGGCCAGGGCAGCGATAACCTAGTGCTGTCGGTAAAAGGGGCTTCCCCGTGGCGCGGGGGGTGGAGGAGCGCAAGGAGGGCGGTTAGTCAGTCAGTCAGGGCAGGAGGGCGGCCCGCCGGCCCCTGCCCACGCGTGAAACCCGGCCACGGCGCCGCGAACATGGTTTCCCCCCCACCCCACCCCGGCCCTTCCTCACAGCCGCGGGGCTCCGTGCCCGCACAGGAGCGGCCGTGGCCGGGCTGCCCCCCCCGGACCCCTCGGGAGCTAGTGGCCCGCAGCCCGTGTGGCGCACGCCGGAGGAGGTGGGGGGGTGTCGGGGGGCCCAGCCGTCACACCGCTACTAGTGTGGTGTTTTTCTCATGGCTTCTCTCAGTCACCCATGAAAATTTAATGAGGCATTTAGGGCTGTTACCTTCAGAGTCAATGGAGGAAGCATATTTAGCCTAATGCACTTGCTGCCGAGCCAATAGGTCTATTGCAGGCAGATCAGAAGTCATGGAGAGACTCTCCTTTCAACACAAAATTCACGACCCATTAAACTTATTCTGTGATAACAGCTTCTTTACAAACGGAGACCCATAGAAAACAGAGGTTGTCATGCACTTCCTGAAAGGATTTACATACAGAAGAGAAGTACATTCACGAGGTTATTGCTATTTCACTAGTATTATCTCCAATCAAGGCATAAAAGCAGCTCTGCTCTAGCTAACTGAGGTAAATGACTAAAAGAAAAGCTTTTTGCAGCCTCCAGATAGATCTGAGTCCCCTCCCGGGTCTGAGTAGCAGTGTCTCCTTTGGCTGACAGGGAAGAGAGCTCAAACCATTACAGAAAATCCAATCTGATCAGAAATTACGAGCAAGATGTTATGCTGGGCACACAAATATCTAACTGCTGATGTGCGCTCTTCGAGATGACAGTCAAGGAGTGATCACCAAGATGCTTACAAGGTAGAAAGATGTCTACAGGTTATTTTACCTCCAAATGACAGGCAGGAGATCTGAACCGATGTGGCAACATGCTTAACAGGGCAGGGAGCGCCCATCCAAGAGCGGAGGGAAAGGCTGAGCGAACAGATTGATTGAAAGTGTGTGCACTCAAATATTTTCAGTTTCATCTTCCTCAATTATTCTTTCCATAGCACATTAGGCGTTAAGCATAAAAGATAAAGTCATCTAATAACCTTTACAACATAACAAAAATGCACTTCAAAAGTCATACCACATTTATAGAAGTAGTTGATGGAATGTAGACTTTTACTATAGACCTGTTTTCTTCAATGCCATTAATTATAGAAACGAAAGGCAGAATTAGCAGTTGAACCCACTTATTCTAATGTGGATTAAAAAAATTAAGTCCTAGTAGTAAACTTAATTGCAGCAGTATTTCCTATTGGTGAGAATTTCACCGTCTCAGGAAGACAAAAACTTCAAAAAAAAAAAAGTAACAGAAGTCCCTTTTCCATCAGGAAATGATAGACAGCATCCTCTAGCTGACATGTGGCTATGCTTATCTATAAGTACTAAGCCCACTAAAATGCTGGTGATCCTCAGTTCCCAAAAGGCAGATTTTTTTGTTGGGGAAGCAGTAAATGAACTGCTCTACACGCATGCCCATTACACAATAAAATGAAGTTGCATTTACCATGTTGCTGGCCTCCCTGAGGTCCTGCAGTTTACAGGAAGGGTGCTAGCTGTTGACTAAGAAGAGAAGGAACTTTGAGTAAGTGTAAACTTCATTCCCATTTCCAAAATTTATGGATGCAAGTCACACTTGCTAACAATATTTTTTAAACATAAAAGACTGTACTAGCTCACAGCTTGTAATATGAATGCAAATGAACTTGTAATTATACTATGCAATTTTCTACTTTTTAAAAAAACTATGAAAATAGTACAGACCTGAACAGCAATATGAACTGCAGTTCTTCATTGTGTTCTGTCATTATGCAGGAGTTGCCATAAGCAATCTGCTCTGTTTTAATGTAAAATATTTTTTAGGCCATAACTTTGCAACACAAATTCTCACATGAGAACATTTATATGGTCACAGTTCCCCCTCTCTAGTGAAAAACATGACCAAGATGCAAAGGAGCAAGGAATTTTGTGTGATGATCAGCATAGCCATCTTTTGTCTTTATCTGTAAAGCTTATTTCAACTCAGCATTGCTATATTCTCCTTTCTGATGATATACGATACCATTACAGATTGATAAACCATTAAGAGTTATATATTAGGAACTGTAGGCCAAAGATGCCTTTTTCACTAACCAGTGACCAACCGGAGCAGCTGAAGATGGAACCCCAAAAAGTAGTTCTCTAAACTACTTTTCCAATGTGTTGAATAGTTACTCTGCAGCACTCAGTCCCTTACTACTTGCTAAAATAACGGAAGGAAAAGTAGCATCGTCTTCTTAGTTCTTGATTAGATTTGAGCTAACAGGACAATGATCATAAGCTACTTAAGTGTTCTGGTCCACATTAGTTGAGATAGATAGGGATGAATTCAACGTTACAACCAAGAGCACTGCATAAATTGTTTAAAGAATTGCCTCAAATTAACAGAATAAAAATAATCTGCACACCTGGATTTTAAGTAATTTGATATAGTACCCAAGTTACAGTAAGAACTGCCGTTGCTAGTAAACTGCTGTAAGAAGTACCCCACAGAGTCAAAGTGTTTACCTGGAAATAAGAGAGAATTCACAGGATAATTATTGACAGTGAATTCACTGATAAGTCACAGTCAAGTTTTCTGACTCCCTAGGAAAAGAGTAGTCAAAAAAACTTTACAGTTTCACCTCATATGCAAGTTCATCATCATCAGCGAACCCTGGTTAGGCTTACAAGCTAAGAATGGAGCTGGTTTCCTTTCAGAGCAGACCCAAATGAGGACCATTTGCTGAAAGATGGATCTCCAGATCTTCCCTTCCTAAAATCTGCTCTGGTGATACAAATTTTTAGCATTCTGCTGGCCAAGGAGAAGGAAGTTTTCTTTTGTTCAAGCCACTGCGTTTTGTCCAGCTGCAAGCCTATGTGTTTCTCATGTGAAATGCTAAGATATTATCCACACTGGAAAACTAGTATCATCCTGCATAAATGGTAAATCACTAGGCCATAAAACCTGTAAGGCTGTTGTCAGTGCACATGTGTAACATCCATTAGTATTAATGAGAACTGGACATTCTCTGAGATGGAATATATAGGTCTTTATTTTCATTAAACTAACTAATGTACCTCTAGCTGTGCTGATTATAAATGGCTACCAAACAATGTTACAGAAAAATTTTGAGAGATGTTTGAGAAGCAGCTTTAGGTGGTGCTTTCAAAGAATATAGAAGTGAAATTGATTCAAGTGTGATTTTGGAGTGGGTATTCAAATACTTGAAAAAGGAATGAGCCATTATTTCTGCTATTAACATCGTACTAAAATATAGAACAATGTGTAGACCCATCCCTTGCCAACTGAGCTCTCAAAACCACTCTTCACATTTACTGATCTATACTGTAGCCCACAGCAGGATCATCTTGATCACTCTGGAGATACTCTACATGAATAGTTCCTCACACAATAGTGGTTTAGTTTAATAAGTTCCTCTAAGTCAATTAGGCACTGACTGAAAATAATACCTGCTGTATTATCAGTAGCTATGGTAGCCCATCTCTTACCCTTGTAGCCACACAGTTAGCTCCTTAGTCATTCAGCAGAATTAATCATGATTTGGTATTCATCCTCTGTTTTCTCAAATGGGAAGAAACTCAGCGGTCTCATTTCACTAATGATCTATTATGGATATTTTCTTACCTACTTATACCTACTCAGCTGATAGGTGACTGAACAGAGTATGTTGCTGAACACTACTCTTGCCCATCAAAAAGATCTATGTAGAAAAATTGTGGTGATCCTTCATGGAAAATGAGATGCCCCTCTACTGGCACAACAGGAAGAAGTTATGATGATTCTTGACCACACAGTGCAATCTGGTGAAACATGTATTATCCGGAAAAGTCACTGACATCTATAAAAATGAAATTAAGTCTTGAAAGTTCCAGACACTCATCACTGGTTTCTGAAGATGGAGTTCCTGCTGTATCAGTTTGGTCACAGAAGGAACCTTCCTTTCATGCCCCTCAACAAAGATTGCATGATCTTGTAGTTAGACGTGCAAAAAGGATTCAGAAGCTTGGTTGAAATCCCACCTCTGTCACTGACTAGTTGGATAAGTCAACCTATACTTTTTTTACCTCCATCTCTACCACACCTATTTCACAGGCCTACTGTAAGACTTTCTCCTCTAATATTTGGGAGGACCACAGAGATATGCAAGGATGTATTAACACTACATAGACACTAACCATTGTTATACATGTGACCATTCATTCCATTTTCAGTCTCAGAAGGAAAAATAGAAAAAAGATCTTATTGTTGTGTCTGCTAGCTCCTGTTCTTCTCCATCACACATTCAAAATATTACTGAACTAACTCTCATGCAAACACTTTCCTCCACTGCAAATAAACAGCTCCAACTTCACGCCCATGAAAGCGTCTGTGATTCTTCAAGTACAGCGATCAACTTCTTCACAAATCCAAACTGCTTCATATTTCAAATCCTTTTTGGCAAGGTGCATTTCTCTTCACAGCCAATTAACTGCAAACTAATTTAGAATGGGTTTGCTTTTGCAAACATAAGTGTCAGGTTCCAACAGAGAACATGTTGCTAAGAGTATGATATATGCACTCATTCTGAGTTCCGTTGTTCTCTCACACACCACACCCCCCCCCAGACATCACTGATGATCCACATAGAGAAATCTCTGAATTTAATAAGCTCCTTTCCAGGAAGAGTTCATGGAAGAAGAAAATTTTCAGCATCCCTTAAATACTGAAAGCTCACACGTTCTCTGTTACTCTGGAAAGTGCTCACACTGGTTTAAACACAAGTAAATGGACAGCAAAGGATATCTACTGTGGAAAATGTGTATCATCTACCATGGAAAATACAGAAGATCTGCTTTATAGAGAATTCTGAAATTTGGCTTTATTCTGAATTAGAGAGTAAAAAGGGGGTTGAAAATGTTACAATTCTCTGCTTCTCAAGAAGAAAGCTTATTGCAGCTTGTTCTTAAGATGTAATCTACTTTAACAAGCCGTCAACCCATTTAAGCTCGCTGATTTGGACAACAATGCAACTTCTTTTTACTAAGTATATATTTATCTTCATTATTTCTTCATTTTCAGATGTTAGCTTTACAATCAAAAACTTCAGACTCAGAGGTTCCTAAAGATCTTAGCTGTTGTCATGTTCTGTGATTTTGACAGCAAAAGATCCACTTGCCATTGTAAAAATCATTTTTGTTAAAAAGAGACAGACAAACATGATATTTAGGACTGCATTCCCCTCAATTTCTGCCAAAATAACAGCTATTCAGAAGACAGCAATTATGTGTAGTGAATGTCCTCAACAAGTAAGGTTGTTTTTCATTTCCTCTTATGTCACATTACATTTTCCTCTTTATATTTTCCTTTAAATATTTAGACAGAGCAGAGAGTTTTAAACGTGTCATTGACACAAATAAATGTTTAAGCAGTCATTCTACCTTGGGTTCAGCTCTTGTCAGATCTGATAAGTTAAATATCACTGGATCTGGTCAGTAATTGGATGGAAGACCTCTGAGGAAAACTCAAGTGCTGAAGTAAGTGGCACTAGTTATTCAGTAGGTGTTTTTCTTAACCTCAGACTCATCCTGAAAAATGCCCTCAGCACAGTATTATGAGCACTAGCTGAACAAGGCATTTTCAAGTAAGATTTAATGTGTTATTTCTGTTAGGCACTAGAAAAGATTCCTAACACTTTCCTTTGAAACCTGCTTAGCCCACTGTCCTGGTTTCGGCAGGAATAGACTGAATTTTCTTCCTAACAGCTGGTTAGTGCTGTGTTTTGGTTTTAGGATGAGAATAACGTTGATAACACAATGATGGTTTAGTTGTTACCAAGCAGTCAAGGACTTCAGCTTCTCACACTGCCCTGCCAATGAGAACGTGGGGGGTGCCCAAGAAGCCGGGAGGGAACACGGCCAGGACACTGACCCAGACTGCCCAAAGGGATATTCCATACCATATGATGTCATGCTCCATATATGACTAGGGGTTGGCCAGGAAGAGGTGTGGCTTGGGAACTACCTGAGCATCGGCTTCAGGTGGTGAGAAATTGTGCTGTGCATCACTTGTTTTGTTTATGTTGTTGTTGTTGTTGTTGTTATAATTTTCTGTCCTATGAAATTGTCTTTATCTCAACCCACAAGTTTTACTTTTTTTTTCTGGGTGGGGGAAGTGAGTGAACGGCTCTGTGGTGGTTTTAGCTGCCAGCCGGGTTAAACCATGACACCCACTTTCAAGTTTGTTGAACCCACTGCTATGTAAAACTATCTTTGAAAGTATGAAAGCAATTTTTATTGCTTTTCCTTTTAATACTAATACATTTAAAAAACTCATTGTTTAAATAGTAACTTCTACTTTTCTTTGCCTTTACTGTCTACATTACTGAGCTTTCCTTTTACCCTCACGTTATGTTTCCGAGTGGTCAGCCTCGCAATCTAGCTCATGGGTACCAAAGCATAGATGTTAATTTCAGAACTAAATCAGCATTTCTAAATCCAGATATAATCCCTCTTTACCAGCTGCTGATTATTGACTGTTTCGCCACCGCTCCTTTGTGATGGAGGTGGAACTGACACTGACGGGACCATCCCCGAAGCCCATCCACCATTCTGGCTGTGGAGTACGTTGCGGCCAAGCACTGAGGAATTATGCGATGCTGCTTCACTTGCTTATGAACTCAAGACTTCCGTGTATGTGGCTCAACAGTAAACAACCGCCAGGGCTAACACCTGCAGTTCAAATACAAGATCTCTGCACTTCTGGGACCCCTACAACACACCATGAAGTTAACGTACAGGTAAAACTAAGTCCTGGGATGTCAGTTTTCTCTTTGTCCAGCAAGGAGGCTGGAGCCTGGAGCTCCCAATCCTCACACACTCTGCACAGTGAAGGTTTGCACAAGTCTGGAAACCTCAGCTCTAGGCAGCATGCCAGAGTTCATCCAAATGTGTTTGCCTAAGTAGATATTTCTCTGGTACATTTCAAAACTTGACAAATTGTTACTTTCTGACCTTTGGTATTCATATTTTTTTCTCTTTAAGCTTTCCAGGCAGAAATGTAAATTGCAAGTGCCACCATAGAAACTCAATGCAATAATATAAATCTTCAAATAACAATTTAAATGAAGGATGTTTCAAGTATTTTTATTTTGTAATAAATTTATTGATGTCAACTAGATCAGGGCTTTATTTCTAAAGGGGTTTTGCTGTTTATCTAAAAAAGACAATCCTTCACTTGAAAGAGATTCTAACATTAGCCTGAGACAAAACACAGAGGTTTAACAAAACATCTCACATGCATGCTATTTATTTATATTAGAAAACTGCTTAATGGTACAGTTTAGGTTCCTAAACAGCTACCTCACTTTTTATTCCTGGCTTTCTTATTCATATTTGATAGGAAATTATGACAGAACCAAGACAGAACCTATACAACCCAGTTCTGGAGTCCTCATCCACTGCCACAAAAGCAGTATGTCAAAGATCGTTAACAGGATTTTTGAAAGACTGATGGTTGTCGTATGTGTAAGGCTTAGTTTGAAACTATGCAGCATATACATAGAACATATACTCGACATATCAGAGAACATGATGGCACCCCTTCAACCCAATATGAGCGCCAAGTTCTAGTTTTAGATGCTAAGCACACACTATTGCAACTTTTGGAAGGCTTACTTCACATATATTGTGCATCAAAGACGGAATCTGTATGCCGACCTCTAGCAAAACTGACAAAACCAGCAGTGTCAGTATCCAGAGAAGAAGTTACATGGAATCAAGGTTACGTACAGAATAAAAAGAAATCCAAGTTATTGTTAAGCTGAATAACCCATTCTTTTCTGATTCCTTCATTTCTCATTAACATCTGCCTAAGTGTATCTCCCTTTACAATGAAGTTTGTTTCCTCAACAGAAAAATAAATTTGAATGAGAACACCAAGATGTTTGTCAGCTTTCAGAGCAGGGAAAACTCCATGTTGTTTAAAAAAATAAGGCTTTTGAACATGCAAGCATGCTCCCTCTAGACTTCAAATACATCATAGACATGGTCTTTAGCAAGGAACAAAATCCAGATTTGATTAACTAGATAATGGATTACAAAAGATCTATAGCATTCAACTGAATAGTTACCTTCTGTTGAAATATAAGTGCTTGGGACTGACAAATCTCCATAAATAATACAGCTTAGGAGTGGGAGGTAAGCCAGACTAGATCCATCTGGCCTGTTGACGAGGAAGAAAGAGCGCTGTAAAACTCACAGCTATAGGAGTGTGATCAGGAACACATATGGAAGGGCGCATACTGGATGAGAAACTGGAAACATGCGGCTTCCTCAGCCTCATGTCCTTATGTTAACTTCAGACCTGTAGTAATGTATGCTCCAGTCCTGCCTATCGCTGTCCATATTTGTGCTTGGTATATAATCTCCCGTGAAGACACAAGCATGACTTGGATTGGATAAAGTGCAGTTCATGGGAGAATCTGCTGAAATTAAACAGTACCGGTAAATGAAACTAGAAGTTGCTAACATTTGTATCTATGTAGCCATAAATCCACCTTTCCACTTTTCATATTCTATTAACATCTTCCTTTTCTAATGCACAGGGGTTTTTGCAGTCTGGCTGGCACACCTACTCACTGCTTTGCCTCTGACGCAGTCTGGAAACTGAATCCCTCTCTCTATAGAACACTAATTTGCTACACCTTTGGAAGATGATTTTGCATTGAGCTCAGGAAGCATGGATTTTGTATGTGTTTTGATGAGCCATCAACTATTTTAGATACTATTCAAGCTCACCAACAGATTTCAAAATGAAACAAAATCTACCTCTCATCACATGCACAACAGGATATAACAGATGTCACAGAGAAGCCAAGTAATAGCAGTTTTCATGGTTGAATTCAACAATTACCTCTGTGCTCCACTCTGTGGACTCTGCCATAAAGCCAAATAAGCATGAAAGAGACACCTACCCCAGGAGTCCAGTGTAAACTTTTATAAACAAAGTCTAGCAAGACACAAACCAGAAAACCATCCAAATACACATCTCTCACACTAAAACCCACCCAAGAGTTAGGTTATACACCAGGTCCTGTTGGAGAAAGAATAAAACTGATGTATCTTCTGGGAAGAAGAATATTGTGCCCATATTTACACTGTAATTTAACGCTCATTGGTACTATTTGCTGGCAGGAATGGTATGCTGTTGGTAATTCCGCTACTGACCACTTGCAGCCAGTATGAACACACTATAAACCTCCTCTTACAGAACAACAGCATTTGGCAGCTCCTTCCAAAACCCTCTCTAGACGAAAAGCCCAATGAAGATCCTTTTCTTCGGCTCATTGCACAGGAGTTGTACATGGTTTTTCTGTCCTGGTGTAATTTTCTCCTGCAATGTGTACTCAAGGTTAAAATGCTGTCCTTTCTCCTTGGTGATATCTGTCACTGGACTATCAAAGTACACACGTTAGAGAGCTTGCCAAGCGGATACTCGAGCGATGCAAAGATAGGCCTTTGATGCACATTGTGACCTTAGTGCATTCCCTTTAAACATCTAAAACAGCGAAGGAAAAGAGCCTCTTCTCTTTCCCATTTGAGGGGAGGGGGGAATTAAGGAGCTCTTTGGGTACAGTAGCCTTCACATTTATTGCAATTATTTTAGCCCCTAGGGGCTTCAGCTGAGACCGGAATCCCTTTATGATGAGCAGTATAAGACATAAACAAGAGAAAAACCTTATCTCAAAACTGTGTAAACTAAACACAGCTAAAAAGGCTGGTAAGAAAACATCCTCATCCCTATTTCCATAATAAGGAAAGGAGGCATAGGGAGTAAGCGAGCTTTTCCCCAAAATCCCAGTGAAATCTGTGGCAAAGCCAGGAGGAAGGATCCAGGTCTCTGCCAACGGCTCGGCTGACACCTTCACTTCACAACCATGTATCTGTGACACAGACCTCACCTTCCAGGGACTGAAGCTCTTTCACATCGTGCACAGCCTTTGGAGAGACCTTGTAGACCTGTAAATCAACATTTACAAACCTAATTGCATATATAGGCCTTCCTGGGATAATGGCAGTTTGTTAGTTTCTCTGTATTTGCCACAAAACAAGGAAAGAGGAGAAACGCACAGGCTTTGGACCGTACAAATACTCGCTGTAGGAAGCGTTCAGGCCATGCATCTGGCACAACCTCTAACTCCTCTTTTACCTGGTCTCCGTATCCAGCTGCAAACATCTACTTTACTATCTATTCGCCTGGCCTAGTGTTTGAAAACTCACTGCGATTTAAACATCGCCACACAAAAGAGCATTAAAGCTCAAATATGACTTAGAGCGCAGTTTAACAACAATCATATGGGAACTATCTCATTTTAGTTAAAAGGGAGTAGGATTCAATGCAATTAAGAGCTCCCAATGATGTAATAAAGACAACTAAAAAAAAAAATCAAGGCAAGTGGGCAAGAAGCAATCACCTTTCTGTCTAGAAACAGTAAAATAATGACAGTCCAATTGTTCTGAGGGTCACCGAGGCCAAAATGTGCAAAATGACCTTCATTAAGTCATACTTTGTACTTTTGCTAGGGGACTGTTGCATCTGCTCCTTTCAATTTGGCTTGTTTGAGTAACAAAGCTCCCAGTGATCATCTAAACCTCATTTGAAGCACCTGTGAACAATTCATTATATTAATATAACAGCAGGGGAGGAGTACAGACACTAATAAATAGGTTGTTGAGCATCTTTTGCTGCCAAGGTTGCTTTACCCAGCAAGGAAATGTCCCCTCCACCCAAAAGCTGGGGCACTGCACTGAGACCCGTTGTACCACAACCTGTCAGAACGCACATCTGGTGGTAAAGAAGCATATAAATTAGTTTTCCCTTTCAAAACAGTTGATAAACTTGGGTCTAATACTTCTGAGAGACTCCAGCATGATTTGAAAACAGTTTGTTCTCAGTTAACATAGAACAAATGTTCTCCAGCTAAAGGTGGCTATGAAAGGCATTTGGTAACGATTTGTACCAGCTGGGCTTCTCATTACTTTGAATAGATTTGTGTAAATCAGCACATAAAAATAAGCAAGTGGTCAATGCCTTTAATTGCATTTGGATGTAGTGTAGTAATAGCAAATATCTGAACTTTCACATTTTTCCTCACATTCTGCAGTTTCAGAAAATAGGTTTTTTCTTTTTAAATAGAAGAACAGAAAAAAGATTTTGCTGTTAACATGTATTTAGTCTGGTTTCATTTAGTCACATTTTGCAAATGTCAGTGAAAAGCAAAGGTCAACTGGGGAAGAAACAATATGCTATGGATCAGTACAATTACAGAATGCAGAGTAGCACAGGGTTATGGAATAAGCTATGGAGGAAGATGTATCTGCAATATTATATATACATGTGGTAAAATACTGCTCATGGACCAGCATATCTATCACCTTAAAATAGTAGAAAAAAGCTATTGTTTATGTTACTATACTTTAAGATCTTTTTTCCAAAGAAACAGAGGAGAATAGCATGTTTTCAATCCACTGCCTCTTTTTTTTTCTATTTCACCAGCTTTGAAACAGCCTTGGGTTTGACAACCAGTTTGCAGGGCAGAGCATCCTAGTTACACTCTTGCTGCAGTGAATTTTTCTTCCATTGCATAAAGGGACCATAGGAAATTGTAAACGCAGTCCCCATAAAAGATGTAGGCTGTATTCCTCACTCTGCAAAGGACCCTGGGAAAATACAGTAAGGCCTAACTTTTAAAAGTGTTTAACATCATTGTCTAAATCAGTATGCATTAAGTACCTAAAAACCTTTATAGCACTCTCTTCTATTGTCTTCTGTCTCTATTATTCTGCTGGGTACGGGAGTATTTCCAGCCACCTTGAGACACACTATTAAGCCTTGATGAGTCAGTGTTGGTAAAGCACACTGAGAAACTTGAAAGGAACGTGCAGTTGATAATTATAAAGTATCTTGCCCTTACAGACTTGGTTGAAAGTCTGTTGCTATTATTATTCTGGAAGGTACGCAAAATTCATACAGAAGTGTCTCGAGACAGTTGAACTGGAATAGGCATTGCCCCATTTTCATCCCTTTATATAAAGAACAGAAAATTTAAAAAGGAAAGATACTACATTTATCAACAGCCAGGAGGGAGAACATTTTAAACACAGAAGTTAATACGATCAATATAATTTTATATCAATATAACAGAGTAAACAACATAACTTCATAACATCACAACCTTACATTTTCTATGTTACCATAGACATGGATTAAAGATTATTTCTTTCAGCCAATTTTCTCTTTAGAAGACAAACTTTTTATTCTGTAAATACATTTGTTGGTTTCTCAACATCCAATTACACATGTACAGAAAAGCCATAAGGATATCCAATTTACATTTTTGATTTTCAATTAATTATTTTAAACTTAGAAGCTATAAAGTAACCAAAATCTACTTTGCTGGAATTTATTTAGCAAAAATTGGTAATTGTCACATTGCTTGTGGGGTATCAAATAGAAACAAACATTTGCACATGTACTATTAACATGAAATTGAAGAATAGCCAAATCTGCTTTTATAAAAAAAACCAAGATATTTTTTATCATTTTTCTGTAAGGGACAATCATTTCAAACCTCTCTTTGAGCCGAAAAGAATCACGTGACACAAGCAGGTTGAGGGATTTTCAGTAATTGTATCTTTCACATCATTCTTCTGCATAGATAGCTATGAAATAAATACTGCGTGTGAGCAAGTATAAAAATGTACTTGAAGTACTTCTGTTAGATAGAATCTCATCCCCTTGAAATTGCCTTTCACATGAAAGATGCCCATTGACAACCAGCAGTTTAACTAGCTAGGAATATATATAGTCAGCTACCACTCAGCCTTAAACTGTTATCTGATTTGTCCCATAAAGCGAAATATATGAGGTACATGATACAGCATGGGGATAATGTACAATAAACATAACTTACACTGCAGGAAAATGAGTTCCCGTCGGATCATCTCACAACAGAATCAACTGTGTAAGAATCCACCCAATCTGATCAAACTGTTTTCTTGTTTATATTACTTTATCCCATAAGTATAATTAAACCCAATCTTTTTTGGTAAGACAGTTCTGTGATAGCTTTTCAATTACTTATTTTAGGGAAGCCTGCCAATTTTTTTTCCCCCTTTTGAAAATACAATGTGCATTACTTGCTGCAGTGGTACGGAAGTACAATCATACTATTCTTTTCTCAGTCTTTCCCTCTGAATCTTTACAGAGCGTGCAAACACCACTGTCTTTTTAGGTTTCTTCTCAGGACAAGAGAAGCTATGGTTCATAAAGAATGGAATGTATTTAAAGACTTCGAAAAATCATGAAGTTAAAAGCTATCAAGACTTCTGAATAATAGCTCACTATGTTTACATTTTAACAGGGATTATTAACTCATGTCTCTATTAAAAGATCAAGGGAAAAAGGATTTCTTTATAGGACTTTTTACAATAGTTACTTATTTTCTCTCAATGAATGCAGACTCTATGTCAAGTCTTATCCACAGTGCTGGAGTTAAGTGATTTGGTACATATTAATCATCACTTCAGATGTTTTGTATCCTTTTAAAGGTATATGTATTTGGAAAGAAAGTCTTCACATAGCTTACGTTCTCAAATAATTGCTATAAAATCAAAGGCAGAGGTTCTGGGGTAACTTTCCTCATCTAAGCACGTGCTTTCTAAATGTTTGCCCAGAGGAATTTTGAACACATAACCCACACACTATGAAAAAGTACCACACACTACGAAAAGTAGTGGCTTTGAGACCCAAAGGCCCTCTATGAGTTTGTCCTATGCAATACTGAATAAAAATAGGTCAGGAGGACCTGTGTGCTGAGGAACCTATCATCTAAATAGCTGATACAGTTTTGGCTGGAAGGGAGTCTGGAATGTGTGTTTTGATAGCAACAAGTTTATTATTCTAATTTGTGATTTCTGAATGAAGAAAAAGAGCATTATTAGGTAACCTAATGAGAGGAGAACAAAAGGAGATGGGGTAGGGAAGTCTGGCAGAGAAGAGCATGGTGAGGAAGGCCCACGTGCAGGAAAGCTGACATGGGGATTCAGTGCCAGACAGACGGATGGAGTCAGAGCAAGGCTGCGACACAGGTCCCTCCACAGCTCGTGGGTGAGCAGACACCACAAACTCTTCTAATACCAGCTTTGGCACAGGCGGGCCTATGCACAACAAAGTCATTATTGTTTTTAACACCACAGCTTTTGATTTGTTCTGGGCACATTCCTGATTTACATTGTTAACAGGCTTCTAGGTTCTATGGTTTGTTAGCATTATGCAGACTTTATTTTGAAGAGTGCAAAAAAAATCACCATAGCAGGTTGGAACAAATTTGGCCATAAATGGGTTTATAGGAAAGAACAATTCCCCTATGGTTTCCAAAATGTTCCCTTTTGTCACAAGTTCACTGCAAACATAGTCTGAAATTTTGTCTATTCTCATTGACCATTTCCCTCTAGCTTTCTTGTGTTGTGTTTTTTTCATTATTTCTTAATTAGATTATAAACACTTTCTACAAAAACAGTAAAGCACTGCCTCTGAGCTAGTTCCTAGTAATAGTGTATTTTAAATGTGTGTTAACTAAATGTTTTAATTTCAAACTGAATATAAATTAAATTAATCTTTCAACAGTAACTTGTCATTTTCCTCAGTGCTTGTTTCTCGCAAAATTTGTTCACTGTTTAAAAAGCCTTTTTTTAAACATAAAGTAAACTAAATTGGTTATTGACTTCACAACAAGCCTTGTTGTCTTCTGTTATTCCAGATCTGTACTTGGTGGAGGGCTGTCATCAAGGCAGTTTTATCATTTTTCCAGTCTTGCTACAAGCTTACGTAAAGTCTTGCAAGCTGTTGGAAATAATATTATAGCTTTCTGGTGTACCATTGTTTGCTTCACTACTGTCTGGGAGCCTACTGCAAGGTATGGACAAACATATTTCTTGATTTCCTGGACTTAGTTAAAAAGCTTGTTTTAACCACAATTTTTTTTTCCCTAATAAAGAGCTATAGGGTAAGTAGTTTTTGCAATTAATTCCTTCTCACGCTACAGCACTTGGCAGCTTAGTCCAGAAAGCAGTGGAGTAGAGCACTAGCAAACAAAGCAATACCAATCTCTTGCTATTTGGTGAGTGACCCCTCATGTCCCTGGGGTGAGGACAACTGAGGAGGCATCCTAGATCCCCATGGGACGCCCCACCTCACAGGCCTGAAAAAGGGCAATCAGTGCCATTTGCTCATTAACCTTCTCCACTGTTGGAAATCTACTGGCGTGCCTAGTTATGAAAACATCTTTATGAGAGCAGAGCCAGGGAAATGGAGGTGCAGGGTGTGGTGGGAAGGGTCACACATCTTCATCAGCAAGCAACTAAAGGAAACGGAAGGAGGGCTGACATTACAGGATTTTAGTTTCCATTAGCATCACAAAAATAACATATTCAGCATAAAAATAACATACGTTCCACAGGACCTATTTGCCTCTGAGACCAGAGCCTCTTCCTCCTGACATTTAAATTATGAAGAAATCCTAGGATTTATCTTTGATTTTAAGCAATTAGTTGTTTGCTGTTTAGGACACTTCTGAACAATTTTAGCCAGTTCTGCCAGAGAAGGTTTGCTGTGACATCTGATACTTGGCATCAGCTCTATGGGGAGAACACAGAATTGACCAGTTTTTCTCAGAGGTTTTCTATGTCTAGAGGCCTTAAAAATAATGTTAACTGTAGAGCTTAAATCAGCACTGTCGGGGGCACCCAGTGTTTCTCCTAACACAGCAGCCCAAGGCTGCCAGAGGCATTACCATTGCTCTGTTGAAACTTGCTGTGAGGTGGAAATACTACCCTGGAGTTCATGACTTTGTAGCTGTAAGAAAAGATACAAGTATCAGATCTTATTATACCATCTTATGCACAACTCAGTAGAAAGGGAAAATTCAATACAGAACTCTGGGGACCAAGAAATCCTACAAAAGTTATTTTTGAAAGGGAAAAAAAAAAATCCAAATGGCAAAACCCAAACAGGTGGAAGGACCAGGTTTAACTTTCCAGCTGCATAGTGCAGACACCCCTACTGAAAACTGAAGAGTTTACATCCTTATGGTCTTTGTGTGACTGACACACTAATGAACAAATTCCCTTCAGGCTTGCCCTCCCAACTAGTTTTTAACTGTGCGCACTAACCAGCACAACCTGGTTCATTAAAACCATTGCATTTGGGGGAGGGTTGGGGAGAAATCAGTTTGCCTAAAACATTTTTTGCAAAGATTTCATAGATCCAGGATACATTTTCTGATAAAAATCCATGAAAGAGACTGAGATAAGAGAAATCCAGGTTTAAGTTCATGCCCTCTCTAATTCAAGTCCAAGCGTTCAGTCTCTCGTTCCCCTCCCCTTTAGCTCAATGAATATTTATTCTTACAAAGTGGAAGAGCTTTAAACAGAAGAGATCAAAAGCAACAGAACAAATCCGCAGCCCTGTGGCTGAGTGCCCCTCCATCTGGGCTGCAGGAGGACAGGTTAAAACCGTTGCTGCTCCCAGTTACGTGCCCACCCGGCTTCCCCGGGGGTTCTTCTCCCCATCCCCACCGCCATCTCACAGGCCTTCACAGAGCTGTGAATAGAAAAGAGCTTCTGAATCTTGGTCATTATGCATACTATTCATCTCTTTTTGTGCTGTTATTAATAAACATTTCCATTTTTAGAACTGCATGTCTGCACTTGATGTTTACCTCCGCATCCTACCAGCCTTTGTAGGAACATTTAAAGTACTCACTATCTTTCCCCTTAATGATGACTCGTTGAAGGGAAACACCAGTAATGTTTCAGTGGTGCTCACTGTATGCAGCATAGCAACGCAAATACCAGCTCAGGTTATTTTTATGTTAGCTTTGTGCACTGAGTGGTAGTTGCCAGCAAAGCGATCAGGCAAGGTTTCACACATAATTACAGCCTGAGAATGAAGTTTGATGACTTGCAGAAAACATCATGAGATTGATCTACTACTGAAGAAGTAAGGCCTGATTCTAACAACTATCAGAAATGAAACTAAGTATTCACTTTCCAGGACACATTTGTATTAATTTTAACACAGATCTATGAGTGACACTATAAACACTGCATTTGTTAAAATATTAATACAAATATCTATGCACAAGGAAGAAATAATTGGGTGGCGGTTTTATCTTCTGACAGAGGAAAAAAGCCAATTTAAAAAAAAATATATTACTTCCCTCAGACAGGCCTTGTAGGTTAGCTACAAGGAACTCACAGGTCACATAAAAGTGCAATGATAAAAAATGCAGGTGCTGTGAAACATTTATAAAGTGAAAGTATGAGGGAGTATGTAGTTTAGAATCTGAAATGACATTTTGGCATGGAACAGATCTCCCATGGGGCAGTTTTGAAACTTCCAGAAATTCTTAAAATGACATCTTTCAAAATGAACAATCATCAAATGCGCTGAAGTCGTTACCTCAAAGTGCTTTACTGATAAGTCAGGCCGGGAATATGCTAAAAATAAGTTGCCCAGTTTTACAGCTTGCAGGACTGATCCGGCAGGCGCATCGTGGCGGGAGCTGTGACCCCCGTGAGCAATGCCCACCCCATCCACCACGGGTGAACTCAGTTATAGTTGGTATTAATTCAGGTTTATTTTGACAGACCAGGAGGAGCGCAACAGGGAAACGCGTCCATAGAGGCAAGTGAAAGGCACGTCTACACCGTGCAGAGGGACATAGTGGCCGGACGCCCAGGCAGGCACTGACACGAGCCAGCACAAACCATCCAGAGGTGCGGTTTGACCCAAAACAGCTCCAAGCAGGTGATAATACTTAGTGGCATATCTGCCCTGTGACTGCCAGGACAGCATAGGCTTGTTTTATGTGGTTAGTGGCACAAAGAGCACTCTCAGAAGGCTGAGCTGATATTATTGAGCCTGTTTAGTTTAAGAGAGGAAACAAGAGGGCAGGAAAAGCAGGCATGTAGCCATTTGTTTACTAAGTTCCATGGAATTCAGAAAAAAACCCAACCTGTGAAAAGGAAATTCCTTTTTTGAGTAATGCATAATTAACACATGGACCCCTTCTCCCCAGCCCTTGCTAAACATTAAAGCATAGTAGGATAATATGGATTTGCTACTATTCTTAGGTTTGCAGTGGCTCTTTTGTAAAAATGGAAAACCTCAGGTGTTAACCATAAGCTGACAGGAGTCTGGCACTTACAGGTATAGTATTTCACAGTAAGTTTCTTCTATCTGAATTAGAGTTACTAGCCATTGACAAAAACAGAATAAAAGAATAAATGTTCCATTGCGTTCACCCACCATTGATCTTTTTTTAAATGCAAGGATGCTTTTACATTCATTTCCTTAACTACTACACATACAAGCAGAAGTCTGACTTCTGCCCGTAAATGAAAGGTTTACTGAAAGTAAGACCTCTCAGTGCAGACTGGAGTAATGCTTTGCACAAAATCTACTGTTACAAACTTGTAGAAACACTTTTGTAACCTTTGCCTTTACAACGTGATGCCAAGAGAAACTGAGTTACGTCGCTGCACCCACGTCAACCCTTTCTCCACCACCAGAGGTGCTATCTATGCCGATCTGCTGGCACAGCTCTACATTTGATCACTCACTTCTTTCATTTGGTTCTACTACAGGAATGTGGGTTAATTTAAACAAATATAAGTAGTGGAGGTTTTTTTCCTCCTATATGTACTTCCATAAATCCAGGTTAGTAAACAACTCTGCATGCATTCCCTTGCTCTTTGGTCTTCCACACAGCAACTAGGAAAAGGAAACAAAACCTCATGCAAAAACCTGAAATAGTCTTTTGTTCACAGAGGAGCCAAAAGACAGAAGGGAAATACAGGTTCAGGCCAGACCCAGAGCTGCAGCTCTCACACCACATAAAACTGAGACCTTCAGGAACCTCTTTCCCACACAATTTCAATTCAGCCCTGTTCTATGTTGCCACTTGATAGAGCTTTTCGTTTCTTGCTTGCAAGATGGTTATACAAGGAGAGGCCATGAGGGCTGTTCATGCAGCAAGCAGCTATGCAAGAGTACTTCATCTGTGTGGCCACTGTGTAATTCCACGCTGTATTTACTGCATGCCATTCAAGACTGTCTCTGAAGAGAGAGATTGCTCATTTCTTTACAGTCTGTTCCAGGCACTCAGCGTTATGCAATACAAGCTTTCCACAAGTGTTTATTAACCTCCATAGAAGAGAATGTGTTACCCCATTTTGCAGACAAGAAACCAATAAAAAGGTTGATTCAGACATTCAAAACCAGTGACTAGGTCTTAAGTGTGTAGTCCAAAGCAGAAAGGGCTAGAATCTACAAGGAAAAGGTCACAAATATTTTAGGGTACTTATTATGAAAACAAACAAACAAACAAACACTTTTCCCCCTTCACCTCATTTTCAAAGGCCATACTGTGTTGCATGAAAATTTTTCCCACTCTCCAAAGCCAGCTGGAGGCAGACACTCACCACAGGTACATCAGTCTAGCAGTTAAAAGACAGGATATATAAAGATCTTGCTTTCAATCATTGGAGCTATAGAGGAAAAATCCACTTCACTAATTGCACAATGACAGGACCAGCAAGTAAATGTTTTCTTTGCAATTATATAATCCAGCTTTATATCAGTAAGGAAACTTAGTAGAAAGAAAGAGAATTGGTACCAATGCAATAACTTAATCCAGAGGGACTAAATCCAGCAACCAGAGCAAATGATGACTTGCTTTCCCGGATATTTGTGTGCTTTTCAGTACACCCTAATGTGTAATTGTTCAGCTGGTGAAATAGTGGCACGGCTTCACAGAAGTCAATGAAGCTGTAAAAGTCCAGCTAAGGATGATGTACAAAACTGCATACATATTTTCTCCTTTCTTTCTTTCATAATTTCAGCATTAATTCTGGATCCAGAACTTCAACCCTTGAACAGGGACTGCAAAAAAGATAGCAACACAAGCTGCCCCTTTTTGCATATCAACCTATCCCTCTACTAATTGCATGATTTTGCCTTAAGCAGATAGTAAAAATGGGACTTTGTTCATTTTCTCTGTGTTCTTAACTACAGATGGAAAAGATTTGTAATACACTGCGTATGACAAATTAGCTTCCAATCCATTTTCGATCTTAGGTAGCTCCACAGGATTTACCATGGTGTAAAACAGAGCACAAGCTGTCCGAACGCTGTCACAACTGAAATCCTGCTGGCTCAGTAACACAACAAAATGCAGATCAAAGGCTTTGAGATGTTTCAGCTTAGACAGTTCTATGCACAAATCACACGTAACTAGGTTTTCTTAACTTCGCTCTAAAATTCAATGGTGGTAATGAATTTTTACATCTTCTCTGCTATTAGTGTCTTGCATGTAATAATCCCAATAATATTATCTCAAATTCCTATGATACTACAATATTAATGGAAATGTAAAACTAAACTGCTAAAACTTAAAACCGATTAATAAAATATCCCGTCAAACAGATTCATTCCACTTCCTAAAGCAAAGAACTTCACTTGATCTCCAAGCGTTAGCTATTTGAAATGCTAAAACATTTTTCTTTCAGTTGTGAAAGATTTTTCCACAGGCAAGAACTTGTTTGTCACTACTCACAGGGCCGCCTTTCCACAAAAACAAGAATCCCACTCTGTATCCTTGCTTAGGCACTGGAGTGTCTAACAAGAATAGTTAGAGACTATTCCAGTGAGTTAATTGAGTTTCAGAAATGGTTTGGAAAGAGACTCTCTCTCAGGTTTTTTCCTCTGTTTGGGGAAATATGACTTGCCAGTCAAAATTAGGATCTCTGTTAGGAAAGGCAGCCTGAGCAGACCTTCAGTCCCCTCTGCTTAGACAGTCTGGACATGAGTCTAAAAAAAAGCCAAATTGAGAAGAGTTCCACAGTAAAGCCCCAGATGTGAAATTTCTCAGATTCGAATATCAGAGTTCAATCTAAATTTGTGCTGACCTTATTGCAGGTGAATTGCCATGGAGATCCACATCTGAGTTTAACAGAAAAGCCAGTTTGAAGCAGTAAAGCAACCCAGCACATCCTCATGACTGCCAGAAAAACACAAACATACTTCTCCTGCTGCTTCCTTGGTTTCAATGAAGCTGAGCACACGGTAACCTCCCTGGAGACACCAACACGAAGCAAATTCCCAAAACACAGAAAAGTGTGATCCCGGTTCAGGCATGTTCATGCTGGATGCCAGTTGGGACCAGCACTCCCCTCTTCTATGCATCCAGCTGTGCTGCGAACTGCCAAGAAGCATGCCGAGCAGTGCGAATTAGCATGTCAGTGACAGACATCTCATCTCATCTTTCAGTCAGGAGAAGTGCGATTCACAAATGAGAGAGCAGAAGAGAGAGCTTGGGGCGTAGATGCTGCGAACGCACCCCACTGAACTTCACTCGTTCAATTAATCCCACTGAAATCGCAGTTCTCCGATTCTGTAAATACTTGCAAAACAGCAACCCTCATTTGTGCAAGTGGAGCAAATTGGTACGGCTTACAACTTTAACACAGCACTGCCACCCTTGGAACAGATAGGTCCGTACATGAGATGCATTCAAGCTACGCAGACACAAATAAATCGCTGGACCAGAAGCCTCCAGCTTTCATAGCGCGGTGCAACGAGCAGAGATGAGCTCTGTCCTCAGTCATCTGCCATCACGCAAATCTAGATGAGCAGGTTTGACTTTCTCAAGGTCACTTCAGGCTCATAGCACCACTCACGGGAAGTGGGACCTACCTGGCTATCTTGGACCAGCATTTTGGTCTCCTGGGCTTTAAAACAAGTAAGAGAAAGAACCACTCACACCTCCATAAAGCACAGCTTTCATTTAAAGATGTCTAACATAAAACTACTCATAGGAGTTTCTTTGCTTTCAAGAGACGCTTCTTTGTTTTATAAGCTCTACTATTATGACACTATTAAAAGGTTTAATGATTTAAATAGCACTCTTGATTTAAGCCAGATGCTTTCAGTCTCCTCAAAGTATCAGACCTATAGGCTACTAACACAAACATGAGAAATCCTCTCTGAAATCTTGTAAGGCTGATAGTACTCAATTTAGTATTTTTATATTAGTCAGAAATTCCTCCGGAAATATTCATGACTTTCACAATATTAAAAAATAACCCACTTACTAAGTTCTAAATAATATTTATTTTAGCTAATGGCAGTATTTTAAAAATCCTTAGTTCTATAAGCCTATTAACTTCTAATACTACCAAGTTCAGCTACAGGAAAAAAAAAAGCCTCCTCTTGCCACTTATTGACACTGGATGTCATCTATATGGATAAAAATGCAATACTGTTCCTAGGATTATTACTGCATGAGAGAAAGATATTTAAGAAGGGACTCGCAGGAGAAGCCGCACTCACAGAAAAAGAAGCGAGCAGCACAGAGCTAAGCTGTATGGGCAAACACCTCTTCTAATTTCATTGTATTTATAGGTCAGCTAGTTTTATTTTGAAGCACAAGAGATTTACTAGGAAAATTCATTACTGCCACTTGCTCTGATTTTCTTTCTCAATATAATTAAGCTTTGCTAATTGTCTATCATGATTAAAATCATGCCAATAACAACCTTGTCTCCCCATTTGGCTGTGCTCCAGACTCTTCAGAGCTCTTGTTTAAGGGCAGTTCTTCCCGTAGCAGTTGTGAAAGGTCTTTCACCAAACACGCGAGGTGAGCTGTTGGCCTGTTTGCTAATAAATTCACAGGAGTCAGGATTCTACCCATGGATTTTCCGAGGGAAAGAAGATAGTAAAAAAGAAAAGACGTGACCAACAACTGTATTTTAAGTAAAAAGTGAGATTCACTGAAGATTCAGAATTCATTCTTGCAGGTCAGAAAAATGACCTCCAACGACAGACAAAGATATGGAGGTGTTGAAATGAATGATTACTTCAGGGCTGTATTATCCTCCCAGTACTACAAAGCCAATGTAAGGCATGGAAATTCAGCCAGAACACAGAGAGGAGAGAAAAGGGGAGAGAAAAAGGGGGGAGAAAAAAGAACGAATGAACGAATCGGTGCTGTTGTTTTAGCAAAAGCTGCTATTTCTCAGCTTCACCCCCTCAGTGGAAGGCAAACCAGGGTGCAGAGGGCAAGCCCAGGACCTGAAGGCAGCGCTGCCTTCCATCGGGGCCCATGCCTGACACAAGGGGACCCAGAGAGCACCCTGGCAGGGGGAGCAGGACACAGCTGGGAGGCCAAAGCCATCCTTGTCTTCTTCCTACCTTCACTTTACTGCCTACCACTTAGGAACTTCCCTTGATGAACAGAGACAGAGCTTGGCTTTTAGCAGTGTTCATCAGCAAATTTCTGACAAAATAGATTTTCAGGGAAAAATATTGATTTATTGACACTAAGATGTTTTAACCTTCAATGCTCTTGCCTCCCAATAGCGCATTTGCTGGTTTGCTCAGGAATCAGCACTCCCGCTGCCTACTGCCTTGGGCAGTCCTACCTGGCACATACTGCTCTCTGTGCTGGGGACAGCGATGCAGGGGTGTCTAACTCACAACCAGGGGCTCCAAGGTTTTGGGGCTCTGTGCTTCCCAGTAAGGGAGACAGAAAAAGAAGAAACGCTGCAGGTCCCGCAAACTGTTTTAATGTTGGGGTTTTTTTTTAAAACGCTACCTCCATGTAGAAACCCAAGCAAGCTTCAAATGAGTGCTTATGTCTGCACATCACTCGAGTGTCCCAGAGTCCCAATTCCAGAAGTAAAATAACTAAATCACGACATTCCCCACCTTTTGGCAGTATAACAAACGCACAGATCTGGATTTTTCTAGCTCATTCACAGTTAACTCTGTGCACTTCTGCTATGTAACACATTCTGTGCCTCATTTTCCCTTGGGAAAAGGAAAAAAAAGCCACTGCCTTTCTCTGCACTTCTGTCTAATTTACACTGTAACCTCTTTGGGCCAGGACCTATTTCTTGTTACGTGTTCATACAGTGCCTAACACAAAGGCAACCTAATCTCATACCCTTTTTTAATGCAAATGTAATAGAGAACTGGGCTGTTTGAACAGAAAGGGTAATTTTGGTTCCCCCTCGGTAATGGACTTTTTCTCTGGGAACAGATAATTGGGCTGTTTTGTCATTATTCTTTTTAAGTGAGGTTAAGGTCCTATTGGTGGTAAAGTGAAATATGTATTGTGGGCTAATCAGCAGTCCATATTAAAATGTGCTGGGGCAGAGCTCACCCTGCATTTACTGCACTCAAAAGATGGCTTGTACTAACACAATTAAAGGAAGTATTTGGCTATGTACACATGTAGATGATTATACGCGCCTGTCTCCTTTTACCGCAGATCATGCGGCGCAGGGTTTGAAGACTAGAATCATGTCCATAACAATTATGGGTCTAGACAGAGACCTGCCTAAAGGCATGAGCTACAGTTAGAGCAGTTTAAGTTACCGCCTCCTCCAGAGGCAGCGGTACTCGTACTCCTCGTCCACCACAACGTGCAGTAAAAACAGACTTCAGCCCGGTGGCGGGTTAAGCTGAACAGTTTCACTTGGCTTTGCAGAGGACTAGAAAGAGACACCCAGTCAGTCAATGCATCTCAGCTGGGCGCAGTGGCTTTTAAAGCAATGGAAGTGAGCTGCTGGCACCTGGTTACGTTTGCTTGCTCCAGAGTCAATAAGGTCAGTGAAGATGCAAGCTGGTAAATCCAGTTCAAGGAACAGCAGATTTGATCATTCATTCTTACATGCTACTCGTTATTGAAGGGCTGTTTCTCCTCACACAGGGAAGCATGTTTTTCATGGTGCCAGGGTACAGAACTAAAAAAAAAAATTCTTCATCAACTTTGTTGTCAAATGCATTTCAAATGCAGCAACCTCTATCTTGGTGCTATTTGTTTCAGTCTGAGAGAAAGCAAAGGACTGCCAATCTTCCATCATTTCTTAGCATGAAGGTCAGCTTATCAGAAAATAACATCGGTGGCAGACATTTAAAATACATTTATTCCAAGGTTTCTCCCACCCTTTCCTATGAATAGTAGATTTAAAACCGCTACTAGATAGTCCAGCTTTTCCAAACCAATAATGGGCTATTCTGGTCAGTCTTTTAATGCAGCGAATCTGATTTGTTTCCAAATGCAAGTCAGAGGGTTGACACAAATCACAAAGCCATATATGAAATACACTTTGGATCTATTAGAAACTTTCTTCCTCTGCAACACTCACATAACCAAGATTTAAATCAAAGAGGTCCTCTCCACTAGCATGCAGAAAGAGAAACCCTTGCCTCCAGGATTTACACCTTTCTTTAGTAAGACGGATCCTAATTCTGACAACCTCCTACAGACATTGCAAAGTAAACCTGCTCCTTCCAGCTGTTACCTGAGTCTCAGAATTCCTTTTACACTTAGATTTTAATCCTCTAATTACATGACTTGTAAGCTACTAAATTCTCTGTTCATGAGAAATCGTCCAGGGTATCTTGCAGAAAGAAAAAAGCGGTATGTTTCTGCCATGTGTAATTCTCACACAATGAAGAAATATTGGACCAAACCTACAAAAGCCAATCCGAGTAAAAAAATAATTAGCATACACTCATTCCTTTAAATGCCCAGTATATTTGAAATTTCAATGCCTTTTTTCCCAACGCCTTAGGCATTAATGGCTTTTTAACAGGACATAGTATGTAATTTTCTTAAGGCAATTTTCAATGTTTTTCACCTTCAGAAAGAATGTACCAGGTTAATCTTTCCCTGCTGACATCATAAGGATGATTTCTCCAGTTAAAAAGGTCTTCAAAACAAAAGGAATAAAAAAGAGTTCATTTACAGTGTCTTTCTGAGCAGACAAACCATACCTTAGGATCATTCAATGACAGCCTGTGGGACAATTGTCCATTCAAATGATTACCATATTGCAATATACGTCCCAGCAGTCCCTGAATAAATTCTTCCATTACAGTTCAGACTCTGCCGTATAAAGAATTTAACCATCTCTCGTTTGTGACTCAGGAGACCTGGGTTATGCTCCTGGATTTGCCATTGCCCTCTGCTATGTTGCCCTGCAAAAATCTCTTTGCCTGATCTCTCTGTTTCTCCACCTCTAATACGGGGATCAGGATATCTTTATAAAACACTCTCCTGTAGAGGGATCAGTGTGTAATGGTGAAGTTTCACCCTTTGGAATGGCTCGCTTGGAAAGCAAAGAATTTCAGTCTTCATTTACAGTACAAAAGCCCGTGTGTCTACAGCATTTTTAAAGGCACTTTCACATCAAGCTCGGAGAACGTGTAAATGAAAATAGCTCTGAAACAAATTCTGTTTGTTTTTCACCCATTGTCTGTATACACTGACATGCAGTTCATCTTATCTTCAAGGGAAAAAAAGTTAGCACTTAAGCACTTATTTCTGCTGAAAAACCATTCATATAAATAAAAGAGAGACAGAGAGACACAAAGTGCTCTGTATGGACACTTTCAGCTGACAGAGAAAATGCTCCTACCACAACAAACTGGAGCACGCTCTGGGAGGACAGCACCACGCTTGATTTTCATCTTTTAAAGAAAATGAAGAAGAATGAATAGCTATGCCTCACTTACTCTTGAAGCAAATCAAAAGGAATATTCTGCTATCTATTTTTTATCCTCCTGTTCTTGTTAATGAAAACAAAAGACCTAAATATTTGATTACTTCCCCTCTGTGTCAAAAATAATAGTTCATGTCCTTTCTGGTTTGACAGGAAGGAGACTTGTTAGATCTTATAAGTCCTTTCATCTGAAACACTATCATCACACAGGTTTGCATCAGTCTAACCTATTAAAATAAAGTTGAGCTCTAAAAAGCTGCTCCCCCCCGCCCCCCTTTTGGAAGTGCTCTGCAAGCAATGATTAGATTGCATTTGCCAATAAATCTATAGGGATCAGTGAACCAAAATAGCTACTCCCTCTCAAACCTTATCAATTAACAGGCTTCCTTTATTAATGACGTTACCATTTCATGACTTGCCTTAAACTCCATTCCATCCTGTGCCCTTCAGAACAAAACAGACCTGTGCAACATGCAGTTAGGACAGCTGTGTTTGTGAATTTGTATTTTAGCAATTTTGGCAGCACTCATGGTTTTAACTAGGTGGAATCTCAGACGTGCAGGATCTTTCAAAAATATGTGGTTCAGGTGAAAACACGTCTCAGCAAGAAAACACTATGTCGGTACAGAAAAAAATCAAAGTGACCAGAAAATGATTCAAACTAATAAAGACATAAAATGATAAGCGAGGATAATTTTAAAAATTTTCTATGCAGGGATAAGGACTTATATTTCATAAAACCACATGTAGCATACAAAGAATCAAGGAAGTCAAGAGAAGAGTGACCTTATTCCACTGAGGTCATTCAAATTATTTTAATAGCAACTTTCTGCTTGTCAGTAGTAGCCATAAATACGGGTGGTTTGACTTGTTAGTGGCATGTTTTTTTTTCCTGATGTACTGAATAGTACATGTTATTACAACCCAGATTCCGTTTCATTCCCTCCAACCACATTTCCAGTTCGGCTGACCCAAAACACCCAGTCTTTGCACCCAGCTGTACCCCAGTTCTGCCGCTGTCCCACTTTGCCCCCTCGTTTTTCCATCTACAGTGGATATGTTTCACAGAGTTCCTGAAAATCAATGCTTAGTATGATGTATATATTTATTTAAATGGAACTTTTATTTCCAGTAATTACTGGCGCAGCAGTGTTTTTCTTGCTGATGTTTTAAGTAACCTGAAGAGTAGAAGAGAGAGAAGGAGGAGATAAAAAAGCAGTTTAAATGACTCCAATCTTTTAGCGGAGTTGTGCCAGTCTGAAGCTGAATAGATCATTCGGAGTGTTCCTTCCAAATGGTTGTGTAACCGAAAAAAAAAGGAAATAAATCAGGGCATGATTAGTCTCTGTAGCAAGAACTAGGTAAGAGAACAAATCAAATTTAACACTAGGAAAGCAATAATGGAAAATGCCTGTCTCACCGACAGTTCCCTTGAGATAAACAATCTGACAGCGCTGAGCCAAGCCAAGCCAGTCTTCTCGTCGGTACCGCGACAGCCACTTGTCCATGCTGAGAACTTTGTAGAAAAAAATATCAGCTGCGGTCTGTCCCTTGTTAGCATTATGGATCTCTATCTTTAGCAGAGATAAGCAATTTAACAACATGTTATAGTCCAGAAACTTATTAGTCACCCTCTGAGATACTCAATTAACAGTTTCACAACTCCAAGGAGTTAAAAGGAGCCAACAACTCTCAAGTGCCTTTGAAATAGTTAACACTATTATAAAGACCACAATATTTTTTTCTTACCATCTTCCCTTCCTAACCTCATCATGTAACAGTCTCTGTAATATTTCCAGGCTCACGCTCCGATTGTCTCTATGTTAAATGTTTCCTACCATGCACTGCCTTCTTATGTGCAAAAAGGGACTGTGGAGCCAAAACGCTCCATGCAGATAGACTGTTGCTGTAAGAAAACAAATATGAAAACTACAAAAGCTTTTGTTCTGTATGATGAGAGCCAAAATCAGTATGGATTACACCACCCAAAGAGAAGCCAGTTAACAGAGCACTCACAAATCTTAATTCATCTATTTTGCTATCAAAATTCCTTTTATATTAATTTTAGAAGAGTAACATGGCCCTGCCTAAGGGCACACACACTCAAGATAACCCGAACAGACATTATATTGTTCAACAGATTATCAACGATAATCAGAAGTAACGATGGAACAAAGTGACCAAAGAGCCTCATCTTACAGTTAGCAAACCAAATTCACCTGAATGACCGTTACATCATGTGGTGGGTTGACGCCATCTGGGTGCCAGGTGCCCACCAAAGCTGCTCTATCACTGCCCTCCTCAGCTGGACAGGGGAGAGAAAATAAAACGAAAGGCTCGTGGGTCAAGGTAAGGACAGGGAGAGATCACTCACCAATTACCATCACGGGCAGAACAGACTCAGCTTGGGGAAAATGAATTTAATGTATTACCAATCAAATCAGAGTAATGAGAAATAAACCCAAATCTTAAAAATACCTTCCCCGCCACCCCTCCCTTCTTTCTGGGCTTAACTTTTCTCCCAATTTTCTCTACCTCCTCCCCCACAGCAAGACAGCCCTCCATGAACTTCTCCAACGTGAGTCCTTCCCACAGGCTGCAGTTCTTCACGAACTGCTCTAGTGTGGGTCCCCCACGGGGTGCAGACCTTCAGGACCAGACTGCTCCAGTGTGGGCCCCCCACAGGGTCACAAGTCCTGCCAGCAAACCTGCTCCAGCCTGGGCTCCTCTCTCCACGGGTCCACAAGTCCTGCCAGAAATCCTGCTCTAGCGTGGGCTTCCCATGGGGTTACAGCCTCCTTTGGGCACCCACCTGCTCTGGTGTGGGGTCCTCCACGGGCTGCAGGTGGAATCTCTGCTCCACCATGGGCTGGAGGGGGACAGCTGGCCCCACCATGGGCTGCAGGGCGACAGCTGGCCCCACCATGGCCTTCACCACGGGCTGCAGGGGAATCTCTGCTCCGGCACCTGGAGCACCTCCTGCCCCTCCTTCTGCACTGACCTGGGTGTCTGCAGGGTTGTTCCTCTCACACAATCTCACTCCTCTCTGCCTGCAATTGCTCTTGGTGTTTATTTTTTTCCCCCTTCTTAAAATACAGTATCCCAGAGGCGCTACCACCATCGCTGATGGGCTCAGCCTTGGCCAGCAGCGGGTCCGTCTTGGAGCCGGCTGGCATTGGCTCTGTCAGACATGGGGGAAGCTTCTAGTACCTTCTCACAGAAGCCACCCCTACCAAAACCTTGCCACGCAAACCCAATAGACACGAGCTCTCAATTTCCCACTTGTTGCACGAGCAAGTCCCAGTCTCTCTGGCTCAGGCCCACATGCCAGGCTCAATGTATCAGCCCACACGCTCGTGGCTGGTGAGCTCCCAAAGTGAAACAGATACTGCCTCCCCCACATCAGCTGACAGAAGTGACATCTCCCTGACACAGAGATACAGGGGAGATGTGCAGCCCCGTGCTGTGAGCTATGACTGCAGCCTTCCACTCACCCTACCACCCATCAGGACTGCATTCAATCCCTGACTTCTACCAGCCAGGAAAAACGAGACGGTGAGAAATTTATTAGGCTTTATAATCATGCATAACAATCTGCTGTACATCACGACTTAAACTGGAAAATATGCCTGACAGTAGAATTTCACCCTCGTTAGATAAAATGAGGAAAGGTGAGTGTGTGTGATCCTTGCCCCATGCTTCCATTGTGAGAGAGAAAGGAGACAAGTGGCAACAGCGTTTCTTATTAATTACACATTATCTCTTTGAATAGACAGGGGTATAGACATCTGTATTCTTCTCACTTTTTGCTGGTGCAATGTAAAGAAACACTTCTATTAATTGGACAACAATACTTTGGGCTATAAGGTAGTTAAACTCCTAAATCCTACAGGAATCCGGAGCCAAGAACGAGGTATTTCACTTTCCGATACAGATCGAGAGGAACCGATAGTGGATTTTAACATAACTGAAATTACTAGGGCAAAAAGCCGCTCAGCACAACCAGCAAAGAGAGACGCGTGCCTTGTGTCCCATCCCTCTCCTGCACATGAGGCTCTGCCCCCGTTCGACATGCCCTGCCTCGAGTCCACTGCCCGCGCCATTTCTATTAAAAATGGAAAAACAAGGAGAGGTGCCTGTATTTGTCCAAAACAGCTAAAGGAAGTGTCCCTTGCTCTCTCTGTGTTCCTTGGTGGCCAAAGCACTTAGGGGGTCAGAAACCCAAATTCTACCTAGAAGATATTCCCCATCCTGTGCCAGAGATCCTGCCTACCACAGGCTACCCTCGAGCAAATTCCAGATAAACTAAATGCAAACATCCTCTGCTCCATTTCCGCACCCTGACAAGTTTCTAGTTCCTCCTGGAAGCGCTCACCAGTTTCCAAAGAAGCCAGGTCCCTGAGAAGTCTCCTTCCCTGCTCACAGGCCAGCTCTAGAGCCAGCTCTCCTTGCACGTGAGCCCATAAGCACTAGAAACTTAAAAGCAGAGCAAGCCGAGAGAGCGAGACCTGATGCCGTCAGAGAATGACAAGACACCTGAGAGCTGACAAAACTCGTCTGAACATCGACATGATGCTGTTACACTGAACTGCACGGAACGTGTCCAGAAGTGACCGGGTTTCTTTAAGTACTTACACTGCGCTATCGCAGGATTTCAGAAACCTAAAGCACTAGAGATTAGTGCTTTAAAACCTAACCTGACCTAAAGCAAAAGGGACGGGTGCCAAGGAATAGCTGCTAATCGTTTGTCAGCGATCTTGTTTGCCTTACTGCCTCACTACTCTGATTTTGCTTGGTGGGTAACGCCAGCGTAAGGACCGTCCCTTCAGACTATCAGTACCGGTCGGTCATGGTGCTCTGCGTATAAATTGGCTGCACTCATTTGTAATGTTTTCCTTCCTCTGTTGCACTGCTTCTTGATTAATTAGTGCCATTAAAGCACCTAGGCAGAGTACACATGACAACTTGCCTTGCATAACAGTGGGTAGAAAGAGCAGGTCCTTCTGAATTCAGGGAAAAGTCTCTGAAGTGTAAACAGATAAAGATAATCAAATTCAGACAAGATTAAAATTAACAGACTATCAACCAAGTGACACTATTAATAAATGTCCACAACAAGCAGGGACAGAAAGGACTCCGAGAAGACCAAACATAATTTAATTAAACAAATGAGAACATACGAAAGAAACCATAGCAGATACCTGCACGAAAAGACAAATAAAGATGTTATATTATTCACTGTATAAAATGAACTGTATCAGTATTCCTCTCTATTTACATAGCAAGATGTAGGTAGCAAACCTTGGGATTTTAACTGTAACCTGGTACAGTACAGATACTTGCCCTTCCCATTAATAAATGAAGTTTTGTTCTGTGTGTAGCACGTAACATCAGGCCATGCGAGAGCAGAATATACATATGTACTCACAGCAATCTTGTGATGCAAGGGAATACTATTATTCTGATTTTATGGATAGAGTTTTACAACCTCATTAGTCTTGAGGCAACAAAGCTTTGTTGGTAGGGTTTGGCTTGAAATTACAGAGCATGAAAAATCAGATCCCATAATCTACATGACTAAAATAGGCAACTTTCCGATGTAAATGCAATGAGGTTGACAAAACCCTGCCCGTCAGCTTTGCTTATATTTATTTGAGTAGCTACACAGTCACTGTTCCTCCACTGGAGATTCAGCCCACCAGGCTAATTGAGGAAGGGGGATTTTGTAACAGAGCCAAGCCTCGATTCCCAAAGCAACGCGGGGACTTGCCAAGGCACGGGAATGCCCGGGCTACAGCAGGGAACCAGCTTGCACGAGAACAGCCCGTCCTGGCTTGCAGGAGAGGAGCAGGCACAGCAGATGAGAGGGGCTGAGCTGGGGGCTCCTCAGCCCAAATGCAAAAGGGACGTGCACAGCGGTGGGAGCACAGACTGGCTACAGAAGAAGGAATGCGGTCGCATTGGCTGGGCATGCAAGGATGGAGGTATGAAGACTCGCTGCTTTAAACCCGCTTCTTCAGTTACTCAAAAGATAAAAGGGAAGTCTCTTGTTTCCACGTTAACACTTGAAGAGAGAGTACTATACGTTACTCCAAAGCGAACAACCCTCCAACAGCATGTCCTGAACTCCCCCTGCAATGCCTGTCCTGCTGCTGTTTAAAGTAACACTCAGAAAGCTCCATTTCTAGCAGGGCAACGCACCATCCTCACCCACTACTTAAATAACAATGCAAACTACTATAGAAAAAGGGGGTGTATCAGAACGCCCCAGCTATTTAGGTAACCCCCCGTGTTGTCGGTATGGCTCTGCCTGTGCAGGTGAATACATCTGGCTCCTCAAAGAAAGAACGAGCCCAAAAAGACAAGAAACCGAAATGAACCACAGCCTTTTCAAAATCACAGCCGTGTCGATCCTGAAACTTCTTCCATTATAAACATTTCGCCTTACACAGTCCCAGTCCAGAGCAACTGTATTATAACAAGGGGTTATTTTCTCTATTGAGATAGTCAAAATTCTTTTAAAAGACAATGCCACCAATTGCTTTGCCACTGAATTCTACCATCACAGCACTGTCTGTTGTGGCAGTTTCCTAATTGTCACTGTTTCCTATATCACTTCACTAATCAATTCATTTGATTTTACTGCGTTTCAATCTCTCCACACGGGAATCACGGAGCGGTGGGTGTTTCTAATGAGATCCTGCGAGGACCCTGAGTAATTGACCCTCAGCTATACAACATTTTTATCAACAAGCTAGAAGAAAATATGAAAACATTATTTGATAAAAATGTCAAATGACTGACAAAGATTAGGAGAACGGTAAATAATGAAGTGGAGAAGGTATTGATTCAAAGAAACCTGATAAGATCAACACAAGCAAACATTATGTGCTCCGCAGTACAGCTATCGAATGAGTCCTAAATCCTAATTAGAAATTAGGATAAACTGAATCCTAGGAACAAAGAACATACGGCACTTTTACAGGTTGGAGAAGTCTATTTTGGGAAGCCAGGGACTAAAAAACCAGGAAAATAAAAAAGGAAATCATGACCAGGCGTTGCTGTTGTAGCAAAGGTGCTAACGCATTCCATGACCGTGTTAGCAGAATAAAAAGCCACACAGGAACAGAAAGATGATATCATGCTGTTAATGTCAATCGGTACAACCACAACGGTAACGTAGCAGTGCTGTCCCCGCGATGGGTCTTGCGTGAAACAGCCACAAGAATGGTTAAAGGAATAGTAAATATGGGTTAAGTGCAAAAAGTAAGGAACTTGATCTATTCAGTTTATCAGAATAAAGGAGAGGGTACGAGTTGATCACAGCTTATTAAAACCTACACAGGACACTGAAGTTCAATAATTGAAGCCTCTTTATGAAATAAAGAGAGCTGTAACACAATCCAGTAGCTGGGAATTAAGCTAGGCAAGTTCTGACTTGAAATGAGATGCTGGCTTTTAATAGTGAAAGTAATTAACAACTGGAAATAATTTACTGAGAGTTAAGCTGCACTCTTCAACACTGTAAACCTGTATTTCACAAGTGGATGTTTTCTGACAGACACACCCCAGCTCAGCTGGATTAATTCAGGGTAGCATTCAGGAGGTCAGAAGAGATTATTACGCTGGTCCCTTTGGCTTTACAAACCATGGGTCACAGAATCGCAGAATCGTTTAGGTTGGGTCTCTAGATCAATCAACGTTCCTACACCTCTGGCCTTGAGTGTTTCCTTCAGGTCATTAAGTTTATCATGGACTCTCATTTAGAATATGCAATTTAAAGCTATAACTGCTGCCTTGATTTAACGGTAATTAAACCTGAGCTGGCCTCAGTGTTTTCTGTAACCAACCCACTCTTGCCAAGGAAGAGTTGGACACAGTCTTCTGGAGCCAACATCAGACCAGGCTGCTAGGAGGGGACGGGGACAACAGCAAGGCTGACTCTGCCCCAAAGGACAATCTCAGCCTGAATTTAATTAAAGGGCTGTGTCATTAGAAACCATTTTTGACATGCAGGACCACAAGAACAGCGTGTCAGCTAAGGAGCACGCATACAGGGAGCCAGCGTAAAGAGTTCATTGCGTTCTGAAATCAAAAAACAATTCTGTCATTGAGATAAGCTTCCCTCAGCCCCCCTGTCCCACGGTAACGCAGGACTTCCCCTTGCCTACAGCCATTTTTCCTCATTAGTGACATGATATGGTCAAGATTCCTCTTCCTGAAAAAGTTTTTCCCAGTCCTCCTCCTCCTGCCCCGTGGCCCCAGGTCTGAGCCCATTCAAGCCTCGCACAGGCTCAGTGAACCACCACACGGTCATTCTGTTGCGGCAAAATAAACCAGTTCCAACGTTCGGCCCACAGCTTCTGAAAGTGGCTCTCATTGGTATGTATGGAAAGACATAGACTCTTATTTAAAACAAAGGCGATTTTTAAAGGTTTTCACTGAAAGCTCGTTCAGCTGGTCAACAAATTGTGCAATGTTGCAAATATTATTTACAGCCAGAGAGTGCAGGACGCAATATATCCTAGGTGAATAATGCACTCTAAGCAAGTACCCATTAGTGATGATGATTACGCACCAGAGCACCTCATTAAGCCTTTGACTCTCTGGTATCCATCTAATCAAGACAATTTCGCACCATTGTCTTGTTTCTCAACTACGACACGAACCTGCCATGCTTGAAAAGGGGCAACTTCTGAAACTGCAACGGCACCGCTGCCGACAGCAGAGTAAAAAAATGCGAAAGGCTCCGTATGCTTAAATGGCTCGAAGAGGGAATGTTTAAAAACAGGCTCCAATTCCGGCAGTCCCGAAAGGCTGGTGTTTCCTCTGAAGGAGACACACACGTACAAAACTCCTCCAGGAGTGCTAAAACACAAGCGAAGTCTGTATGTTCCTCTTTGCATACTCACACGCTCCTCACTGTGTATAATGAGAGCATACGCCTGTACTCAGGCCTTTAGAGAAGGAGAAAGAGAAATGCCTTTAATCTTAACAGATATATATGCCCTTCCTAAGCTTTACAGTAAATGAAATGAAATAAAATAACACTTTTTGACCTAGGCCAATGGAGATACAAGCTGGAAAACTTTAAACAAAAGAGAGAACTGTTTTTTTGTACAACACGCAGACTGGCCACGTACTCCTTTCCTCCTGCCGCCTGAGACACACGTTGCAGAATTAGCTTTTAAAGTGTTAACAGTGTTGTGACCACCAACTGGGTATTTTGTACTTTCTCATTTGCAAAGCACTTTCCAATCATTAGCTAAGTTATCTAACAACTACTTATCAAAAAATTCCCCCAAAGCATAGAAACCAAAAAATGGTATGCCTATGGTGATCTGGGAAATCAAACCTTACAGGTATGCTCTAAAAATCCCTTCTAGTTAATGCGGAAGGCAGAAAGGAATTTGCTCATTATATACTCTCATGCACATGACTCATAAAGGACTCAATAAATTGTTAGCTTATAGAGAACAAGGTATGGGATTTATTTAACTACACTGTTTAGCAGAGACGACACAATCCATAACCTCATCACTGTAATAAGTAAGAGAGCCTTAAAGCGATACATAAGTTGTCGCCACCACCACCACGTGCCACTTAAGATGACAATATACATAAGCAAAATATTTTAAGATAGATAACCCCAGATGAAAAACATTACATTGCTGTCTTTGGATTTTGGTCTGGTCTTAAAATACAACTTGGGTTTTATAGAAATGTAAGTGCGCTTAAAAATAAAAAATAATGCTTGTGTACCAATCTATTAGGGGTGCTATAGATCTACCAACTGAAGAGATAAGGAGGAACGAGTCTCAAACACACCACACTATTTGGTTTCATTCCTGTTATTAGTGGAGGTAATTTATTCAATGTTGTCAACACATGCAGCACTTGGAAACTATCCGAAGCCCGAGTGAAAAGGACTTTGCTGAGCTGCTTGGGTGAAAGGAGCTTTCCTTTTACTAAACAATCAGCAGGGAAGTCAGCAATAAAACCCATAATGTCTTATCTCAAGTGGAATTCTTCAATTCTTCTAAAATGAAATTCATTTTCTTGATGTACTCATGGGAGTTTACATGGAGATGAAGAACATGAGTGTTGCTTTTATTCCTCAAACATGTGATCATGCAGAATGCACGAGCCTTGATGCTGAACAGGTTTTAGTTGCAGCAGTGAGAACCTCCTTTCAGCAAGGCTGGGCGGCTTCTCCAGCAAGTCAGCATCTCTCTTGCTGATCCACAAGAGAAATGTGGGCACCATGAAGGATTTCTTCCTTAGGATGATGTTGATGGCACAGCAAGACTCTCTCAGAAGTTTCAGTAACATAATAAAAGTCTCTGTGCTCTGAAATAAAATTAGGAGACTGATGTGACTCTGAGTTTCTCAACAGACCGGAGCCTTGTTGGTTTATTGCACACAATTTAGTGATAGTCGTACCTTTCCCGGGGTGCAAAAGTGCTTTTTTTTTTTTTTTTAATAACAGCTACAGAAAAATCAATAGATTTCATGAGTTCAATTAATCGCCACAGCTGCTGTGCCAGAGTCAGAAGGAAACAAAGAAATTTTCCATGGCTAAGCTTTGGGACTAAGCTACCCCACTGTTGTCTGCAGAGGAGGATGGCCCTTGAGGACCGTGGGCTATGGTTCTCATTAAAGCAGGTTTTCCTGTAATTTGTGATTTTTAAGGGGAAGCTCTTGTAATTTATAAAGCCAGCGCTAGACTATGTTCTGAACTAAGAGAGTCATGCAGTCATTTAAATACAAATGTATTGGACAGCCCTTAAATATAAAGCCACTAGGATTTAGGTTTGGATACTGGATCAAGGTCCTCGGGGCAGCCCCTGAGTGACATGGAGGTTCATGCCAGAAAGCTTACCTACTACTGGTACTAATTCTTAATTAATTAGAGGAGCAATGACTACTTGAAAATCCATTTTTAGATTTTTTTTTTCCTCAGGTGCTGGCTTTTGTGACAGTGGGTACCCAGCAGGAGGTTGGAGAGCCCTTGCAGGCCACTTTCCAGGGCAAAGTCCAACATTGAAAAGGCGCTGAGCCCCCGTGCTCTGAAGCACATCAGACTTCATGTCTTCCACGGGCACAACTATGGATGCTGTCTGATTCCAGTTTAACCTCTTTCACCCGTATGGTTGAAACCTGCAAGATACCTTTTATTTATGATGTATTTCCTTGTCCGAACTCCAACTCAGCTTTGACAACCAACTGCCTGACAGGGCCCGGGCACCTACGGCGCTGACCTGTGCACGCAGGGGACCTTACTGAAATGTGTGACACGCAGCCTACATCTTCTCCAGGAAGAAGGTTAATGTTTTATTTCTCCTTCTAAATAGGCAGTTTGGGTCCTGTAAAGGGCCTATAAAGCTGGTCTTGACTAATTACTTTGTGGTAAAAGCAGTGACCTCAAGTAGATCATTGTCCTTTATCGCTGCCAGATTTTATACCAAGACAGTTATGCCGGTGTAAAAGATGCCTTTCCACATCGCAGACAAAGTAAAAGCCTTTACGTTTCCAACTCTCATGTGGAATTTTTTGCCACTGGCAAATCTGAGCTAAATTTGAAATGTTTATGGAGTGATTCACCTTTTGCACAGCCCAGAACAGCTGCCTTGTGACAACGTCACTTCCAAAAAAAAAGCAATTTCTACAAGAGCATGCAGCGCATCGTGACAGTGTGAGTACAGGGGACACACTGAGGAGCTGCCATGGCCAAAAGGACAACGATGGGCCTGAGTTCAGTGCGACGGTCCTGAACGGGTGGTTTACAGCCCTCATGACCGAGGTAGCACCGACACAGGTGTGGGGTTATTGCAGCAATACAAGATCATTCCGCTCTACTCCATCTATCAAAGGCGGGGAGGACAGGCCAATACTGGGATCTCTGAAACTGTGGTACATTACAAGCTGGTTTTACGTCCTGTAGTACCAGTGGCCGCATACCACAGCATTGCAGGCACCCGTGCACTCGCTGAAGGAGGACTGGGAGCGTTTTCTCCTGTTGGAGTGCGGATCGGTTTGTATTTTTCAACATGACGATTGTGGCTGCCAAACCCGATAATGAAAAATTGAAAGTCAAATAACCCCTATTAGTCTGTCAAAGGTTGATGGAGCTGGTATTCTATTTTCCCATTGTGAACGACTACCATTGTTAAGAGCTGACAGGCAAATCTCTGCAGAAATATGGACTCTTTGTGAGAGCTATTTATAGTAACATATGACAATGCAGTGCTATAATATGCATACTAAAGCATTGCCTGGGATATGCAAGAGCCCCCTGGTACAATTTCTGGATTGTAAGGCAAAATAATTCCATTAAGATAAGAACATTTGAGAGGCCTAAACAGATGAGATATGGAGAAGTGGGGAGGAATGATTTGGGTTTTGTCATGGCACGGCACCAACAGCGTAAGTATGTACAACAGCCTTTTAGGGATGAGTAGAGAGCGTGTTTATCAATAGCACAAGGGCAAAAAACGTCACGTTTGTGTTTATTTTGCTCTGCTTTTCTTTTTTGGTGGGGTTTGGTTTGGGGTTTTTTTGGTTCATGTTGTGACCAGTTAAAAAGCAAACCAGTTCTGTGCTTGGATGGCAGAAGGAGAGGGAAGTGTTCTTCATGATGATCAACAGGGAGCCACAGCAGGATGGATGGCTGCAGGAGGGATTCAGAGGTGCTCTCTAACAAATATCAAGTATTAGCTGGGACCGGGTACCAGGTACGCTCAATGTATGCAGAAGCAGGTCCAGGCTTCGCAGCAGTGTCAACAAAGTCAGGACAAAGCCCAGAGATGAGGACCAACTGAATGATTTCAGCAGTTTCTGAAGGACCGGACGACACATTGGGAAGAAGTGAACAGCGAGTGCAACGGCAGGATAAAACGGCCGACACGGCTGAGCACACACTAGTACGATGAAGCCTCCTGCAGATGGCCTCCCCCTCCTCCTTGGCTGCCAAAATTGATTTTGGAGAGGCGCAGTGGAGCCCTCAGGGCCACCCGGTCCCCTCCACAGCACACCTTTCTCTGTGGGCAGCCGGTCCTCTCCAACCCCAAAGAGCAGCTGTTGCTGCTTTTACCAGATGTTTTCTGGTACACCTGGCTTGGAAAAGAGGGGAAATGAAAAGGGAAGGGGAAAAGGAAAGGAAATAAAAGGGGTACCAGGATGGTATCACTAGCCCACAGCGAAGCAAGTCAGCACTTCTCCTGGCACCCAGGAAACCAGATTTCCGAATTTTCACTTTTATTTCCCATTTTTAACTCTGGAACACTTCTGTGCGTCATACTGTCAGGAGCTGGTAAAGAGAAGCATTTTGATTCAATGGCGGACGGTATCAACGTAACACTGCATGCTTTGTAGATGGCACACTGCAAATCAGGGTCCACTGCTACTGTGCTGGCTCTGGGGGATTTTGCCCACTGTCTTGGGTGCTGTTATATAGCCTTAATGCTTTTGAACCCTACTGTGTATCAAGTAGAACAGTAAAAGACAGAGTTAACAGGACAAGAACTCTTCAGAGGACGAGGTAACAGCGTAGAATAGAAATGCAGTCAGTAAAATGCAGTCAGACTCCTCATTCCCCATCGGTTTTGCAAAGCTTCTGCAGTTTGCATTCCCTCACCTGATAGAAAACTTCTGAGCATACAGATAACACGCTTATAGGAACCAAATAGTTACCTAGCCTGGTAGATACTATTATTGTATAGAGATAAGATACAAACGTACCCACATACAAAGGAAGGAAGCTAAGACTGATAAAACTCCATGAGCACAGAGAGCAGCTTAAGACTCACCAACCTCTTTGGCGCTCGTTACCAGCTCTTTAACTAAAAAAAACCCCACAAAACTCAGAGGGAATCTTTAAAATCCATGAACAGTTACAGCAAGGTCACCAAATTCCAGCCAAGCCACCAGCGCCTCATGCATTTCGTGCAGTCATACACATGAGCTTGCTTTTGCCCCCATCTCACCAGTTATATTTTCTCCCCTTTCTTGCCTAATATTCCGGTCACCAAAAGAACAGTGTATATAGGAGGCAATCTGCATTGCGTGTGGGTTTACATTAATGGCACATGGTCCTTCGCATTGCAGCCAGACACTTCATCAAGAGAACGGAAGGTGAATATTAATGTCTCTTAAACTACATACAAGCGTTAATGAAACTCCTTTTGAGGGGAAGGAAGGAAGAAAGAAAATTGTGCATTTAAGTGACGAATATGAGTTATATTAGCTGTGAAAAACACCTTGTGTCTCCTAATAAATGTTGGGTTTAAAGTGGGGCTTTCAAATGGGGTTTTTGTTTGGTGCTGCCTCCCTCTAGTCGCAGGGGGTCTCATCACTGATCTCCAGGAAGGAAGGGTTGGCCAGCAAAAGCTACTTGAGAACACATTCATGAAATATCTTCTACCACTGCTTTGCTGTTGTTTTCATAAAACATCAGAGCTGCTCCAAGTAGGAGCCTCTCGCAGGACATGCTGCCGTACTGGATACCAGACCCTTCTTCTATTTCAACCTTTCTGGTAAAATAAAAACGGAGCAATAGTTTACTTTAAACAATCAAATGATTTGCTGTAATAATCCTAAAATGCTTCAGCTTGAGACAATGAAAGATAATTTTGGATCATAAACCAAGAGCATGTGTGTATGTGCTATGAATACATATAATGAGGGTTAATGTTTAAGTGTGATCTGAAGCATTAAAATATGTCTGAACAAAACAGCAACATGAAAATATTTTACAGTATCAAAACACAACCACCAAATCACAGTTAGTTGCCATCATTTCCTATTCAGAAAGTTTTCAAACTTTTTAGGCTCAACAATTCCTTCACAATTCACATTTCCAATCACCCTCAGCATGGGCTGTTGCTTAAAAAGCTGATGCAAACCTCTCCCATTTTGTTTTCTTTACTCTTCTGTTTGACTCCTCGTAACAACTATTAAATGGAGATAAAACTTCAGAATTATCCACTATTAATGAAAATTATCTGTTGATTTCCAAAGGCTTTGCATTGGGCCCTTAGGTTTGGTTGTCACTGTCGTAGGGGTAGAGGAAACATCTACGCTGTAAAACTTTCTTTCCCACCTGTAATTCCCCATAAATGAACCTTGTTTTAGTTAACTTTCTGCATCACCTTACTTCCCCATTAGTAGCTGCTTTGTGACTCTCCCTCTGGACTATCAAGCTGGTTACAGGTTTGGGAATTACCTACTATCCGTTTTGTTAAAAAGAAAAAAAATAGAAAAATATTTTTTGCATCACATCTGCACTGCCCAACCGTATTTGACAACTAATTGGCTCCAACACTTAAAGGAAAGAACGTCTATATGATTTAAAATAATTAAAATCTTAAATCGTGTGATTTCAGGGGTAGAGCTAGCCTTAAAGCGAGGATTTCAGTTCTAATCCTGGATGAATAATTAGCTGATTCAGACGTGTATTTTGGGGACAATAGCGTTCCACTAGGCAGAAAGACACTACAATAATGACAACTGAATTAAAGAACCTGCATTACCAATGTGAGGAGATGACAGCTGATGCCTGTGTTGTCACGTAAGAGGGTGGGTTTGCTATTATTTGGGCCCCTGGAACCCTTTATGAAGCCTTTACACTGCTGACTGATTCAGAAGGTGGAATTATATTTGATTATGGGTACTCAAAATATTTTGTTCAATCGCGCAGTGCATTTCTCACAAGAAAGGAAAGAAAGGGTGGGAAGGCGGGAGCCGAACTTGCTGTGAGACATCATTCTCCACAGCTATGGCAAAGGCAGATGGGGGGGGGGGGGGGAACCAAATTAATTAATAATTCAGACAACACTGGCTGCCTGCCTGTAGCCTCCCTAACCCGTAACCATGTCAGCCCCACACCCCCAGGCGAGGGGCACGGCATCCCTGGGGCCACGGGCAAGGTCCCCTTCTCCTTAACGAATCCCGCCACCGCAAGCCGTGTGTCCTCCTTGCCATCCCAGACGTTGTGTCCTCATCGCGCTCTGCGGAGCGGCCTCGAGGCAGCTCTCCGTAGGCGTGGGAGAGCCCCGCGGACCCCGGCCCTCTCTGGGAAGCGCAGCTGCAATGTACAGATGCTGGACATTGCTCCAAAGGAAAAACGTCAACGCTTGGTTCTAAAACTCTTTCTCAAGGCCTTCGGAAGATATGAGTACAGTATAATTTGGGTTGATTCAGGTGCTAACCTGCCAAACTTGCAAGCCATAAGGAGGAGAGCACACTTACAAGTCTCTGTGTGGAATAAGAATTACTGATTTAGTCCCTTAAGTACATTAAATAATAAGAGAGTTCTGACTTTAAATCAATAGAAAAGCTCAGAAAGTTAAATACAGAACACAACAGATTATGCAGAAAATGATCCTTGAAAATTTTTGCACTTATGCAATACTGGAAGATTTTATCTTCTCCAAGACTGGAGGTCTTAGCTCATTAAATGTCAATATTTTGGTCTATTACTCCAGTTTGTATTGTGGTACCGAGCCCATAAAGTTGAGATGGGTGTATGTGAATAACTGCACTGGGGGGTTAGCAATCAAAAATATACAGCAGGGCACTGGATCTTCAGTAAGGAGGAAAGTTGTTGTTCTTTACACAAATCTCAGGAGATTAAGCAATGGAAAAGTGTGTCAGACAGCAGGATTTCATGGTCCAGAAATTCAAAAATAAGATAAAACTCCAAAATCGAATTACCACTCCTGCCAATAAGCTATTACTGTGCAGTTATTAAATACACACAGACATTCACATGACCACACTGCACTGTAAATCACACTTGCAGACAGTTCATTTAATGAGTAGACAATCTGTTTGGGATTATATTCAATATATAACTCCACTTGTTCCAAAATGCATTCATACTTAAACTTTGTTGCACTTAAAAAAAAAGGGGGGGGGGAAGAATAAATCATTGCCAAGTGGCAATTTTCAGTTTTAAAAAGCAGCAAGTGGGAACTAAAGCTTAATTTAATTTAATAATTTACCTTTAAAGAATTTATGCTGTAAAGCTGGATGATAGCCCAGAAGAAAATACATAGGATTTCGCCTGAAGTTTTTAGTAATTAAAATATTACACCATTGATTTAATTTACTTGTGTTACAGTAAATGTTTTTGCCTTGAAATACACTCTGAGGATGTAAACATTGCATGTAGCGTCTTTCTAGCTGCTCCTATGTTCCACCAGTTCCCACCACCCCGTAGTTAGTTGCGTCCTACCTTCAACGCCGAGCATCCCCCTGGTCCTAAATCCAGACCCAGCTCCTTCTTGGGGTGCGTTTCCCCCCACTTTTGCAGTCCATGGCTCTGGGACTGCATCTCACCACGTGCTCGGCAGCAAACGCCGGCGACGCCTGACCCAGACACGCTGCGATCCCAATTCCCTGTTTTACGGGGGAGCTCGGCTGCCTTCTCCCAGGGGCATCTTGTAGCCGTGGCCAACCCTCCGCGGCTGCGGATCGGCGCAGCCCCCGCCGCAGCAAGATGAGAAAACAAGAGAAGTGACTTACCCAGTAACTGCGCTCTGCCACATTTTAACTACGTTGGAGGTGATACCCGATGGAAATGGGGGTAACGTGAATGCTGGAGCTGTAATGTGTATTTTATAAATAGAGGAGATTTAAAGAGGATACACAATCTCATGCCGCAGGGCTTTAGCCAGACTCCGTTAGGAGTTAGGTGCAGATTCTGCTGCAGAAAAAGACGGCCACTGATCAGGGTTCTGCTGCCTGGGGGTTTTCTTGCGTTTTCCTTGGAAGCATGCGCTGGCCCCTCAGCCCTCATCCTCAATGGCAATTTTTAAATCCCATCATTCCGCTGCAGCCTCATGCTGTCCCGATTGAGAAGTGGGATGGCACAGGCCCTGCTTGGGCTAGGAACTGAAGGTCACGAGCCCCTGTGCCTACGGAGCAGATGCATGGACAGTCCCCATACAGTCCCAAAACCTATCAAGGACACCGCTTCTGGGCCTGATAAATCAAGTTAAAGAGCATCTCAGAATGCTCAGCCAGATGGATCACTTGAATGGCTAAACACTCTAATACATCTTTTTGAGAAAAGATATTGGCTTGTGCAATGAAACAGATAATTGACTATTCCATGGAAACCGTTAGGGCTTTCCCTCTGGGATCGGCAGGAACCCACCTCTCCTACTGCAGAGGTAAACCTGCAAGTCTTTGGGCTTGATTTTATTCTCCCTTCCTTCCAGGAGGAAGATTCGGAACAGAAACCAAGCCCAGGCTGGTCTTTGGGCATCAATCCACCCACCGATGTCCTGCGATAATCTGCAACGGAGCGCGAGTGCCACAGCCTCGTAAATGAATGCAAACAGCATAAGCTTCTAAAACAGCCGCGAATACGGGGTAACCGGTCCTTAGCCCAGGTGGGTCAGACCGAAGGGAGCTCTTCAAACCCCACCATCGATCGCAGCAAACCCTCCCTTACCCACCGATAACACGAGTCCAGTGTTTTCTCTCTGATCTGCTGTTACACCGATGGACACAGGGATACCAAGGAAATTACTGGGGTTTTTTCTTGGATTGTGGTAGAAGCAGATGAGTGGAGAGCACGCCACCCTCACCCTTCTCTGGCTCTTCCCTCTTCCAAACACGACACCAGCGCCACAATTTATGCAACTGTGGATTTCTTTTTAAATATGAAAAATGAATGAAATTCAGGTTATGGAGCTGTAATTCCAGGGCAGAGCTCCACCAAACGCACAGGCCTCTTTTAGCGCTTTATTTCTGTGGTTTCTCAGGACACGAGCTCCTTGATGGAATTCCAGTGCTGTCATTCAACTTGCTTCTTATTTGTTTTGTATGTAAATAAAGGGAATGTGTTTAAAGGACTGCACTAATGTATTCAAATATTTGTAGATAATCCACTGTAAATCTCAAGACTGGAGGATTTTGCATAAATGCTTGAATCTGTAACAGCTAGGAGGGAATTCCAACTCCCTGACCAAGTAAATTACACAAAAAATAGCAGGATGATTAGACCAAGCACATTAATATTCGCAGTAAGTTTTGTCTGTCAGCACGTAGACCCAATTCAAGGATTGCATCCTTCTTAATATTTGTATGGCAGGAGGAGAAGCCAGCCACAATCAGGGTGTAATAATAATAGCACTACACATAATTTCATTTTTATAGAGCACCCCAAACCATAAGGGATTGGGATGTTTATAGTATTTACTTACAGTTTTCACACAAGTTTTGAATGACAGTTGATAGCTGAGAATTTTTACTTTCCAAATATTCCTGCTCTCTACATTTTGGTAGGTCAGAGAGAGGTTCTGACAGCCCTGAATCATTTGGATCCCCCAGAAATCGCTTGTACATTTGTCTACCAGGAAGAGAACCATCTCCATCAGTAAAGTTGTTAATAATATATACACACATTATTAACTGAACTTATTTTCATTTCTTGCCCTGGAGTCATCATTAGTGAAGATTAAACATGCATAAATCAGTCTCTCTTAAATTAGTGAACATCATCAAATGTCACCTTGTTGAAACTAAAATATATTTTTATATTTATTTATTTTTAAAAAACTGGATGATGTTGAAAGACAGACACAAGTATTCCACCACCCACCACTTTTTCAGCCAGGCTACTGGGCTGCACCTAGTCACTGGTCCCAGAAGTCTCCCATTATCTCTAAACCAGCCTGGAATTACTGACTTTTCCTACACGTCTTATACAAAGACACCTTAATTTTACCAAAAAATTCCTGGGTGGTTTGGAAATCTTACATGGGGAGGATCAAATTATGTCTTCAGCTACATATAGACTCTGCTATGCCAATCATTGGAAGTCGCACACGTGTAATACAGAGAGGAGATTAGCTGTCAATATTGCAAATAAAACCTAATTAAGAGCAAATGGTTTCATGATAGAAGATCATATTTCAATGTTGCCAGTTCCTACTATTTTATCATGAGTCTCCTGGAGTTTATTTAAAAGTCTCGCTCCTGAAATAAGGTGATTACATGAGAATCTCACTTCCATTAACCAGCGGTAATTTCTCAGCCTTTCAGTTGCAAAGAAAAGCTTAAAGATGTTAGCTAAGTACACCTTCAAGGCTCAGAAATGAAAACATTCAACATTTAGTAATCTCAGTAATTTTTGAGGGCCTGCTCACATTATTAAATGCTTGGGGTTGGGTACCCTGAGACAGCAAACGTACCGGAGACACCCCAAATACCAGCAGGCTCTTCGTCCTTGCAAGGAGGGGAACGCTGATGCTGTTTATTCATAGCTGCTAAGTTTAGCACAGCTCCAGGAACGCAGTAGTAAGAAACGTACTTATGTTGATTTGCATTTCTGCCAATTATTTGCACAGAGCTGCCACCTCCAACATTGCCAGGCAGAATTAGCTCCCCTAAAGGGCACTGGACAGACAGGCGTGGTGGGGTCGGATCTGAGATCAGGCAAACAAAATCGTCCTACCTTGGGAAAAAAAATAGGAATTCAATGTTATTCCAGGTCCCAGTTGCTTAAATGAGTTATGCACCTGTTGGGGTAGTCTAGTGATGGAAGTGCATGCTTCAGTTCTCTATATTGCATCTGCAGCACCTTGCTGGTCCAGTTTTTCTCTACAAACATAATTAATTGAGGTTAGGTTTTGAAAGGCCTTTACTTGTCTGACAGCTGGGACTTCAGTGCAAGTTAGGCATACAATGCTTCTGAAAAGTCCATGTTTAAGGGAACAGGGAGAACATTTCCCCTTCTGTCTTCTGCAGCCACCTGGGGACCCTCTGACTCCCACTTTTCTGAGGTCCTATGGCCATCATTAACACACTTGCCCTGGCAGCCACCTGAACCTTGAGGTCTTGCCAACCTTGGCTTCTTCATGAGGGCTGCCGGGACCCACCAGAAAGTCGATGGCACTAATGGAGTTGCCCTGTCCCTGCTAGCAGCGAGGCAGTGGCAGAGCAAGCACAGGAAGGTCTAGAGTGGTTTTGGCTAAGGTGGCCCTGGTTCAACATGAGTCTGAGCCTGGGCTTGCCGTTATCTCCGCACTGTAATTTGGGGCTGTTCACGTAATGGAGACGTGTGCTAAAATCTCTGAATTCCCTCCCTTTACAAAGATGATAAAATTCAGTACGTTAAGTGCTGTGCTGACACAGATCGTTAATCTTTACATCCTCCCCTGCTTTGTAAGCGTTGATGCAGAATGACAGAAATATTTCAAAAATCACCAATAGCGAAATCAAAATATCATCTTTAAAAGAATGCTTTAAAAGTTGATTTTAAATCTTTCTATAAAGTTTGAGAGAAGTACCCCAGGATAGACTACTGAATCACCCCCAAAGTGGTTTTGTTTTGGATCACATTAATCCTCTTTCCCAGTTAGCATTGCTGAAAACATTTGCTGTAGACCTAGGAAATACTGTTCCCATTAACAGCTTGACAGTATGCTGCGAACGTGTACACACAAGCAGATTTTTTGGGGTACTACTACCCTTGAAAGCCAGTTCAGAGAACACGCCTACATACCAAGTCTTGGGTAAATAAACACAGGGGTATAATACAGAATATAAACAATGAGAGAAGTTTAGTTTATGTTGTTCCCCATTCCATACTAGGCTCCATAGGTAAGGCAGCCCTCAGTCTCACCCACCACAGCTCTTCTACTCCGTAGAAACAATTAAAAATTAACTAGGTGAGAAAGACAGATTGACTTTATCGGGTACTGCTGAGATCAGATTAACATTCCACTGGCACATGGGAGTTTGAAGTTCAGGTTCTTGCATTACTGAAAGTTTAATTTTTAATCTTTAATAGTAAAGATCTAGACAAGTATCCTAGATAGGTCCTGCCCTGACATGAAGGAACCTCAGACCATAAACTTCAAAAGACATCTGATGTTTGCATCTCCAAAAGAAGCAAGGTCTCTTGCTGGCTGAACTAGAAGCATTCTTGGAATTAATCATGTCTCCACAGCTCTTGTTTTGACCAAACACATTATCCTGCTCCAAAGGATAAATGCAGTGGTGAGAGAAAAGGATGGAGGCCTCACCAAACTGCTGCAACTCTTCTGTTCCTACCCGATGGCCAATGCCACCTTGAAGGACCAGCTCTCAAACCACCTGTACCTTACCCCAGCTCAGGGTTTTAGTGCACCAATGACCATAAAGTCAGCAAGTATTTGTGATCTACACGGGCTTTTACCAACGCTGTTCTGTCAGACCTCTCACTTCAGGAAGACTGTCCCAGCCATCAGAAGACACACACTCTTAAAACCTTGGGATGTTCCACATTTCTGTCTCCTTTTTATTGCCTGCCTTTACTGTACTTATTAAAGTTGCTAGCAGAATTACCTTGCCTGACATCAGTAAATACTTAACAACAAATGTTTTACACATGACAAATCCTTTACGCTGGCCTTTTCAGATGTTCATATTTTATCTCATGCAACCGAGCTTTGGTTACACTCTCACATCAACTACTAGGAAGGTTACTGAAGAAATGAGGGACCTCATCTCCCACTCGGCCTCACTATCCTTTCAAAACCAAACTGATTGCTCTTGGATGTAGATGGGGGACATTCAGTACCTTCACATATGGAGAGCATATTCTATATGTTGAACATGCCTGTGAGGTAATATTTCAGCTGAATCTATTGTCTGTCACATCTGGTATTTTGAATAATCGGTTAAGTGAACAGTAAATTAAATTAAGCCAAGCCAGTATCATAAACCTAACGTGCATTTCCAAAGGTTCTCCCATATGAAAAGGGAGTTGGCTTAGAAGGCTTTAACATCCTGACTCTGAGGATCCTGAGATTAATTGCAAATAAATCAACAGCCTCTGTGGCTGTACCCATGGAACAGCCCCCTAGAGTGGATTAAAAATAAACATTTGTGAGAAAAGTCACAACACAGATGGATTTTCCTTCATAGAAACCTGCCATAAATGAAGGGTTTATGATGAGGACAGCCAGAGATAAGAGACTAAACTAGAAATATTCGGGGAGACGCTGTCCCGGTGGTGCTTCCTTCTCCTGCCCCGGGTCTGAGGGGTCAGCTCTGATGGAGCAGGAGCCCCTGGCTGCCCTGCGCCCAGGCCGGCCCCGCCGGCAGCCCTCGCCAGCCCTGGTGGGAAAGGAGCTGCAGGAAAGACGAGGTTGTTTTATCCGCCTGACGCTGGGATGAGTGAGTCTGGTGTCCTAGGCAGCTGCTATCCAGAGGGCTCTGGATGTATCCCAACATTTTCTCCCATCTCCTGGAGCTACTGGCTGAATCACTCCAGTATCAACTGAAAGAACAATCTCATGGTCAAGTAACATAAAGCAGCAGCTGATTTGTAAGCTTGTCCTTGGGGATGCTCTAAACAGCCTTGTAAATGCAAGGATTGTACCGATTTCAGCCCAAGGATCGTCTTTTTGTACACCTCTAACATCACTGAGCACCATGCTTTACCAATAAAGGGCTAACGAACCAAAACAGTTGTTCATATGTTTTCTTACTCCGTCTCCGAAATGTCACAATAAATCTATATTGCTGGATAACAGCAAGCAGATGGATATCGTAGCTTGTAATTTGGCATAGGTATTCTCAATCAAGTCAAAGATTAATTCTCCCCAATGATAACCAGCTTTCTCATTTGTTAGAAGCCCATTATCATTTTCTAAAAGGTTTTTCTCAGGACAAGGGTACGAACAGCTCTCTTTGTCCTACTGCTTTATCCATTATGGAGAGAATGAGGGATGGATTTCTGGAGACAAGGCGGAGTTAACCACAGAAAATTACATCTTCAAATAAGCATATAAACAAAGCAAAATTTTCCTAGAAGCACTCTGTGATGGAACGCATGGCTTCACGGAAGGTATCTCCGGCTGTTTTGCGAGCAGCCCAGGAAATACTTTCTGCCAGCTTTGTTAGGTTTACTATTTCCTCAGTGAGACTGAAAAATAAAAAATATCAAAACCGAAGAAAAAACACTTTTGTGAGATACACGAAAGCAATAGCAAAAGGAATGCATTCTTTTTTTTCTAAAACCATCCAACTAAACAATAGAGTAGAAAAACAATAGATTTTACTAGCTGAGCAAAATAAAATGGGGATACAGTGCCATTTCTAATGACATGGAGAGGCCTAAAATTAGTAGGTGAATGCGAACCCTGGCAAATGAGTTCAGCTTCAGTCCTGACTTCCACCAGATCCAACCTTGTCCCCAGTCCTGCAGGAGATGTGTAGCATGTCTGGGAGGGAAATTTACATTTCTTCACTCTTCTTCCTCTGATTTTAGGATTTCATTAAATACTCCTAAAAACATCCCCTTAAGGTATTTGTTACCCTTGAATTTTATTTGCTAATGAGCTCCTAATTGTGGCACAGCAAGTTCATCAACTACCGTACTTTTATAAAACAAAGAGGTACTGCAGCTAATTACTTGTTAAACTCATTATCAGAGCTCTGCTACTGTAAAATTTTATAGCTATTGAATTTTCCAGCTGACGTCTTGCTGCAGGACAGTTGGTCAGGACTCTCGCAGAGGTCTTCTGCCAGACCCCTCTGGGCAGTTGCAGGTGTTAAATGTGGGTACATACCAATGTGTCACGCTGAACCGCAAGGAGCATGAAAACGTGGACACTTCTCCCTTCTCCCTCCTCCCAGAGAAATGATAATTGCTGGGAGAGGAAGAACGTACGTTGCTGGTCCCGACAAGGGTCAGCAGTGTCTGACCTTACTATACACATCATACCCCAATTTAAAGTATTTTAGTGTCACAGTTATTTTCTTTCTCGCTGAAAAGGCAGTTTTGAATCAAATCTACCAATAAATACCTTTCAAGGAAAATAAAGTCAGAAGATATCTTCAAAAAAGCCTAAGACTTAAACAACCCAAGCCTGCCAATATTAATTGGGGTTAGGGTTACTTTTAAAACCTTGAAGGGATAAAACAGCAGCGACGTGAGGGGCTTTAGAGTTCCTGCTTTTCTCGCAACCCTTAGCACCTCCATTGGGGCATCTCAGGGCATCCTTAGACACTCACTGAAGTCCAGGGGAATCTCTCCACCAACCCTCCTGGGCGCTGGGTAGGATCAGTACAGGTAATCAACAAGTTTTCACTCTCTGCACACTAAAGAACAATATATTAGTAGAAAATTAATAGCTCGGTTGTTAGTTATTGATTAACAGAAATGCTACAGTGCTCTTACGATTTCAAATTGTTCCTGATTAATGGAAGAGGCAATGAAATTTAAACAATGATCTCATTGCGTTGGAATGACCAGCATCACGGGCAGAGCACGGGCAGAAGAGCACGGGCAGATAGGTGACTACAGCATTGACTCCTGTGTTTGACATCTTGCCCTGGAAACATGGATTAGCTGAGCCTGGCTACACAGGGAACCTGAACTGGAAAATACATTTCTGTATTAATCAGGGGTTAAGACACTTTAGAATTCTGTCCCAGCAGATAATTGTATTTCTTTAATCTGTTGGGAGAATGGTTCATTCCCTTTCCTGCCTCACTGACAGTACCGGAGCTCAGGTATCTGGTGTGAGCCTCCCTAACTGGTGAGGCTCACCAACCCAAAACCCATCATTACACTGTGGTGGATAATAGTTGCTCCCGGCCATTCCCACCTTTTTCTTTCTACTCCCTGCTCTAGTGCATTGAGATTAAGGAACAATGAATAAACAATAAGACCACGTCTGAAATTAAATGTTCCAGCCTGAACACGACAGCTGAAAAAGATTTAAATACAGTTTTGTGTCATCCATTCCAGCTTTGTGAATCTGAGCTCTGAGTCAGCCATCCTCTTCTAAATCACTGTGATTACAATGTCCTCTGATAACAAGCCCTGCAATTCTTCCCACAGCCCCTGGCAACGCAGACGTCTGGGAAGAGTCAGAAGCCAACGCTGAAGAGGCAGGAACAAAACTCCTGAAACCACTCGAGCGCTTGCCCGACAACGGAATCCCTTAAAATCGTACAGATTGAATCAGCAGGTCCCTTCCAGAGAGCACCTGCACACAGAGAAGCCAAGCAGAGCACCTTCCAGCATTGACTTTGCTATACAGAGTAGATAAACCACTAAAATTATCTAGTTGAAAAATGGAGAATTAGATTTCCAAAACTGCTAGTGATGTTTTAGACTAGAAAGTTTTGGAGAGAGGGACCATGTTTCCAGTTCCGCCACTGACTTGCTTTGGATGTGAACATGGTCTGTGCTCACTGAGTAGCACGTCGCACAAATCTGCCATGCAGTGAGGGAAAGAGATTGAAAATAATTTGGGAATCTCCAAGGTAAAACTGTTACATTACAAAATTGCATTGCTATGCAATACTCATTCTTCTGACTATTTAGGCTGAATGTGAATGCGGGCTATGATAATCTTGTATTATAAAGAAAACACCAGTAAAAACCAAAAAAGACGTACCCATCTCTACTACAGATATAATCAGAATAGGTTTTATTGACTTGAAGGCAGTACTTTGCCATGCAAATCAAAAAGAGTTATGCATTTATACTTAGAAAAAGAATAACCCTACACTATTTGATAGTTGGTGATACTGAATTAATAATTTTAGCAAATCAGAAGGAAGTTAATGTAATCCTTAATTTGCTTTACATCTTCAAAGTCACCTACGGCATTTTACAAGGCAGGTAATATTATCACAGCTGGACACCTAGGTAATCTTTTGAGCTCTTTTTCCTTTTCAAAATAAATGCTACAGATTTACCATGATACTGCTAAAATAGCTGTTAATTTACTTCGAAAGATGAAAGAAAACAGGTGAATTAACAGAGCCTTGAACTCCATCAAACTGAACAGAAATGCCAGCAGGGCACAATACAAATGCGAGACCCAAGCCTGCAGAAGGACCAGCAACAAGGTCCCCATCATCTCCAGGGAGGTTTGGATTCAACCTCCTCCACCCTGGCTTTTTGTTTGTCCTTTGATCCAGAGCTGTGTGATTTGCAGAAGATGGCAGATGCTCCACAAGAGCAAACTTGTTATTTGAAAACATCAGGTTGGCTCTTTGAGGCCAAAACTGAAAGAAGAGTTAACAAGGACCCCAACACAGAACTACATTCCTCTTTTCGGTCTGGCGATCACACACTGGAAACCACTCGAAAAGCTTAATGGGCTCAAAACACTGAGACGAGGACAGATTCAACTTTAATTAGCAACCAGTTCAAAACAGCGATTTTAACCCTTCTTCTCTGGGGCATTACTCCTGTTGAGTTTAACCAGTATCTCACCTCCTGGAAAAAGCATGGCAGTGCCTATAAATTAAGCTCAGTTTAAAAGCTCAAGAGAGATGTACCCACCCCACAGGAAAACGCCGTCAGTTGTCTCCGTGCTTAAGGATCCAAATGCTTGATTTAAACCAGCGAGCACAAATCATTTGTCTTTTCTGCAGAGGACAGATGTTAGATTTGTCATCAGCTGGACTTCTTTCTTCCTGAAAAATCCTGCAAACATGAAGTGCCTGAGCAACACCCACCATTGCAAAGCCCCGTGCTGCTGCAGCGGGACCACACGCAGGGGTACTTTCCATCACCTGCATCATCTCAAGCTTCTCACGACCCCAGTGGTGCTTTCTTATGGGCACCAGGTAAAACATACTAATTTACTCCACGGAAAAATTTTATTAAAATAAATCTCAAGCTATGTCGTGAACTTATTTCCCCCTAACACTGTCTTCCAGCATGGTTCAGGACACCTCATCGGCACAAAACCTGCTGTACAAAGACATACTCTCCATTTATCATCAACAGTGCAAGGAGCACACCCCAACAATTGTCGTGTGAGGACCTGGTATAGGAAATCACTTGCAAGTTCATGGTAGTAGTGTGATTTTATTGAGTTTTTTACTGGACAGCCATTTCATTTCGTGCCTGACCATGGTTCCGGTCTAACTTTCAGCAATTATGAAATAGTATAGCCAAGGCACACCGACTGTAAGAGCCTGGTGTAAACACTTGGTGATTACTAAAGGGTCTCTCCACTAACTTTATGCATAGAGTAGTCAATGTTTACTCTTAGAGTTCCTTTAAATACATGTTACACAAACATTCAACTCAGGCTCTTTCCTTAAAGTGTAATTGCTATGGGATACAACTGCCTGGTTTTTAAATAGAACTTAAAAAAAAAAAATAAAAAAAATTACTCATTTACAAACATTTACATATCAGAAAACCCTAATCAAAACCTCCCTGATTTCCATGTCAACTGTCATAGATGTTTTAGCAATCAACAAGCTTATATAAAAAAATCAAAACATATTTGTCTTCTTACATAAACTATTATAGCAATATAACGTAAAAAGAGATCTAAATGACACTTGAATAGGGGGAGCTGTAAAAGCTGGAATGATTGATTTCATAATGTTTTCAGGCATTATAAATAACCTTTAAATGTCTCTTCTACCCTGATTTGCATAAGCGATTGACAGTTCATTAGATATGGGGGGAAAAAAGAGACAAAACAAAGCCAAGACAATACTGGGGGCCATGGTCTAAGCAAGGACCTGGGGGCAGTGACTGTGACTTTGTAAAGGAAAAAGGCCAGTGCACAGAGTCCTTCTGCAGAGCTCATAATTAGGAGAGGATCAATCAGTGCCGCTTCAATCTCAGATCACCAAAACATCTACTGCAGATTCACCAGGATTAACACTGGGTTTGCACTGCGCTCCGGAAAAGCTGTGAAAATTGATGTACAAACCAGGGCTGGTGGCCACAACAGCCTGAGAGAGCGTGGAACCTGCTTAGGAACTTCACAGGACCTCCATTGGAACTTCACAGAACCTACATAGGAGGTTCATAGGACCTCCATAGGAAATTCAGAGGACTTCCATAGGACGTTCATAGGATCTCCATAGGAACTTCATGGGACCTCCATAGGAGGTTCATAGGACCTCCATAGGAAATTCAAAGGACTTCCATAGGAGATTCATAGGACCTCCATAGGAAATTCAAAGGACTTCCATAGGAGATTCATAGGACCTCCATAGGAAATTCCCCCCAACAGCCAAAGCACTTCCCACCGCTGCCGGGGCTGGAAGCTCCTCTCTCGCCGTGCCTCAGTGAGTACCCACGCAGCCTCGTATACACGCACCCGAGTTTCCAGCATTTCTTAAGAAACTTATTAAGAAATAAAAGGCTTTTGCTCATGGACAGACGGACCCATTTGCTCTGAGCTGCAGCCCAAGGTAGCGGTTACAGGGCATGAAAAGGGAGGATGGGAGAGCAGGGGAAGGAATGAAGACAAGGGAAGATAATTGAAAGTACCAGTGCATTAGTTATGTTGCATATATCTAATGTAATTAGTATTAATAAGCTGTCAGTCAGAAGATGTAGTTGTTAAAAGGCAGTTTCAAAAGGGGAAAATGATAATTGAACTCCTCCACGTATTTGTCTGCACTTATTTATTCTGCTGGTTTTTTCAGTTCATTGCCACGGATGCACGTTTAGCAAAAGTGAAATTAAAAAAGTAAACTGAGGGGGTTTTTTATTTATTAACTAGAAAAAAATATACTCTATTGGTCTGAGTAATGCCAACCGCAGGAGGAAGGCTCAGGGAGGTTAATGGTTCAGTTCTACACTCAGTTCTCACTCCAACCACAATGTTTTCAAGCTATAATTTTAAATGAATTCTATTTTGCAATATATATACTTGTTCCTGTGGTACCTGGCATGGTCCTGCTGCTGCTTTATTCTCTACTAGTGGGTAAAGACACTCCAGATGCTCTGCAGGGTCCTGTCTTGTGGTTTAACGCTGCAGTTCCTAAAGCTGGTCAAATCATGTGCAGTGAATAATGTATTCAATAAGTTCCCCCTTTTTCTTTTTTTTTTTTAATATTTCAATTGTCTGCAAGCAGCTTACAGTGTTCCCCAAAGCATCTGTAATGAGAAATTAGTCACTAAATATTTTATACAAATAGTTATTAGTCTGTATCTTGATCACAAGCAGTTTGCTGCGGATTCAAGTGGGACGAGAGTATTTGGATTGGATTTGTACTTCTGACTGCAAATTGGCCACATCTAGCTCCTGGAGGCAGATGGCTTTCTCTGCTTCTCAAAGCCACCCTCATGACAACAGTTGGGGTATTTCAGGCTCCAGCATTCAGATGGCCAAGTTTAAAGTTACCTTAGCTGTGATTGCTCTTGAATACCCCCAGCACATCACCTATACCATGAGTACCTCCTATGCCTCAGAGCTACGTACAAATACCACATCCTTATTTTAGAGTGGGGGAAGCAAAACCAGAGTCAAACGTGACTTTGGCTGCGTGGAAGAGGTCTTGACCTATGGAGAAAAGAAATCCTGACTTTTATACCCAATGTCAGGAAACCTTTTCTCTTCACTGTGTGCCTGGCTGTGCACCACCCACTGCGTGGTCCTTCAGGTAGAGTCCTCTGCCTCCCGCCGCTCCTCGCATCCAAACGGAGCACCAGAGTTCATGTTAACGTCACGAATTTCTCTTCTATGTGTCATAAGTAAGAAATGCTGCTTTTTTGGTCATTTAAACCATCTGCTAAATTTAAGATGTCTGTAAGTCGTAAAACCATTGCTAGCTTTCCACAAAGGGTGGAAAATGCTAGAAGCACCACCCTGACTACTGCAACCAATTTTTAAGTTCTGAGTTTGTAAAATCCAAGATGAAGTAATGAAGGTCTCGTCAGGCCGTAATAGTTCCCATCAGCTCATGTTATCAAAATGAAACATTTCTGAACCGGCACCATTCCAGGCAAGGGATGCAGGACATTTTCTGACTCAGGCTACTAAAGGAATAAATAGACCTTAGAGGTGATTAGAAAGAAAAATGGGAACTGTGACACCACCAGAACCCCTGCTCCTGCGTCCAACACCCTTCCCTGGTCACAGGGAAGCCAAGGCGGGGCTGCAGAGATGCCAGAGCTTTGGCCTGGCTGCGTCAGAGCTCTCCAATGGCTTGAGGTGACTGATTTAGATTGTTATGGTTGGAGCTTTGTTTGGACAACATTGATTTTTTTCTAAATGTAATTAATTGTCATCATTTGCTGCAGTCGTTGAGAACGAGGCCCCACGTAGCGCTTGGCAGAGCGTGAGGATGCAGAGGAGCTTACAGTCTATCGGCGCTGTCCTGGGAAATGTCTTAGAAATGTGCTCCAGCAGCTGCCGGTCTGGGACCTCCCTTTGGCGATTCCTTCCTTTCCTGCTCTTCCTGCCAAGCCCCAAAGTAAAACTACATGATTCTGGTGTTTTTAAGGACAGGGAAGACTGAAGAGGACCAGATCCTTTCAAGGTCTTTCACCTTTTCAGGATGAAATGTTTGCAAGGAGCTTCAGACGGGAGAGTTTGTGGTCGTTAAATAGCTCGCCCCATAATTGCGAATAAGGATTCAGTTGAGGCACAACTCCTCCGTACAGAGAACTTGTTTCTGAACTTCATGCCAAGAGGCAGGGCACATTTTCAAGACGCATGGCTGCTCCTCAGCACCCCCAGCCATGGGGGGACCACTCGCCCACCCCCCTACAGAGCAAGAGACTCCCCAGAGACACAAGGATGACTGCTGGGGTTCTTCTTCTAAAGGCCTTGCTGACACAGGAGCTGGCCCCACCACTGGAGACAGGATTTCAACCCATTTTCTGAGTTGTTTAGTGACACAAGGACAAAAATTATTTTCTTCCAACCAGGTTTTCTTGTGTCAGTCATTCAACATGTTCCTATGGTTTTTTTCCTCCCTTTCTTATTACCTTTTCTGATAGTTAAAGACATTGCAGATGGGCATCAAACTGTGCAAAATGTAAATTATGATTGGGTAGAGTCAGAACATAAAAAATAAGTTATTTGGATGCATTTTTTTTCCTAAGGACCACAGCACATATGGCATGCTAAAAAAACATCTCGTGTTCATTAAGGCTAAATGAGACAGGTTAGAGAATCATGGGCACCAAATGGAAAACTCGGGGAAAAAAATGCTGGCTGGCAACTCATTCTGCTGATAATATTTTTTGGATGTTTCCCTCCTGCCCTCTCTCCCTCATTTCTTTTTTAAACGGCAAGGACATTTTCGCAAATATTTCACAAATATCTGATGGCTGTTGCTTAGGAATCTGTCCTCCCCACTGTGCCTTCCTCATTTGAAGGTCATAATCTTCAGTTTGTGAAATCATAATTATCTCGCTAGCCAGTAACTCTGATGTCACAAATGGAGGATTATGATGACTTCAATGAAAAAAACAGCAGCGGGAGAAAATGAACTCCTCAGCCACCGAGAGCTTGTTTTCCTCCCCCCCCCCCCCCAAAAAAAAGATACAGTGGAGAAAAATATCAGCAGAATGATCTCCAAATAGACTATTTTCTGCATGGTGTCAGTGCCTCTTTCAGAATATGAGGGTAATTTCTGCCTTGTGCCAGTTTAACACAGACTTCCACTTTATTTTAACGCATAACAGGTCTTATATTTAATGTAATAGCAGAATCTTGCTCCTTCTTGTGGAGCTCATATAGAGACCTCAGAGTTCTTCTATAAAACCGAAACGAGCCTCCCGTTAACCCTTAGCAAAACGAAACGGCTAAGACTCACCACAAGGTCACCTACGCCGGAGGCTTCACTGCCGTTGGATAATTCACCACTGTATCAAAAAATATAACAAGTAAACGCTGTCTGTTGGATTAATAAAGTGTATTCAATGTATAATTATCCTTATTGCTTGTTATTAAGCATCCCTGCCAGCTTAACTCACAAAATTCAGTGACCCGTAGCGGGTGAAAACTTTTCTCCCAAAAAATGGGGGAGAAGAGAAGAGGGACCACAGCGGGACCATGCTGATGCAGTCACCCCCTCTCTGTATTCATGGGTCATCCCCTCCCTGTAGTACGGACCAGAAGACACATACGCCTCACTTAGAGGTTATTTAATTATTGGAACTATAACTAGAATGATGCCGATGACTCCTCCAGGATAGACGCTCTGGGAACACGATTCAGCAATTCTGAATGCCATTATTTTGAATAAAGCTATCAATGTTTCTCCTGAAGAGTTTGGAATACAAGTAGATTTCTATTGTCACTATAAATGCTAGCGCGTGTCTCTTGGGCATCAAATAAAATACTTTTCAATGTTACTGTCTGCTTGAATGAGACATTAAAAGAGCTACAGTCTGAATTCCTGCCGTTTTATAAAAATATGAACTAATAGTGCGATGACATGCTTCTACCGTCTCTTCCAATTGCTGATTTCAGTTCACCTTGTAACACATCGATGTGCAAAAGCAGCAGGACACTGGGACCAACCCCAGGTCTGGAAAATGCAATGGATTCTGCCGCACCAATGAGAACAAAAGTATTTAATGCCGGAGGCTTGGAAAAACATGAAATTCCCAAACCGTAACCGCGTTCCCTGCCACTTGGCACCGGTACTGGGCTGTGTAACTCGGGGCGGGGGGGGGGTAGGAATAGGTGGTGGCAACTGCATCCTCGCAGAAGAGCCGCCTTCCTAAGGCGTATCACAGCAACAGCATCCTCAGCTTCCCGGCTGCAGATTTCAGCGGCGGAGGGGAGAATACGGGGAGGGGGGGAGAGAAAAGCACAACAGCTGTAGTGCCACAGGCCCCTGGCCTAAGGAATATGTTGGGAGACCGGCGCGCACACCCACTATTCTCAATCGTTAGAAACAACATATGGTGGGTTGGTGTTCGTGCTGCCTTTCTCTGCCTGCCCTGTTTCTGCTCAAGGTATAAGTGAATTAAGAGAGAGTCAGGCTGCACGTGCGAGCAGAGCATCGCAGAGAGCCGAACCATATGGGGTCAGAAGGATACGTAAATTCTTTATCAGGGTTATTTAAAATCTTTGCCGTATCTTCACCAATTCTAAAAGCTCCAAAGGCACCAAAAAAATTATCCCATCTTCTCTGTGTGTGGCCAAAACCTTCCCGTACTTTTTTCTGTTCTCACTGCAGCTGATGTGCCCCGCCATCGCCATCGCTGTTCCCAAACCCCCAAAGCACACAGCACAGGGCACGAAAGAACAACATGGCATTTGCAAACAAGGTGGCAATAATTGAGATGGCTCTCCCACCCCCAAGAGCATCCTGCAACTTCTTTCTGTGTATTAAGTACGACACAGAGAGGTACGCATCAGCTTGTGAAATAGGCCAAAACATGCGTTGCTCTCCTTGGGAACAGCCCCACAGTGTCAGCCAAACACCTCGGCCCGTGCGGGGTGGCCCACGGGTGCCCGGACGTGGGAGACAGGTCCTGCAAAACGCCTTTCACGTGGGCTGCCCTGCAGCTGTCCAGTGGGCAAAGATCAGTCTTGGAGCAGCAGGAGAAGACAGGGGAACGGCACGGGATAGCAGCCTGGCTAAAAAGGCATAGGCTGATGTTACAAGTACAGGAGATGTGGAAGAAAGCAGGACCAGGACCCTGCTCCGGGAGGGTTACTGTGCAGCAATACACGTCATGGAGGTGCCAGGAACGCTGCGGCTTGCATGAGACGTGCACGGGAAAAAAGAACAAAAGTCCTTAATTCCAATTCTGTCAAAAGCAGGATTACGAATTTTTCCTAACATTTAGACTGCTTTTGATGTTACAAAAGGTGACGCGAGAAATGCCATTCCTGCCGGAGGGCTGGGGACGGCAACACGAGGCACTGCTGCAGTAACGAGTCATCGCGAGAGCTCAGGAGAAATGACACAAGAGTTGGTGTCACGACTGTGGAGTTAACCTTTGGCACCTCTGTATTTAGCTGACTGAGTTTCCCCCTTAATGAAGCAGTTTGATTTATGTATGAGTCATTTGCCTTCATAATAAATTTATTAAATGATCATCTTTTTTTCCCTCCAGATTTGTCACTTGAAACGTGGTAATTGGTGTTTAAACCCGCAACGGCATGTCATCAAATGAGTTCAAACAACGTTACATGTTCCTTGCTCTCCGCATCATAACGAACCTCGGCTGTCAGCGCTAACTTGGGGACAGGAGGACTCCAAAGACAAGGAAAAATCCTGGCCTGAAGACGCTGCTGGGGATGCTGACTGCCTGGGAACTGCAGCTTCTTTTCACGCCCTCGGTGACACGAGACTTTACAAGAACTGGGGAGCAGCACGACGCGCATTGGTACCTGAAGCAGTAATCTGGGGGTCAGTGCCGGTTCTAAAACACCATCTCGGTTCAGCAAACGAGAAATCCAATGCATCCAATGAGGACTAATTACATGGTTAACGCTAGACATGTTTGAGTATGTTGCTAAATCAGATCCTAATCTCTCCCTCTCTTGGCATCTCAAAACATGAAAACAAGTAAGACCGTGCCAAGAATCTGCCTCAAAAATAATTGCTTTCAGTTTAAAAAACTAAGTTATACAATACCTATAGAGTTGCAACTGGTCTTATTTTCTCTGCAAGCATCGTTTTACATTAGATCATTGTTTTTCATTTATAATTTGAATCAAAAAAAGTTCTTCTGTTTTAATTAGTTTTATAAATTTGCTGAGCTAAATGAATACAGTAGTAAAATCAAAACTACAGAAAATGTGCATAATCTGAGCAGACTGTATTACTTGTGGAACAAATTGTAAATCTATCGCTTAATTAAAATTATTTGAAATGCCAAGATGTGAAAACTCTGAATTATGCTGCCATACAAAATCTACAGCTCATCTTAATAAATTACGATAGCCTCAGCTACCAAATTTTGTCATTTGAAAGGTTTCCGTCTATACGCACAATTTTTTTCCCCACATTACACATACACTTTTAGGACCTCATCTGCATCCTGACTGGATCAATGATTGCATAGAACAGCGCTTGGGCTTCTGTTTGGAGCTGCAAGGACTGAGAAAGTAATGCGAGTGGGAGACACGACGTGTTAAAACCCAGCCTGTGCGGCGTCGATGCCCATTTAACCCCGGAGTCCTTAAGGCTTCCTCGGTTCAGCTGAGAGGAACAGCACCCTGCGACGCCGCAGCGCAGCACGCCACAACTACCCGGAACGGGTGGTTTTTCCGAAGAGCCGGGCATCCTTGAAAGTACCTTGCTGCCTCACCCTCTGCGTGATCAAGCCAGCATTTTCCCACATTTTTACAAGGACCGCAGCCCTTGCCTTTTTTCCCCGGAAAATCATAGACTGCCAAACAGATGAAACCCTTTGGCCCAGAAGGAGAGGAGTTTGCCGAAGAAGCCAAATGTGTGTCATGCTACAGACGGCTTCTCGTGCCTTGAACCACACCTAGAACTTTGCTGGAAAGTTTCTGCAGACGACCTGCTCTGGAGAAATGAGCTGGTGTGCAAAGATGAGCCGTCCTACGTGGCCAAGTGGTTAGATGGAGAGCAGAAGAGTTTTAAATTCATTCTATGACGCTGCTTGGAGACTTTTGTTCTAGATGATCTCAGTTTTCTCAAAACCCATTATGCTGAACGTGTAACTTAAACTATACTCCTCTTTCCTTGCGATGGCTCAGTGTCAAAGCACTGTGAGTGGCAGAGATTGGCAGTATTTGATTTCAGCTTTCAGGGCATTAATAATCACGTGAAAATACTCTTATAAGCAGGGCTGCCTTGCCCATTGGCCGCTCTCCAGATTGCCAGGATAAAACCTACCCAGAAATACAGAAATTGTATTTCTGTACAGCTCTGCCAGCTGGCCACACCATTACGCACATAACTCCTTCTACTTGGGTTTCTCAGTAGGAAAAAAACCAAACCCCAAACTGAATACACCTTAGGAATTTCAATTTCATTAAGAGGATGACAACGGGAGATAAAGGCAGGAGGGTATTTATTATCATAATAGATTTCTACCTGCATCGCACTGATACACCTATACCCATGTCGTGATACGTCCTAATGGAAAAATCTGTGCAATCTGTACTATGTCATAGCAGACATCAGTATCACACGTACCTGTTCGGAACTGAGCAAAGGAGACAAAAATCTCACTCTGTGCTGCAGGAAAGGGAACAGATGGTGCAAAAATTCGTACACAAATTCACGCTTTTTTATGAAACAAGGTTACTAGCAAGATCCTTCCATGCTTATGCTTAAAAGGATCAGTTAGGCTAGAATTAGTCATTCTGGATTAGCCACTAAAATCAAGCTGTGAAAGGACTGAAGCAGGTGAGGAGCCACGTGGTGGAACAAGGGATAGGCAGGGATCTGCAGCCATGGATGGAGCACAGAGTGAGCCACACGCGCGTTCTCTCCTCAGGCTCAGAGACACTGGCTCTTCTCTTCAGGTGAGTGTTGAGTACTTCTGCACGCAGCTCCACCCGTTCCTACAAATCCCGCAGAGCCGGCTGTTGGTACCCGACGTGGCCCGACACACACAAACGGCGACCCAGCACCTGCAAGCGCGCAGTCCCACGTGTTTTATTTAAGAACATATATGCAGATGGTTCTCTAGAAAGCACCCTCTATAAATAAAACATGTTTAATAACCCAAATAAACCAAACAAAATAAATAAACCATGCTACTGAATGGCAACTTCCTCTGCAGAAGAATCTGTAAAACACTTTCCGGGGTTTGCAAAGTGCCTGCCTGCAAAATATTTTGCATGATACAGTACTATTCCTTAAACAGCTGTGAAGGTCTGCGTGGTGCATCAGCTAACAAACTCCCTGCTGTACAGCTCTCCTGCTCTGAGCCAGTAAAAACTAAAGCAACTCAAATGTCAGCTTGAGACAATGTTGTAACTGCAAGTTATAATTTATTAGAAAACAAGAACTATTATTTTCCTACTGCTGGGAGTCAGTGTAGTCCCTGTGAGGTTAGTAACGCCAGGGTAACTTGTACCAGCTCGCTGTGCAGCCTGGCAGATTCCCCATGGACCATTATGGAAAGCAGTGAAGCCCTATGTGCCGAGTGACGTTCCTGCAGCGTCACATCTCATTCTGAAGTCACCTCTTTCACCTGCAGAATGGGGTAACGGGAATGACACTGAGGTCTGCGCTTATTCTGGGATTATTTCCAGCTCTCAGACGAAGGGCTGAAGCCAACCCGACCTGTGCCGATGCTGGAAAGGGTCGGGCAGCAGCCTTGTGTCTGCTCCTGCTGCGAGGACAAGGGTGAGAGATGGGGCGCAGGGGCGAAACGCCCCGTCCCAGGCAGCCAGGAGGGGATGGCCCCTTGGGAGCAGCCTGCTGAGACCCGCTGTGAAACTGTGCTAAAAAAACTCCGTACTGCCTCTGCAAAGGGGCTTGTCCACTTCAACTACTCTGGACGTGGGCAGGGGGCTCATTTCTATAGGAGGGGGTGGCAGGATTGGAGCCAGGCTTGTAAGAGGTGGTTTCCAGAGTCAATTTGTTCTTCTCTGCCCTTTTTTATTCCCTGTATAAAGCTGAGCATGCAGAAGGAGAACTAAATCCAATTCAGCATCGACTAATTTTTCTCAGGACAGAAGCTTCCATTCATTAAAATAAAAAAAAATAAAAAAATTAAAAAATCCTCTGTATTTCCATACATGCAGCAATCTGGTGAATTACCAGAATGTATTATTTATATAAAGCCTCCTGCTTTGGAGAGATCCGTAATTGTTGGCCTCCTCGCTATGCGCTACAACACAGCTTGCCTTGTTTCACAGCCAGAAGTGCTGCCGTATCTTTTTGTCTCCCTCTCCCCAGCAGCTCGGCTATTCTTTTGAGACATACTGTAAGTGTCAACAGGTGGGACGGGGCGTTAGGAGGTAGAGGCTGCCGCGTTACTACAAAGGACCATCTGGGCACAGAATGCAGAATCCGCAGCCAACAACGCTGGAACATCTGTCTGCCTCCAGCCTCTTCACCTATGGTAAAGGTTACATACCGTCACAGTGCCAGCTGTGTCAGGTACTATTTTTTAAAAAAAAAAAACAACAACACAAAACACCCAGCAGTAGCCAGTGGGGACATATTTCTGGCATCTTTATACATTTTAAAATCACAACATTCTGCTTAACTCAAAGCTAAAGTATCTTCCCACTTCTCTGCACACAGATCTTACCGATCAGATATATCTGCCCACTTGACAAGACTCCTTCACGCGGGTGCCGGACCCCACTCCACACGACTGCCGTGGGTATTATGTGCTTTGCCGGCATAAAACTTGAGATTATACAGGCAGGCAAATATTTTTCAGCCCGATTTCCCAATGATATTATTGAAGCAGGGAGCTTAAAACTATTAACGTGCTATCAATCATTCACTTACAAACCCACAGAGCAACTCAGAGACAACAAATTCCCCCATATTCCTAATGGATTTTCCCATAAATAAACAAAAGCATTCCCACCCTGCACTTTCCCTTTCCAAGACTGCTGTCGACTCTGACATTTGTTATATTCCTCCGAATAAACCAGTGCCAAAAATTTCCCTCTTTCACAGCAACCCAAGCAGCAGCTACCGAGGACTCCTGCAATCCTCAACCCATCCCTGCCACGACCGAGCCAAACCCCAGAACTTTCAAACAATTCCTTTGGCTAAATCCCAGAGTTTCATCTCTCCTGGCTTTTCAAAACCGCACCACGCTTCTAGCGAAGTGTGCTCCCCGCTGATGAGCGGGCGAGAGACAAGAAGGAAGACGTTACATTTCTCGGGCGGTTTGAGCTTGGCAGCCCCGCGGATGCTGCCCCCAGCGCTGAGCCGCACGGAGCTCCGAGATGTTTCCCAGTTGGCATGGAAAGAGGAGAAAGATGGAAAGCTGCCCAGTTACCTATCCGGCCTAACATAACCTGGGGACTTTTGATCCTTTTTGTTGTTTTGAACACAGTGCTTTTTAACACATTTTGTTAATACTTTACGGCTTTTTTAGGAAATACTTGGCAAGACGTACCACCTAAGGAAATGGGACCTTCACCTCAGGTGTGTCCAGATCACAGAGCCAGCCTTGAAATGTGGCTCCTCTCCACGCGACGTTTTTTGATTCCCAAAAGCTGGACTTTCTCTCATTGTTTTAATGAAGCTTTCCGATGCCTGTTTGTAAATTCTCTGCCTCTCCAGGCTTCCTCCCTATTCCTCATACCCAACAAGCTTGCTCGCTGAATGACACCGACGTACGTGGCTGACGCCGCAGCGCTCACGCCCTGCAAGGCACCGCTTTCCAGGGCTTGTTTTTTTAACACCAGCCACTGGTAAATGAGGCTCGTGTGACAGACCACTGGCTGTATAATGAGTTCATTCTCCAGACCCACCGAGAGCAAGGTACTTTCCTGGCCCATCTGTTCGCTGAGCTCCTCACGGCATGGCTCCGGGAATGCTGTTTCTGAAGGGAGCAGCAAACACCCGGCAGACCGCTGATGCGCAATAGACCCCGGTTTGATGGTCTCTGTAACACACAGCGCAAAGCTTTCTCAGCTGAAAAATGGAAACAGGCAGAGCGCTGGGATTACTTCAGAGCCATTGCTGGAAATTCTTAAACTGGAAAAAAAAATCAGGGGGGAAGAAAGCCTCCAGAAGGGTAAAACAAATCTTCAAGCACAGAAGTCGCACAGGCACAGTGCCCTTCCTCGGCCACCTCTATTTCCTCCGCATTTTCTAGGAGGAATAAAAGCTTCAGGAAAGTCACAGGTCTGTAAACAGAAGCGGTCAGAAAGTCAAAGCGAAGATCTAGAGAGACTAGAACAAGAAATGACGCTTAAAATATCAAGCCAGGAGGTGTATCCGACCTCGACTGAAACACTGGCACACCTGACCTCAAAAAGAAAAAAAAACAACCAACGTTTAAAAGCTTAGATGCCAGCTGCAAATATTTTCAGAGGCAAGGAAAACCGGTAGCTTCTTCAATTTAGAGAAGGGATGAATAAAAAGTGATGGGGGGTATACTTGAGTGGAGAGTGGTTTAACGAAGATAAAGCAGGCTCTCTACTATACCATCTTCTCAGAATGAGAATGAGGTAATGGATGACAAACGTCACATTTAAAACTGCCCTTAAAAAGCACTGTGTTTATTTTTAAACACAACATTGCCCTGCAGAACTCGCTGCTATTCGATATGAACAAGGTGCAGAGATGTAGGTGATTCATTAATGCATTGAGGTGGATGAAGGTCAGGAGAACATCCTCACTCACATCCAATAGGGCTTTTTAACGATTAACTCTCACGGTTAGGGTTGGGATATGAGCCAACTATTAGTAGACTTCCACAGCTGCCTATTATCCCACATGACATTATTTTTCCTGATGCACATAGCACTGTCCGTATAGAAACAGGACCAGATACGTTAAAGGTGCGATCCAGTATGGGAAATCCTATTTGGTTGTGCAAATACATTACTGTCTTCTCCCTGACTGTACTAATGTCTGAATTAAACTGTAATATCTCATGACTGGAACCTTTCTTTAATTCATGCTGAAGAGCCCTCACACAATCTGTGGTGCTGAACAAAGTAGTAAATTCACCTTAACATCTTTACGCTTTCCCATAGTCTTTAAATCATTCATATCCAGGATTTCTGTGTGTTCTGGATCGGATGGATACGTTTCTAGCCCATAACCTTTCCATTAACGTTGTTGAGGAACACACTCTTTAAAGAGAAAGCTCTGTTCTTTAATCATTGGGAGAAAGAGCAATGCCCGTACTTCACTGCTGCAGGACGAGCCTCGAGAAGGCCACGCGCTCTGAGCCACCTTGGAGCGAAGTCCCCCTCAACACTGGCAGCAATCAGGCCCTAAATACATCCCTAGTGAAGAGCACGCACTGCAAAGGGATGGCTGGGGAGATGCCATCTCCCTCCCTCTGCTTGCTTGCAAGGGAAGGAGGGGTTCATGGCCCTCAAGATGTCCTGCCCTGTACGGGTACAGATGAAGTTAGGCAAACTCTCTTGTCTGTCATGCGATGTGCTTCTGTGAATGAAACGCTCCAAATGCGCTATCCTGTAATACATAATGCAATTATTCTCCAAAACTTGATAAAAATTTGAAAACGAGTTGGAGAACAAGCTCCACTGCATCATCTGAAGAAGCTAAGTGGGGTGAACAACAGGGCTGCACAGCAGGAAACCAAAGACTGCACTGCACTGCAACTAATTTGTAAGACATCTCCCAACGTTATCTTCACTGAGAAACAGCATGCTAGGTAAACCCCACTACTGAATACACCAAAACGCATTAAAACAACATTAAGGGGTTTGCCTTAAACATGCAGAGTTCTGTAAAATTCACAAAAAGACCTTCCTTAGTAAGGACCCTTTACACCAAGCCAGCGCAGCCTTTAGGACATCGAGGACACTGACTGTCCCTCTCTTACGATAACTGCCCTTTTCTCCATGAACTCTTGTTTCTCCGTGGGTTTAACTCAGAGCTGTAAGGTCCCCATAATCATCACTATAGAGGCTGGGAGGGAAAAAGAACCCCATGGGGGTTTGCTGTGCTGTGAAATCCCTCAACCTAACTTCGTGGAACATACTTAGCAACGACACAAAGCAGACCTCCAGGGGAAAGCCTTCTCTCCCTCCACGGAGTCTGCGCACGGGCAGCTTTGGAGCCACCCTCCACCGCTCTGACCATGAACTCCCCAACATGACTGACAGCTCTGCTCCATCCCAGGGAGTTTCTGGAAAAGGGACTCTTTGGGGAATCCACTTCCAAAGTGTGACACAAAGGTACAGGACATACGGATGGATAACCGTGAAAGTCCCTACCAATCCTCTGCTTCTGCAGCCATTGCTGCTTCAGGATACTGACGGTACCGTTTGATGCAGTTCACTCATTTTTGCAATTGCAAGGAGGAACTGCATCTAACCCCCGTCCCCAGTAAAACAGGCAACATGTGCAGGCAGCAGAGCCTTTTCTGGTTCCTGCAGAGACCCGGGACGTCCTTCCTCGGCACAGCCCTGGGACTTGTTCTCAGCAGCAGGAGGGGACTGGAGTCTGGATGGTCCTCACTACAGCGTTGTAACGCTGGGAAAGTTTAGGTGGACACTTGGAGGGACAGACTGCTCTCACCGACAGCTGACAGTGGCAGGGTCCAGGAGGCAAACCTCCATTAGAGGCTCCTCACCCTGCGTGTCTGGGAGAAGGGTCGGTACCACCAGCTGGGACACCAGCAGCTGGCTGCAAACTTCTTCAAAATTCTCCTGGTTCCTTTGAGCCACATATGACTTAAAACTCTTGTAGGGCCAAGGAGCACTTGGTTGAAAGCACAAACTTGCTTTTGAAACAACAGAATATTGCAAGCAAATATGAGCATGGTACAATGGCATGCTACTAGTCTGTACGTTGTTTCCTTAGATGCTCCAAAGTCCTGGCTTGAGGCCAGTCTCTCAGACACACTGGGCTCTCCCCAATGCCATGTGTTTCTCCCTACTTCTGAAACCGCTCTGAGATGGTTTGTCCTCCTGCAGTGCTCTCCAGCTCCCCTCTTCCCAGCTGCTCACAGCTTCTGCCTCCAGCCTCTGACCTTTCAATGGCTACCAGGGAAATCCCAAATTCAGGAAGAGACTTTTTAAAGCAAACAGTTTACGTATCATTAATTCTTCTTACAGACCTCAAAAAACCCCTCTTCCTGATTAACAAAGGTCACTGAATCTCAAAAGTTTATTACAAACAATTCAAACACATTACAGCCCTCCTCTAAAAAATGAAGTAAAAGCACAACTGGTTTTGTTTGGAGAAAAGAAATACGGCTGAAGAAAAGGCAAGAAGCTGGCCAGATGCAAACTGAATCACCGATGGAAGAGCAGCTGTGTGTTAACACCACCAGCAACCTGCCCTTATAAAACGTAGAGGCACACGGCAAGACCTATTGCCACAGCAACCCCAAGGGCTCACCGATCGCAGAGGACAAAAAAAAATAAAAAATATATATATGTTAAGAGCGAGCGCTGCTGGAGCTCCTGTTGGAGTCGCTTGGTAGTAGGATATTCTCCGTGTGCTTCGAGGTTGCACTTTTCCTTCATAGATGTCAAAGCACTTTGCAGAGGTATGACATGACGTTATCTTCATTTTACAGACAGGGGAACTGAGAGACGGTGACGGGAAGTTATTTTCTCAAGATGAGATAGCGGGTCATCAGCAAAGTTAGAGCCGTGCTCCTGAACCACTCCGGCATCGCTGACACCCTCCACAGCCTCCTCAGGGAAGACAAGGTTTAAAAGCAACAGCGATTCCCGTTGCAGGTGCTGTGCCTCGCAGCACGCCAGGACTTTTCAGTGGTGACAAATGGTGACAGTGCCGAATAAAGCACAGCACCTAGGGCCTTCCAGCTGGGCTGGCACGCCAAAAAGCCCTGGTGGCACAGAGACCGTCCTCCTGCAGAGAAGGTGCTCCTCAGGCAGGGATGCTGCATCCCTCAGTGGGCTTCTGCAGCTCTCGGGGACCGGCAGAAGGAGCAGCAACCTCCTTTGCCAAGAGGAGCATATGAAAATATTAAGAGGGAATCCTCAATCATCTTCCCTCACGTTCCCCTCATACCTTTCTCTATTAGGCAGCTGTGACTTTGCTAACCTGACTGATTCATAATTCATAACTATTATCCATGCTCAATAATTACAATGTTAATATTTTGGCAATTTAAAAGAACCTTTTTCCAGCAGAGTTCATGCTGTACCACTGACTAATGCACAATTTAATATTTAAGTGTTTATGAACAAAACTGTTCTCTCTCCTCTTTCTTTTCCTCCCCAATTCATACCTTCAAAATGTTTTCAAAACGTTGGGGAAAAGAGGGATTTTCAGAGGAAATCTCATTACTTTAAGGCCAAATTTAAACACGATGAAATGCATAATGCCTGGACTATCAATCAAAGCCAATTCTGCAGTACGGACGCACTGAAAGCCCTTCACTTTCTAATCACTGATAGGTAACACTATCAAATTCAGCCCTACACTCTATTAGAATCGCAGTAGAAAAGCACTTAGTGTAATATCCAAAGACAGCTTACCAAATCCTATTCATTTGGCTCAAAGACAAGCCCAAATACGTTAATAATTTGAAAGCTTCTTTAAACAATGTGCTTTATCAATATGCTCAGAAAAGGAAATAAAAATACCTAAACAGAACTTTTGAGGATGAAAAAAAAAATAAAAATAATATCTAATTTGTGTTCAGCCAGAGGACTGTGACTTTTTCACAGTGCTGCACTGATTTGTGAATGACTGCTGTCCTGCCTGCAGAGCCCATCGTCTCCCAGTTGCAAACCGCAGGAACCATTTCCATTCCCTGCCGTTCCCCACCGTATTTACCCTTCCTTCTGACCACATGTGTTCCAGGCTTGTTTGCAGCAGGAGTTTTTATGTCCTCATCTCTTATTTCCTTGTTTTCCCAATGGAAACCACACGTACAGTGTTGGCAGGTTAGTGATGAGCTTTATTTTGTCCCCTCTCTCTGAGTTGTGGCTTGCTTCCTCGACCTCCTCCAAGGGATGGACACCCAGAGACACTAAACATCTGCAACCAGGTCCAGTGCTCATGTCCTCTCTTTTCATATTATTGTCAACCTCAAACTTAAGATTTTCTAAGGTTTTCTCGTTCTCCAGAGTAAACGTCACTGACAGCACGCTGCTGTAAAACACCCAGAGATTTGGCAGAACCACCCACCTGCAGGCAGCAGCAGCAGAGTTTCGACGAGGGGATGTAGCAAACATCGAGTTTACACAGATACGGAGACACGGCGCGCTGGTGACAAGTAGTACAAAGGCTTATTTGATGCGAAGACAGAATGACTGCATTGCTCATGTCAAAAAAGGATCAGTGGAAGCGTAACAACAGACCATTCTGCATGCTGCACACACCGCATAAAGCACAAAAAAATACTCTTTGTGTTTCCTGCGCTTTTTTAGCTTGGTTTCTCAGAAAAAAACCAGGAGACGTGCAATTGTTCTGTCAGTCATTGCTTCCCCAAATAACTTTTGAATCTGTTGGCTGATTTCAGGTTTGACAGATAGGCAGAGGTCTCAAAGGGATTACATTCCTACCAGATGCGTGAAAATAATAGAGACTCAAACTAGTGCCTTTACTGAACTCACCTCCACGCCGAGCCTTACCCTGGGCTGTACCTCAGGGGTAGCAATTAGACCACAAGCCAGAGCAGCTCTGCGGATAAGGGAACAGCTGGGGGAAATGCTTACTTATATCATCAGACAATGCACACAGGAAAAATAATGTTGTGAACGCTCCAACCACAGGACACGCTGAGATGAGGGCTCCTGCCTTCTCACATCCATCCTCCTCCAAGCACAGAAATCCAGAGCAGAATCCAGAAACACCCGTGCCGGCAGCCTGAGCAGCTGGTCTCGGCATCTTTGGCACTTACTTTGTTCTCAAACCCGAAGTCGCTTATGACATTTGCAAACTCCCGTGTGATGTTAATGCTAACGCCCCACGGACTGCCCCGTTTCCCCAAGGCACAGCAATAAATGGCATTACCTTCCTCAACATCCCCTGCCTGCCCCCTCGGAGCCGCAAACACGAATGCGTTCTCTGAGCGACTAAAGCACAGGTACATTTTCTTGCTGGCATTATCAAAAAAATAGAGAAGCATTGCCCAGCAAAGAGCAAGATTTCTATTCCATTTAAGGGGATGCGTATGACAGGGAAGCTGCAGGACTCTCATTCTAATAGCCAATGCTGCTAATTAAAACTGTTTTGGAAGATCTGCAGCCAGCATATAAATCACCCCGCTATATGCTATAAATAAGAGGCAGATACTGAATTGAATAGCTCCCATTCGTCAACTGAATGAAGAGATTTGATTGTGCCTTTTTGAATAATAAATCCAGACATACCTAGCAGGGCACTGAGAGTTGCTAGAAGTGTCTCCTTTATCAAACAACAATGATTATATTATAGGGTATGCATTATGGGGGATCATCCATTTCTCTTGTTTTCTCATTTATCGCTGACATCCTCCCTCCCAGATGAAACATTTTGCTCATACAGCATGTGTTCATGCAAAGATCTCAGAAGTGAGGCAGGAGCGAACGCTACTGAGTCTCCCGATACAATGTGCACCCACCAGGATGTATCACAAAGCAGAAGGAAGATTTGTAGGGAAACTGAGCTGTGGAAGCCTAAATATACAGGTTTTTCCTTCTGTCCTTTTTCCCGTAGCACTTCCAAAGGACACTCAAAATGCATGGGGTCTCAGACAGAGGAGAGTCACACAGATCTTACTGGCCATGAACATACCCATTTATACCAAACAACACAGAGAAACAAAGCTAAACTCCTTAAGATCATCTTGTAACATCACTGAACAATGGAAACCCCAAAAGGCACCCACACACAAGCAACAGATTTGCACTAATAGTAATAAAGTTACCTCGCTCCTGTGTGGAAAGCTCTTTTCAACCATGAACACTAGATCCCACTCACAGCCACCATGTCGTTCTCACTGTAAAAAACAAACAAATTGGCACCAATTAGGAAACGGCATTTATTAATGCTAAGTTCAGAGTAGCTTCAAATCTTGCACATGCACTCATAAAAAAGAAGATTTAGGATTCCCTGTCACACGGAAGGCTGCAGAAGGTTAATTGAGTTCACCGTAGAGGTATCATTACCTCTAAAACATATCTAAGGAAAAAAGCACTGCAGTCGGGTTATGAAGACAGATTTATTTTAAGCCTTTAAAACTATTTGTTAATTTTTTGCCCTCTAACAGGATGATATTCTTCTTGCTTTGCCCCCAAAACCCTCTGCAACTAAACCAACTTTCGCAGCATCCCCTCGACCAGGGGGTTTCGCACCTTCCCGCGCGCAGATGCTCTCATCCCACCCACCGGCAGACGTGAGACGCAGGCGAGCCGTGACCTCTGGCATCCGTTCCCATCTTCCCAAAGGAAAAACATCCTCTGGGACTGACCACGGGATTTAGCGCAGGCTTTCCTCTTCCCCACCGAAGGGGCGACTGCTGGCTGGAAGCCAGCGAAACAAGCCCAAGGGGCTGCAGAGAGCTTCTTAGGGGCTGTGTCTTTACCCTCCTCTTCTGCTGGGGCTTAAAGTGGGGAGAACAAAGGGGAAATCTCCTTCTCTGGGGTCTCTCATCCTCCCCCTTCAAAACTGGCAGCAACTGCCTATGGTCCTTCAGTATCGCCAAAGACAAATAACATCCTTCTCGTGGCCTGCTCCTCATCTGCTCAGGCTAGTAAAGCTGTAACCTATGTGTACTTATGTTATCAACAATAACTGTAAATCGGGATGATTTTATTATTTTGGGGTTATGCTTGCCAATAAAAAGGAAAAGACAGCGCTAGGCTGAAAGAATTTGATGGCTACACATTGATTTTGAAATCCCGGCCATGCTGCCTGCATGCTGAAGTGCTTACCTTGCTGTCTGCCCTCCCCTCGCTTCCTCGATTGCTTGAGTTCCTGAGTTTAAATAATGTTCTAGGCACTACAAGTCAGGCCATGGCTCGCATGTCATCAGCCCTGCAAAGACTTTGCAGTCACTGTTTAGCGCCTGATGATGATGCAAAAGCTACTGCAGAGCAATTCACCGCGCACACGCACAAAGCACAAACGGTGCTTTCCTCACTGACGCAGATGGGACTCAGAGCACAAAGAGGACAAACCACCATTTTAACAAAATCAGTTTGTTCAGATGACCTGAGCTTGAAATTAAGGTGTTCAAATCCAAGACAAAGAAGATTTGTGATTGGCAGTGAGTGATGTCATAGCTGTGCCAATTACAGAGGTAATTCATGTCCTGCCTTTAAAAAGAAATAATTCCCTCTCTGATACAGCAATAAGACATTGTAGACAGCCCATTTGCAGGGGATTACATGGCACTTCTCAGGTAGTTAAAGTCACTGAGCCTTTTGACCTTGTGCCTCCTAACGCTACTGGAGGCATAATCACATAGGAACGTGCTGCTTACCATGTGTGTCTTACTGCTTCAAGAAAGCCCAGCCATCCAGCAACCCGAGCTATGGGTGTCAGGCTCGTTTTCTATGAATTATTATGAGAAAACAACATGAATGTAATAGCACTATTAATTGGTTTATTCTATCATTTCAGGGATGGGCCACACAGACAAAGAAACACTAGAGGAAGCCTGCACCAGGCCAGCATAAAAGCGTTTCTCAGGTCATTGCCTTAAACACCAATGTGTCACGCTATCATGATGCTTACACAAGAGAAGTAAATCTTTGCACTTTGCAGCCTTGAAGTCACTAGAACCAATTGTCTCGCCAGATGAAATCCTAGCTTACTCACTGTCATAATGTTCAGCATATAATGAGCATCAAGCAAGGTGAAAATTGATATCAAGAGCATTTCTAAGGGCTAAAAAGTTAACACCTACATTGGAAATCAATACATACTTCAAGTATTGACCAGCAGAACAGAAATCTTCAGGTTTTTGCCTCTGCCGAGTGAATATTGTTAGAGGTTGAGCTAAAGTCCACTGAAACACCCTACTTTCAACAGGTATTTTAAAAAAAACACAAAGCAACCCAACCCTATACTTTATGGAAGTAAAGCTTAACTCTACCACAAGCATGTGCATGCGTGCAGAACAACCAGGAACATAGTAAGCCAGATGTCAGCAGTGACTTTTTTACTGTCTCTTAGTTTTTGAAGTCACGTTTATCTCCTCAAGACAAACAGCAAAGACCAGGAGAACCCACAGCCAAGGAGCATCACCTTTGAGGAGCACCACCTTTGGGGCGGATGGTCTTTGGCACGTGCACAGGAAGGGCTGGTCTACACGGGGTGATGGAGCACGGGGCAATGATTTTGAGCTTGCTCAGTACGTGGAAGCCCAGACCTCATCTCTGCAACGCAATGCGTGGGCCGCCTTACCATTCTGCGTGTAGCACTGCACGAAGGGAACTACACTGCTTTTGGGAGCAAAGATAGGATCTCTGCACAGGGCTCTGCTGTATGGTGGGGATGTATCTCCTTGGGTCAATACTAGGTGAAGAGCAGCTGCAGAATATGTCATCACATGCTCTATATCTGCTCAAAGCTAGCTTTTCAGACTCACTGATGAATGAAATAGCTGTGAAAAACAAATGTCTTATTGTTTGAGTGCTCCAGCCTGCAAGGAAGCAGGAATTGCTGCGCACTACATCAAAGAAACACTTGACCCTATGTGATCAATTCCTCTTCCTAATTATTACACACGGAAAGACCTGAATTTCTGCTAAGTTTCTCAGGTGAAAAAGGGGCAAGAGTATCTCAGGAAAGGTTAGAAAAACTGTACATCTCTAAATATTTGTTGGTCTGCATTCCTTTAACTTTGCATGATTAAATACAGCCTGCTTCTGTTCTTCCACTTCATCCTCTGGGGAAATTTATCATCAAAATTATTGTACAGCATTCATTACTCTAGCCTCATTTAAAACCTTGCCCTACTTATTATTTAGGCTGAAAAAAAAAATGTTGCTTTGTATAGTATTTCCTATAATAGTCTCAATCATTACATTTAAAAGATTGCTGTAAGGCAGCTTAGCCTGCATTAGGGGAAAATAAAGTGGAATTCCATAGTTAAGTGTTGCAGTTCTTATTCAGCTTTTGTTTCCCAAATCATAACAATGCAACTTTTCAATTCCTTAAAAGGTTCTCGCTGCTAATTAGGAATATTCAGGACTTCAGTTCCCAGCTTTGAAAGGGACAGCTAGTAGCTCTCCTCTGGCTTAAAAGGTACTGGGGAAAGGCAGAGAGCTGGGAAGAGAAGGCAGGCAGGAGGCTCCATCAGTTCAGGGGTGCAGGGAACACACTCAGCTGCGACAGTCAGACCAGCTGGCAAAGCAAACAAACGGTATTTTTTTACCTCTTCTTCAAAATTCCTGTTTAGGACAAAGAGAGAGACATGGCTATTTAAAAGAAACAAGAAGCGGTGTCTAAAGGGAAGGAGAAAATCTAACTTAAATCCTAGTAGTAATTTGGGAATTGTTCATACTGATATGTGAAGGCTCTTATTTTGGGTTCCTTCACTACCGGGACTACTCTGATGCAGAGTACCATTGCTGGTTTTTTAGATAATACTATGTATGTGGTTGTCTAACCCTTCCGTACTTCTGCAAAAGGGATCACTAATGGCAGTCTGAAGTCACAGGTACAGTTTTTCCTGAAATGCAGACCTTCCTGGGGAGGTTATCAGGGAGACATCATCTCTTCTCCCTTTAGCAGCCCAACAAGATCTCCTACAACTGCAGAACTGAAGACTCTTTTATTTCTAGTTTAACTGTAGCAAATTCAAAAGGAAACCACAGGGTGGGCAAACGCCATCCATTAACACTGAACATTTTTTTGATGTTGTGTCACTTATTTATTGACTTGTTTAGGTTGTTCTGAGCTTCCTCACTGTCTTCCCTGGACTTGGCCAACCTCGTGGCTTTTTGCTACCCACAAACCTGGCTACCCTTCCACCTCTTCTCCATCCCAGATCAATGACCTGATATAGGACTTAGGAACACACAAGGAACTCCTGTTTAACTCTCTGCAATGGTGAAAATTGCCTGGTTACACCTAACCTTCGCTTCAGGTTTTGATTCATGACTATACTTTTCCCTTTCACCCACCTACCTTGTCTTTTTGACTGCTTTCTACGAGAGGCCTTGCTAAAGACCTTTCAATATCGTAAATAAATGAGATAAACCAGTTCCTCTCTCTTCATTTCTTATTGACAAGTTCAAAGACTTCTAAGAGATTAAGAGTGAAAGACTGTAAGTGACCTGCTGGGTCATCAAGCCTAGGCTTTTCCTATCACTTCCAGCCATATTCTACAGTACCTTTCTACTGGATAAGCCTGATCTTATCAGCATCTCCCAAATGTTTTCTTTTTTTTCTTATCATTGGAACCAGTTTACCAGATACAAATGAAAGACTTAGTGGTCTGTAACTCCCTGGATCGTTTTCTTTCTGGTGTCACAAGGAAGTATTTTGTCCTTTCTATCCATCGACCAGACACTCCTCATCACCCACGGGAAGGGAAAGAAAACGATATAAGTCTTGGTGGAAGGAAGGGAAGGGAACAGGACAGCAGAGCTGATGTGCATACAAGATGTACTGCTAACTCCAGTACATGCAATGCACTGACAAACCGGTGAAACAATGAAAACTCCTATTTTATAGGAGAGAGAAGGCAAGGTAGGGATCAATATTTTCCTTGAGGATTATTTTATCATTAGACTTAACAGATAAAAATATATTATTTTCTTTTTACCTCTAATTGTATGGATTCAGAGTTAATAATGAAAAATATGCGACATCCTGCTATTTGCCATGCACGAAATACAGCTTTTTCACGAGTCCGGTCAGCAGAGGCTGTTTCCGATCTGTTCTGATGAGCGTCTGTGCGCTTCCTATGACTGGAGGGACTGTGCTCATTAGCTGTGCCATGCTCCAGAGGGGCAAATTACCATACACGAACCTCGCAGCCGCCCCAACACCCAGCTCTGTGTGCCAGCAGCTGCTCAGCAGATACAGATGTGCACTGGCAATCTCGCTGAATTTCAACAAAATATGTTAGGAAAATCCACAATGCTAAAATATACCTATTGTCGTAAAAGGGCTTTTCACAAGAGGAAAATACTTTGTGCGTCCTCTCGCCAGCAGCCATTTTAAGTGCATAAAAAGCTGTAGACTTGTAGCTTGCTGCAAAGAGCAGCAGAGATCTCACCCAAAGGGGATACTGCTCTGGTTCAGGGCCAGGAGAGGTCAAACATCACCACAGCGCTCTGGTCACGGGCAATTTCCAGCAAGTCTGAGCCACAGCCCATTAACCCCTGTGCTACACAAACGCACCGGGTTATAATGCTCACATGAGAGGGAGCAGCTTGCCACCCTCTCTGGGTCCGTAACAGCCCCAAACCTCTTCTTACACGCAGCAAACATTTTACACGACACGGGTTCGCCTCCCCAGGTTGATCTACAAAACACTTTGGCGCAACCAATGCATCTCCCCAACGTCCCAAGCTTCCTTCTGAGCACGCCGGGGTGGCGCAGGGCTCGAAGCGGAGAGGGCTCACCCGGGCAGCGCCAACGAGAAAGACGGCGAACCTGAGCAGATCTTCAGTACTGCCTCTCCACTGCCTCCTCTCCACTGTCTTGGAGAGGAAGGGAAGGAAGGAAGGAATTTGGTGGTTTGGTTTTTTTTTGTTTAGTGATGCATTAACTCTATAACTTGCCATGCTATCTTCTTTTTCAGACAATAAGAAGTATTCTGTGTGTTTTCTGCAATAAATTAGCATTGCTCTCCGTTTTATAAACCAAGGCTATCTGCACTTAGATATTCTGAAATATAGCTAATCCCTTACATAAACATTTAAACAACAAAACATTACCTCACAAAACGCTTGCGACATTACACAAATCCCAGAAGGCGAGACCACAGCTACCACGTGGCAGACCCAAGGCACAGCTGGTGGTTTGGAATTGCCAGGAAAACACATCAAAACAGCTTCTCTGCCTCGTGGATCTGCAAACCCAGCGCAGGTCCCCACTGCTGCCTACTGCACTCCCCTGCACAAGCAGAAGGTGATTCCTCCTGGATCGGGGAGCTCTGGTGCCTCCGGTCATGGGGTCAGACCTCCTACAAGAGGATGGAGCAGGTATTTCCCTGCAGCTCATGGAGAGGACCACACCAGAGCAGATACCCACATTGCAGCCCCTGGAGGAGACTGTGCTGGAACAGCAGAATATTTCCTGAAGGAACCGCAGCCCGTGAAGAGCCCACGCTGGAGTAGGTTTATCCTGAAGGACTGCAGCCCATGGAAGGGCCCATGCCGGGGCAGGGGAAAAGTGTGAGGAGGCAGGAGCGGACGAGAGGGGCTGCTATGGACAGACCACAACCCCCTCTTCCCACCCATCCTGCGCTGCTGGCGGGCAAGAGGTAGAGGAGTTGGGAATGAAGGAATGGAGTTGAGCCTGGGAAGAAGGAGGATGGAGATGTTTTTAGTATTTGTCTTTGTTTCTCACCATGCTGCTCTATTTTTAAGTGGCAATAAATTAAATTAATTTTCCCCAAGTTGAGTCTGTTTTGCCCATGAAAGTAATTGGTAAGTGACCTCCCTGTCTTTAACTCAACCCATGAACTTCTCCATCACATTTTCTCCCCCCATCCTGTTGAGGAGGGAGAGTGAGAGCGGCTGGGCGGGCATCCGGCAGCGAGCCAAGGTCAACACACCACACTTATCCATTCCCTGGCAGGCATGTCTTTCCTTCCAGGAGTTTATTTGGAAGAGCTTGCTGTCAAACCATCATCCCACAGAGTTCAGTGCATTGTACAGGACCTGCAGGTGGTGTTTGAATGGCATGACAGGGAGCACTGGACATTGGCCACAGGCAGGGGTCCTGATGACCACAATTACAACAGTGCTTCTCCATAACTGGAAGCTCTACAGGGGCTGGGAACTGCCTAGTCCAGAAGAGAGAAAAGTTGATGCTGGCATGACAGCCTTTCCATCAATCCAGCCTCTATCATTTATTTAAGTGTTCTTCTAATCTTCTAGGCTGCAGCTCATACATTTATATTCTTAAATTCTTTATGAGCAGCAGGATTAATACCTCTTTCATCAGGCTAGAAGTAAGGCTGATCCTGACTAGTTTTGATCTGTTCCAGGAACCCCAAAGCTTTCAATAGTTGTTATATTCAGAGCTGTGGTTTTCCCCAAAGAAATAGCTGCAGCTTTTCCTGTGGTACAGCCTACAACAACTTCAACATGTTTGTATCCCATCACTTCCATGTGAGAGCTTTAACAACTCCATCCGCTTCCTGACCCCCAGATGATTTTCCTTCAGCAGAAAGAGAAACTACCGGCACTGAGGGAATGGTTGTGGAATTATGAGTTGGTTGTGAGGACATGAGTCACAGAAATCACACCTCTCCTCCTACATCTCAAAACCAGAAGAAATGAGCTGTCAGGTTGGCAAGAGTCTTTTCTGTTCCAGAGCGTCCAAAAGAACTGATTTTAAACATTTGAAGCAGAAAGGTCCAGGTCCCTAAGTCCAAGGGACACCTCTTTTTATGTGGTCCTTTTTGCAGATTTTATAAGAGATCACCCAGCAAAACAAGGCGGTCAGATCATCAAACGCTTGCTGTGCTTGAGGTCTCCTGCAGGTACATGTCAGTGCAGATGCTTCTCTTGCTGTCCCAAATGTAGCACAAAACAGGTCTAGAAACAGGCTGACTTGCCAGGGTACGTCTGCAATCCCGGTCTGAGCCCAGCTTCTCTCCAGCCTTACAATCATCATCAGTCAGACATGAATGGGACATCATTCATGTCTTCTGCCTCTGGATTTGCCCCCAAATGTCACTTCAAATCTGGACAATTTTTCTGAATTTGTTTTGCAAATGCTTCTGGCGGCATCTGCCCTTTCGCGGTGTTTCATGCCAGCAGCATCCCCATGGTGAGCATAACAGGGTCTGAGGAGGTTATTTCAAGGGGCACTGAGCAGGATTTCAACCTTGCTTCCATTGGTTCTCCTCCGAGGCTGAGCTCCCCCCCCCCGTCCTGACATCAGCCCACCTGCACCTCGAGGAGTTACTGCTAGGCAAGAAAATCATAGTGGGCTCTCCGGTCCCTACAGTGCCACCCTAAAGCCATGGTTCAGGCCTGGGTCTGTAAAATGAGCATTCTTCCCCACAGTAACACTCTTGCAGCTGAGGAGAAAGAACAACAGTTCTCAAAATCCCATTTAGGGTACCAAACATGAACAGGTCAAGGCTGTGGACCTTACCTTCCATGCCAGATCTTCGCTCTCTCTAGGGAACATCTACTGAATTTAACCACTTTCCCCCTCTGCTTCGTCTGTTATTTGGGCAGACGCCATTCCCACCTACCCTTGAGTCCCTCTCTTGCACAGATGTGCGAGCTTCATGCAGCTAAATCCTGTCTGATAACATCCATCACCATCTTGTGCGCCGTGGGTTTCAACCTGTGTGTAAGTGCTTGTACTCTGATGAAAATAATGAAAACTGATTATCTCATCATGTCATCTGCAGTGGAAAGAAAGGCTGATTTTGACTTCCAAGTAGCTGGTTAATTCTCTGTCATGAGTTCACTGTCACTTTCCCCTACCCAGCCTTTGTGTCTCTTATCTGTTAAAAATGAAAGGTTTTGAAGGAGAACGGACAAGGGTCATCTCTGCCTACGCTTCCATTCCGTAGCCAGCGTTGTAGAACAAATACTGATGAGGATCATGATGATAATGAGGAAAATAATAATGAGCATTGATCTCGGTGGAGATGCTCCACTGTTCTACCAGGCCACTGAGATGAGAATCAGGAATCCCCTGACATAAAGGATGTGTCACACTAAAGTTTAATTAACAGCAAATCACAACCCAAATGACATATTCCCCCCCCTCACATTCTCAATTTTCATAACTGACTTTTCACAACAAAACTCTAGGGGACGTTTGGAAATAGAGGGGAAAGTAAAAATTTCTGCCCCCACGTACGGCTTGTTACACTGAGGGAGTCAGTCATCCATGATTCCTCCCTCATTTTCTACAGTGTAAATCGTGAGCAACTTCAGCATAGTCCATGGAGAGACATCAATACAGACGACGGAGAATTAGGTCCAATGTGTTTCAAGAAGACACACTTGGCATGTTGTTTCACAGCTTCACGTGCTAATGGCAACACGTCTCCTTCTGATAATGGTGCCATCAGTGCGTGTCAGCTGAACACGTACCACCACTTTTTTCAGCTCTTTTACTGCTGGAAAAAAAAGGGAGTGCTTATGTTCAGTCAGAACACTTTGCACTTCTCCAGCCCCGTTTCCTAGCACTTTCCCAACATAAACAAATTAACCTAGATGAAACCTCAGGAGAGCACCATTAGAGAGACAGCATGCCTTACTTGCAGGGGCACCTCAACTACGCGTCAAAGCGTGCTGCTGTGGTGGAGGTGGGTTTGGTCCAAGATCCCACACCCAAACCCCCGCTGCTTGATGCCACCTTGGCTTTCACATAACCATGCAGAAAACCCACAGCAAACCACTGGTCGCTGCTGTAACTGTAACTGTATTCTTTTGTAAATGACTTTTCAGCCAGATTTTTAACTTCATCTAGGTTCCTGTGAACACTGCTAGTGGAGCAGGAGAGCCAAACCAAGAGGGGTGGGGAGGGCAGGACCTCCCCTGTTTTGCAGCAAGGAGGATTTGTGCTGGAGTCAGTCGTGGCACTATGGCGGAAGGAGCTCTACAGATTTATAAGTTCATGTCAGGATCAGAAGAGATCAATGCTCAAGGGAAATTCATGTAGCTGTAAATAATCAAGAAATAGTGTTCAGGACTGAAATATTTACTTTTCTGATACGATTTTTGCTATTGGTATTTATGTAATATAAATATTTTTATCTTGCTTTCAAGTGCCAGACATTTAAAAGATTTTTTTTCCCAATAAATGTAAAACATTTTTTGATTGACACACTCCTCTTTAACTGCTCATGCAAGATACCATGCAAGCAAACATGGGTTCCCTTTCTGTCAAGACCTAAGAGAGATCTTGTTTATGAAAAAGTGCAACATGTAGAATTCTTTAACAGACTTTCTTTTAAATAACTACCATGAAGTAGTTGACTCATTTTACGGACCAAGCAGGAGGAAGTAAGGAATATCTCAGGCAATTCCATACATTTATATCCATTACACATTAACTCATTACATACCTATCGATCATGGAAGGAATCAATTGTTCAGATTAAATCAATCTCCAACAGGATAAGGTCATACACTACTTGTGCTATTAACTGCAATCAGCCACCGGAGAAGAGGATGCCAGCAGAGTAGCTCAAAAACCAGGTACATCTTCGATTGATAACCTATCCCATAAACGTTCCCCATGGAAAAGTTCACAGAAGAAAAATCACAGCTGAATTCAGAATACAACTGCAGCCCTGCACAGGAGACATCGAACACCTGAGTTTCAGGGTACCGTCCCATGCTATAATCCAGCTGTCTCCACTCCCCACAAGGAGCTTCTCCCTGATAAAGAACAGCCCTTCCCAACACGAGGAGATTCAGCCCACGAAGCAAAGACCGCAATAAAAGGAGGACACGAGGCTGCACAGCTCCATCCCTCCTGTATGGTTGTGCCCTGCGTGTGCGGAATCAACATTTACTGGCAGGAGCCAGCACAGGGCAGGCCAGCAGCAAGGAAATCTTGATCCTACCTTTGGGAGAAATAAATAATCATATGTTCAAAAAAATGAGTGCAAAATAAAAGGCCAACTTTGTACAAAATTCAAGCAAGCCAGTCTTGCAAATCATAACTTAGCCAGCTCACACTGCTGTAAGACAGAGATCTGTAATCTAATTGAAATGAATAGCTTGAAGTGCACTGCTATTAGAGAATCAAAGCTCCCGTGTCTCAGCTTCAATATCTGTGAAACAGAAGTAATAGTGTTTACCCACCTTACAGAGATAGTAGGAGTAGTTACGTTTGTACAGAAATGTGATCATGTAAAAAGCACTGTGGTATAAAAGTGCTAAATATTATTATTAGGTGTATGTTTTGGTACTCCAAAAATACAATTCATTCAAGCTCTTCTATTTCTTTGACACTTGTAACAGGCTTCCAATGTGGCTTAAAACCCCTGTTCAAAAGTAAACACCAGAATAATGAGCTTTCCTTATTTAATTCACCAAATCGGCACAATAAGCTCATGTTTAAACAAAAAATGAAAAGGAAACTTGCTGCTGTGCCAGAACAGCAGCACAATCAATTTTAATTAGCATTGCTCGTTGTGGGAAATGATAAGGTATCAGTCATAGTAATTGGTGGTGTTGACAATTAGTCAAAGTCATTAACATCTCAAGACCCAGGACAAAAAAAGCTTGCTGAATTTTAAATATCTGGAGAAGGCTTGCTTCGAAATTTTTAATTTTTGCACAGTCTGGAAACATTGCTTAGATTTATTATTTGTTAGTTTTCCATCAGAGCACAAGCGCTGTAATAACACAACCAACCTGAATTTTACCGCCGCTTGATCAATACGAGTTTTCCACGGAGAGGTGCTGCGAGCGGGGCTCCCCTCCTCTCCTCCCAGAGCTTCACTGGCGAGCATAGCCGTCTCCCCACTTCCCACCTCTCCCTTTGTTTCCCTTCGCCTCCTCTGGATGCTCATCCCAGATCATCTCCCATCAGACACACGCGGGACTGAATGGATGAGGAAATGCTCCCAGCCCAGGGAAACACCGTCAGCTCCAAGTTGGAGCATTTCCAAACCCCACACCGTCCCGTATGGGAAAATAAGCCCTTACGCACACAGAGCTAGGGTGAACGCTGGCCGTGCAAGCAGAAGCAACTGCTACCTGCAGGTATCTCCTGGAACGCATCTTTTAACGGTCAATATGAGTGATTCCTCAGGGGCCTTAGAAGCTCAGGGATAAGTCGAAGTCTACGACAAGTCACCAGACACAGTACAGGGCACGTAAGGGCTTTGACCTGGTCTCACTTACACCTGGGCAGCCCCAGCGACCTTCCTGCCTGTGTTTGCTATCCGACTTACGCTGAAAGAGAATCTGTTGGCAAAGGACGTCAATAGTTATATTAACCACCTGAGTAAACCAGATAGCACACTTGTATGGTTCTGATTAGAACCGACACAAAGATTTCTAATGTTTCAGTAAAGTTAATGTATTAATATCAGGTTATTTTGCTGACCATCAAAACCACAAAGTCGCCGTGGCATGGCAGATGGCTACTTGTACTTTCATGTTTTAGCTGGGGATAACTCAGACACTCGGCAGTAGGTGCCTGAGAACAGGAGATGTCCCGCCACAGCGAGTTGCGTATGGGTCGCTTATGGACACAGCTGATGCTAAAAAAGGCAGAACAAGAGCGTCATCAATTGAACCAAAAAGCATCTAGATAATCTGAAGGACTCCCGACCAGTCGCCCTAGGATGACACAAATCATAGAAATACACTGTCAATCATTTTCTGCTGGAGGAGGTTCAGTGAAAACTCAATATATTCCACCTCCCACACCCTTCTGTAAATAAGGATGTACATAATATTGCAATAGCCATCCTTCTGGTGTAAGTAGGTGTTACAGTTTAAAATAGCAGAGGTAACATGTATTACTCATTTGTACTTTTACTCACTTTAATGTGTTTATTTGTATGGAAATTAAAGTCAGGTAAAAATACCGTCTCTTTTTCTAGTATACATATCTATTACACAATCATGGCTATTCTTCTGACCCTGGGCAATTACCGCTCCCAAACATACGCAGCCTTTCAAGCAACGGAGTAAAATATGAGACTGCCACAAAATAAATCCTGCCTGCCAGATGCTGTTGAGCAGCACCACTGGCGTAACTGTCGGAGTACACGGTCTTAAAAGAAACTCCCCCAAAACCCAACTGCGATCCAAAGCAAAGAGACTGTGATTTAAATCCCCCCGGCAGCCACCGGCCTGCAGCAGCAGCGGGGCCCTGCCACTGCGTCCGCAAGATAAACACCATTTTCAAGGTCAATTTCCTATGACCAGTTGCTTCATTTCTCATCATTTTCTGTCCAACTTCATAGATTACCACTTAAAATTGATTTATTCTTTCCCTTTCTAGCATTACTTTGCACTTCATTTAAAAAGGGGGGGGGTGACGGTGGATTTTTTCCTCTATTCTGTACAACGGCGCTGTCACAAGACGACGAGGCTCAGCTGGGTTTCAATTGACTAAAATGACTGCTCAGTAAAGCAGCGTGTTATAAAAGCTAAACCAAATCAAGAGGCATCTTCCAACCATTTTCCCCCTTCTTCCCCACTGCTAGAAATATTGTTTTTTAGATACATCGTCTTGCACTTTTATGTTGTGGAGCTTTGATTGTAAAGAAAATGTTTTAATAGCCTCTAATAGAAAACAAAAGTTGTATTTAGGTCTTCTCAGGGTTTGAGATTCCTTCTGCAGGCCGGTAGCACTCGCACTTTAGATCAGATTAAAGCTGACAGAGACGAAACTGCGCTGGCCCACATCCTTGGGCTTGCTCCAGGGCTTCTCATCTGCATTTCATCATGATGTGAGCACATGTTCCCATCATTGGTACACTCATCTGCATCACTCTGAATGTTAATCACAGGCTAACCCAATTTCTTCAGTGAATTTATTACTTACTGTTCATTAAAGTTCATAAAACCTAACACGAGCCTGAAATAAGCAGAACAACCTTAACAAGTAGTCCTTAGCTACGCGGCAATTCAGAGACGGCAACTTCTTCGAAGGTGGATGCCAAAATCTTTCATATGTTCTCCAGGGGATGCGAGGGGGGAAAAGGAGGCAACGGGGTACCAAGAGCTGTTGTAGCTCTCTAGAAAGCTCTAAAATTGGCATCCTTGTAGGAACTTGCTTATCAAAACAAACACAGATTTTTTTTTTTCAGAACTATCTAAAGATATTTTTTCAGTGAACGAGGAAGAAACATGAGGAGTGAAGGCAGAAAAGCTTCTTTCCTCCCCTTCTGCCCTTCACAGAGGCCCTGATCTCACCAACACTTGCAAAACGCCGATCATAAAGCACACGCGCAGCCCCGCTCGGTCCGACGAGGCTGCTGCCGTGCACAGAAACGAAGCGTGTCCCCAGGTGCCTGCAGCGTCGGAGCCCACGGCTGCTGAGTACCGTGGCAATACAAAGGGGAACGACATCGAAATAAAAGGAGTTTGGCGGAGAGCACTCACGGGGAGAATCTTGGGCAGCGCGCACTGCAAAGATCAGATGTTTTCCTGGCATTGGGAAGCGTGCACTTTCTTGCTGATGTCCCTAGCAGTTGGATCTGACAAGTGACGCTTTATTACATTAACCTTTGCGATTTCCTAATAATGCATGGCAGGAACATGCTCAGACAACACTCGCATGCTTAAAAATAAGCACGTGCTTAAATGCTTTGCTGAGCAGGGCCCAAAGAAGATGCATTTGTGTTTTTCATGTTGGAAAGAGGCGATCTAATGTATTCTAATCAACGGCTAGAGTAAACATTAACATCTACCTCCCCAATGAACTCTGCGCATCCGAAATTATCTGAATTTCCTACACCAGTTTCTGAAAACCTTGGGAACACACATGAATCCAAGCCTCCAAAATCCCCAGTGGAAACTGCTAAAATTCTCCAAAGGCCATTATGATTGAAATATTCAATCAGATGATGCTACCATCAGAATAATGAAGCCTTTGGAGGATTTGCTTCATCGAGTATAAAATAATTTTGAGAGACACTTTAAAGGAAGAAACCATGTCTGCGGGAAGAAACATGACCGACTTTTTGCCAGAAAGAGGATTATTCTGCAAGCCAGAAAATGACACCTCTTGGTAGTCCAACATCAGATCTGTTTCTAGGCTAAAATTATACATCACAAAGTATATAAATATAAGTTTTGCACAGCTGTGTAAATGAAAACACATCTGTCGAGAAAAGAAATTACAGATGTTTATTCTCCATTCTTCAAAATTTCCATAACCATAGAACGAAACCAGGCTGAAATTAAAAATTTGCTCTCTCCTTTAATTAAATCGATTTGCATTTTTTTCTTCAGCTGATTAAATAATAGAAAAGCATAGAGGCGAGGGCGGGTTTTGTGATTAAGGCACTGGACAAAGACCCGGGAGAGCTGAATTCAATTCCTGGTCCTGCCACAGACTTCCTCTGCGACCTTGGGCTTAATCTCTTTGCGCCTCTTTTCCCCATCTGCGGAAGACGGATAATATTACTCCCACAGTCTCCATCTCGTCTATTAGACTGCGAGCTCTGCAGGGAAAGGACTATCTATTACAGCTTGTATGGACAATACCCGCTGCAACAGGGACGGGATCAGAGCGGGACCTCCTGCTGCTCTGCCCCTTCAAACTCACAGTGATCGCAACAAGCCGCGACCTTTCACGGGATGGCATCGCCGCCATCCTCACGTGAGCCGTGCGTGTACACAAGGAACGTGAAATAGGTTCGAGGGAAAGCGATGCAGGGCTTCTCAGTGACGGTCATGGCCGTTTTTCCATAAGGAATGCTTTTTGCTGGCTAAGCTAACTCCAAAGCGCGGGCACGTGAGCTGCGCACAGCGGCGCAGGGTTGAACAGCGCTGCAGAGCACAGGGCTAAGCTGAGCAGGGCGAGGTTTGCACCAAAGTACAAAGCAAGACGAGGCCAAACTTTTTATCACGTTCTGTTTTCCAGGTCCTAATCCCACTTCACAGAGCGCAGTATTATACAGCATTTCATTTTTTGCAAGCAAGGCTGAGGCGCAACTTAATAAGAATGTAAAATCTGACTTTAATAGGTCCAAACCAGCCTGCGACTCTGCGTCGGGACAGGGCTGCGGGTGAAGCTTGCAGCTGAGCGATCGCAAACGCGGCAGAGAGAAAACAGGAATTCATCTCAGGAAAGAGACTAGATCTTAATGGAATTATTTTAGAGCACAATAAAACACCAAGCTGTCTTCATCACCACTATTACTCTTGCCCGGCTAGACTGCAAGCATATCACATCAAATCGACGGAAGGAAAATGAGTGTCTTCAAAAGGAAACGGTTCACCACATAGCACACAGTCCGGCTACCGTAATGATAAGTTTCCTGATAGCGATCATCTTAAAAACCCCAGTGGTTATAAGAGACTCTATGGAATTCATCATTTTTCATGCCTTTTTTTTTTTAATACACCCAAAATAGTATAATTTCAAAAGAATATTTCTAGCTATGCTGTTTTAAGGGATTAACAAACCATTATGTACTGGAGCACGCATAATGGCATCAGCAAACAGGAATCGGCAAGTAATCTTCTGTCTCCCTGTAGACTAATGTGTAATTGCCAGAAGCATCGGGGGAATTTCTGCCTTTTGTTAAAGCTTCAGGAGATGATTGTCGTCAAATTTGACAGAAATACGGAACACAACGATCAGTTATAGGCATGAAAGGTAATGGTTACTGTTTAATACAATAACACAACTTTCACTATGGTCGGGAGCTAAAGCCTGTGTATTGATTTGCAGATGCAAGTGCTAACTGTTATTATTCAGTAGATTATGGGAAAAGAACAGTGAGCTACTGAACGCTACGGACAAAGAGAGTCACGATATGCAAGATGAATTTTATGAAGCAAATTTTCTTCATGGAGCCTTTACACTGATACAGTCTCAGTTTAATTCCAGGAACGGATAGCCATGATCAGACAGTTGATAGGCATCGTATTTCCCTAAGCAATTGCTTTTCCATTAAGATGCTTGCATCAAACCAAAACACGACGAAGGAGAGCAGAACACAAAGAATAAATATCAGAGCGAAACCCAGAAATGTAGATATAGTACAAAACTAAACCAAAGCCCATGTCTTTATAGAACAAATGCATTCATGGTGTTACAGTGCAAGAGCACCAAAAGTGAAGTACCACAAAAAAAACCTTCCTGTGTGACCAAGTTCAAGGCGACGGGGATCTGGAAACTCACCTCCTGGGGTGATGGCTTCATACACGCGGCATGGCAGTGCAGGAAGAAAGGTTGCATGCCCTATACAAAACCTCGGCAATAAGGCGTCTGATCACACCGACCCTACCGTAAGGAATTGTCTTCAAGAGAGAAGCAGCAAAAGGAGTACTTAAATGCGGATCCCGCAAGCTCTACAAGGACTACTGGAGTGCTTTTCCAGCTGGTTTCTCTAAAAGGCAGTTATTGGCACCCGGAGAAGAAAGAAAATGGCTGTAAATACTGTACAGCCTCATGCTGCACTCAAGGCTCAAGGTGTCATTCTACTGCAGATTCCAACTGTACAAAGTTCACATTGAAATCAGACGGGCACACCACATCTGGCAGAAAAAGTACGCGCGCTGAATTTAGCTCTTCCTGTTCTTTTACTTCCATTTAATAATTGCATTTAGAGTCCATAGCTAAGGAATTACTGATAAAAATTGCAGTTGAAGAAAGATTTTTTTTTTTTCTGTTTTGAAAGCCATCACAAGCCAGTGCAGCATCTAGATCTTGAAAACAATTTAGCACACTCCACCGTAAACATCCCCACCTGACTTCTGCAGAACTTTTCTCATGTTTAGGTATACAAAGGAAGACAAATAATATCAAGTGGGATTCCCGTTATAGATTAAGAGATTTCTTCTAAATAATTTATTAGAAGGGCTAAAGCATCCTAAAGTGTTCTGTGGAAGATCGGAGGCCCCGCTGAGAACGCTTCTGGGGAATTTGATAGAGTACAGAAAGAAACGTGTCTGCCCAAATCCCTGTGACGGAACTAACTCATACTCAATGATTTCTTTGAAACATAAATGTTCTCTGGTGTTATACTCTCTGTACTTTTATAATTTGAAGTTTTTCACTCCAAAGTAGCCAACAGAGTTATTGGTATTGGTACCAAAGCCTACTGAAGAGCACAGGTGGTGGTAAACCCTTTCTTGAAAAGTTATTAAGTATTTACTGAGGGACGTTAACAAGACGCTATCTAAATAACTCATGGAATCCAACTCTCTCAGCATGTCTCCATAGGAGAGGCGCTCCAGCCCTCTGGTCATCCTCATGGCCTCCTCTAGACTTGCTCCAACAGCTCCATCTCTTTCTTGTACTGGGGACCCCAGAGCTGGACGCAGTACTCCAGGTGGGGTTTCATGAGAGTGGAGCAGAAGGGGACAATCACCCCCCTCGACCTGCAGTCCACACTTCTTTTGATGCAGCCCAGGACACAGTTGGCTTTCTCGGCTGCAAGCATACATTGCCAGCTCATGTTGAGCTTTTTGCCCACCAACGTCCCCAGCTCCCTCTCCTCAGGGCTGCTCTCAATCCATTCTCTGCCCAGCCTGCAGTTGTGCTTGGGATTGCCCTGACCCACGTGCAGGACCTTGCACTTGGCCTTGTTGAACTTCATGCAGTTCACACAGGCCCACCTCTCAAGGTCCCTCTGGATGGTATCCCTTCCCTCCAGTGTGTCGACGGCACCACACAGCTTGGTGTCATTGGCAAACTTGCCAAGGGTGCACTTGATCCCACTGTCCATGTCACCGACAAAGATGTCAAACAGTGCCGGTCCCAACACTGACCTCTGAGGAACGTCACTCATCACTGGTCTCCACTTGGGCATCGAGCTGTTGACCGCAACTCTAAATGCCACCATTCAGCCAATTCCTTATCCAAGATCCTTAGCATAAGATTTGTACAACCCCATTCCATAACGCACAACTTCTACATGCAAATAGCAGGTCTCCCTCTGTTCCAGATTCTTACCTGGTATCTCTTTGCCGACACTAAAATTGGAAGAGCACAAATGCTGAGGCCAACCGCTCGAGCATCCTGGAGAAGTTAACGCAGCGGTAACCACCCCTGCTGGAAACATTACCGTTTGTGCTACAGCAGTGTCCAGAGACCCCAGTTAAGATAACGTGCTTACCCATACAACATATAAAACATATGGTAAAAGATACTTCCTGCATTCCCAGCTAGGGACAGAAATCAGAGGATGGATGTAGAAGTACAGTTCCTGTGGATGTGGTAGGCAAAGAAGTGGGAAATGGAGAAGAAGGATCACAGTCAGATAAATGCAGAGAAATACGCTGTCAATAGCTTTAAAAGTTGAGCTCAGATTACTGCATCCAACACAGCAGAGAAGACTGGCCCCTATCCTCATCACATATTCCAGGTAAGAAGCTGATTGCGGCAGCAGCATTTTGAATGGAGTTGCAGCAACACAACGTCAGGGACGAGGTCTGTTAATCTCTTACTTTTACCCAATGACCGTATAAGACGCCGTAATCAATCATAACAATGCTAAGAAGAGCATCACAGAGCTGGAGTGGAGGCAGTTTTTTACGGTGACTGCTTTTTCCTCAGCTGCTACAGATGAAAAGATTTTTCTTGAAAGAACTGCGGAAGAGTTTCCTGTCCTGTGGCTGAACCTCACCAGTCCGCTGCCATGGCATGAGGTTCACCACTGTAATTCTGTTGCATTAATCCACACAGGAGCTTTGCTGGATAACTTTAGCCCTCTATTTTCTGAGCAAATCACGCAAAAAAACCAGCTGCTGGCCAAGCCAGAAAACCACGTGCAGGTGTTCAAAAGCAATGTTAAAAATAAAAAGCAGTATAGACTGCTAAAATAAGTGCAATTCCAATTAATAAAACTTTTAGACTTCTATCAGGGCTGAGATGTCAGGTGCACGATAGAAGGCAACGCTACGTTTAACATACATATTCCCTCGAACTTTATTATGCTGTAGCACATCTGTATTCCAGCAACATCTCAGGTAGGAAGTTGTAGTCATATTGATAAATTATATTCTGTTCACATCACTAGGGTGCCAGTAATGTTTCAGAATGCCTGGGGGATCAGTGGGCGACTCTCATAATGTATATATAAAGCAAAATCTTGTTTTGTCTCCCTAGAGACAGTTTCTCTTCTAATGGAGTGTGGTCAGAAGGACTCTGCTTAATTCATGCATTTAACTCTTGATCTCCGTCACTTCACAGTGTTTTTGTGCTAACTACAACATATAGAGGCCATTAGGCAGTAAGACTAAGATTGACTTTTCTTCCTTCATGGATTATACAGAAGGAATGGGAGCAAGTCAGGCTCATTAGCATATGTTTAAAGAGTTCATGAGGTTGGCAGTAGCAGAAAGTACCCAGCAACCAGCAGAGACATTTAATTCTAAACCTTGCACATCAACATTAAAAGGAATATCTCTGCTTCTCACTGTTATATCATTAAATGAACCAGAAGAAGCTAAACTAGGACCTCTGGAGGTGCTGACAACAGAGAGTCTTCTGAGCTTCAAGAAAGATAACATGAATTTTAATTATTGTAGCGAACTAACTGTTAGAGTACTTATTCCCCTTCAGCGGAAGGAATTAGTGTTAAAATGTGTGCCTAAAGTCTTGCAGTGCAGCCAGGCATTGAGGAGCAAGGCTGTGTGTTTCTGGAGCCCGGGGAGCGCAGCTCCGTCCCGGCAGCACCACGACCACCGCAGCCTCTCGCTGGATGTGCCGCGGCGATTTCTGGTTGCATAACCTGGGCTGCCGCGTACAAACCTCGCACTCGAGGTGCAGACTGCACCTGGGAACTCAATGGGTGATGCAGCACCTCCCCAGTAACCTCAGCTTCCCCATTCAGAGAAATCGAGCGGTGCTGGTGGTCGAGGTGGGTTCAACCCAGATGACTGATGGTTGTCCTTCCATGGGGCCAAACAGCATGTCAGCCTGCTCCTCATCTCTCCCAGTTTGCAATTGGACCCATTAGGGCTGATGTGAAAACACACCACCATGTTCAGCGTCAGCCTTGCAGGTACTTCAGGGATGCCTCATCCGAGAGCAGGAACGTCTCGCAGACCAGCAGGATGACCATGCGAGAGCAGCGGGAGGTTCCACCACTTCACTTCCATCCATCCATGCTTACAGACTGGTGACTTGAGCCGTTAAATGACCTTCAGGTGCCACCCACTAGGTCACACTGCCCCAGGAGAGAGGAAGGACTGAGAAGTCTCACCGTGAGCAGCGAGGAACAAGCGGAGGTCATGAAAAGGTGGGGTTTGGTGCGGAAAGGGGCAGCAAAAGGCTGTCCGTGCCTCCCCCTGCTCCTTTAACCCAGGGCTGGTGGCCCCAGCCTGGGGCAGAGAGCAGCTGCGGGGCTCTCCCCACCCCATCACTGGCGAGTCTCTGCAGAGACAGTTTAAGGCAGGAAGCTGTAAGTAATGCTATTTTCACACAAACCTCCTGAGTAATAGACTTTGCCGTAACTGAAATTCTGGGAATGGGATAGGGCTTTCCTACTTAATTCACAGAGAATTTGCATTCTGCCACTTGTGATCCATATCCCCCCCTCCCATATACCCACATCCAAAAAAGAAAATCCTTTTTTTTGACGATTTGAACCTGCTCTCGCACAAGGCAGGCTCCGGGTGCGTGCCACGGGGCGGGCGGAGAGGCAGGGCAGCACAGCAGCCCCACACGTGCCTATGCTGCAAATATGCTCCTTGCTTGAAATTTTGAAAAATGTCAGATATCAAGGAGCATATGTTCAAAGTGCCCCTGAGCAGTCACACAACGCTACATTTACAAACAGAGAAAACCAATTTGAATCACTCGGTACATTTGCATGCGGCGTCTGTAGGATGTTTTAGAATCAAGATTAATATGCACATGGAAGCAGGGGGACTGCGATGACAGGCACGGCGAGCTGGCTCTGCGGCCGAGGAGCAGCAACGAAGGATGCCGGGGGGAGATGGGAACCCTTACACCCAACCTCCACGAGGACAGAAGCAGCTTTCCGGTGCCTTGCTGGTTGGTGAACGTCGATACAAAGGGTATCTATTGCTTTTGCAGATTACTGCCGCTCACGCCGAGGTTGGTAAAGGCCATCTGAAATTAGATTTTAATCTCATGCCCGGCAGCTGGCAGAGATCACGCTTGGGACGCATCGTGCATCCTCTCCAACACCCCCCAAACCACGGACCCTCACCGTCAGCTTCTCCATCACCTCTACTCATGAAGAAGTCAAGTTCAAAGAGCAAAGTGAGGGAGGTAAAGCCCCCCCAGACACCTTCTCAAGCTCATTTTATGCAGTTACTGGTTATAATGAAATGGAGACGTTTGAGGGGTATTTTTTGAAGTGCAAATTGCAACAAAAGGCCTCGGTGACATCCTGCTTGCTGACGCTGTCATACTTTATTCATCCTCGCTAAGAGGTGGCTACCGCGCTAGGGTTGAGGAGCTGGGGCTTTTGAAGCATAAGGCTTCGGTTTATCAGGTAAATAAGCCAGGGAGGTGATAAGCCACTCTCTGAAAACCCTTTAATAATCGCAGTGATATATGCCTTGAATTCACACTCCCTTTAGATTTCCCCAGCTTTTTAATGACAGAAAAGAAGATCTCTGTTTCAGAAATATTCAGTGTCCTCCATTGTCAGTCTCTAGCTTAAAAAAAATAATTAAGTTTACTCTCCTGCTAGCCTGTTATCAGGTCAGTGCAAGATGCTAAGAGATCAGTATGCCATGGTAAGAAATATTTCTGTCTATTTAACCCACTAATTCAATCTCAGTAAAGAATGAAACCCATGAAGTATCTATTTATAAAATAAACACAGCAAGTAGAAATCAAATATTGGTCCTGTTTCAGGCCATTAGCTGAGAGGACGCTGGGAAGGTAATAGCCACAATTTTTACAGCATTAAAAACAAAAGGTGTGTTCCTACCGTTCTTTGTCATTTTTTTCATGCCCAGAAGTGTTATCCTGAAAATGTTATGGGGAGCACTGGAGGAGAAGTACCTCAACTGCGATCTGAGAAAACACTCCCAAAGCATATGCAAGTCCAGGCACTGTGCATGGCAGGACTCGCTGTCCTTCTCTTTGGAGGGAGTAAAAATATCAAATGGTGGACGCACAGAGCATTCAGGCAATGCTTGCCGACTGTCAACAGCTCATTTAAACATTTTCTTCTGTAAATGCAGCTTTGTGGACTGGCAATTTCCATAAAGGTATTCATTCTCCTTGGAATCTTTCGGGTATTTCCATCAAAAGCCAGTGTCTCCTAAATGGAAGTGTTTCCACTCAGCCATCCCCCCTCAGTGCCGCTGGGAGGGGGGGTCTAATTGGATTACTTCACGGAGATTATTTTCCGGTACAGTCTAGACCTAAATATCTCGGTATGTACCTTCTCACATCACGCTGATGGGGGACTCCAGTCCTGGCATGGGGAACAAAAGGAAGGTAACGTGGACTTCCTGGGGGTGCTTGGGAAGCATCACCAAGGCATCTACCAAGATTCTGGGGAAGGACACTTAAAAAATTGCCAGGTTTTAGTATTTAGCACTTTTTTCTCTTATTTCTTGAGCTAAAGCAGCCCATTTATGTCCCCTCTCTTCTTCATCCCCTAACTCACGGAGTTGAACTGACTCCAATCTACCTTTCTCATTTTGCAAATCCAGCAAAAATTGTCTGTTCTGTATTCTCAACATCCATTCATCATACGAATTAATGCAGAAGTTTCAAGTGCCAAACCAATACAGCTTTAGAGTGCAATTAAAAATGCATTTAATTCCACTAATATTTCACAAAGAACATTTTCACAAATAGCAACTCCTTTCCCCCCCCCAAAAAAAAAGGAAAATTAAAAAAAAAATCACACAGGAAACGTCACGAGTGTCTTAAAGGGAATTGCTATTGATCTCTGGGTATCCTAAATTCAGTAAAATACTGTGGCAAAATTGTTTTCTAATGAAACTAATTTAAATGCTATTAATTTCATATTTGCCATTCCCTTTTTACTACACTGATCCCTAAATTAAGGACCTTAATTTCTTCTATGTCATTTAGGGATTTAATGGTTTTGATCCAGATTTAAAGGTTTAGAAGTGTTTAGTTTGGAGTTTCTCATATACCCTCCTAGGGGCCATTAAACCACTGCCAGAACCACAGTGACAAGCTGTGGTGGGTTGACCCTGGCTGAGGGCCAGGTGCCCACCAGAGCCGCTCTGTCACTGCCCTCGTTCACTAGACAGGGGAGAAAAAGTACAACGAAAAAAAAAACCACTTATGGGTTGAGATAAGGACAGGGAGAGATCACTCACTAATTATCGTCACGAGCAAAACAGACCGAACTTAGAGAGGAAATTCATCTTATTTATTACTAAGCAAAACAGAGTAGAGGAAAGAGAAATAAAACCAAATCTTAAAACACCTCCCCCCACCCCTCCCATCTTCCTGGGCTCAACTTCACTCCCAGGTTCAATCTCCGCCCCCCCCAGCGGCACAGGGGGACGGGGGTTACGGTCAGTTCATCACACGGTGTTTCTGCCGCTTCTTCATCCTCAGGGGGAAGACTCCTCTCATCCTTCCCCTGCTCCAGCGTGGGGTCCCTCTCATGGGAGACAGTCCTTCACAAACTTCTCCAATGTGAGTCTCTCCCACAGGCTACAGTCCTTCATGAACTGCTCCAGCGTGGGTCTCTCCCACAGGGTGCAGGCCTTCAGGAGCAAACTGCTCCAGCGTGGGTCCCCCATGGGGTCACAAGCCCTGCCAGCAAACCTGCTCTGGCATGGGCTCCTCTCTCCACGGGTCCACAGGTCCTGCCAGGAGCTTGCTCCAGCACAGGCTTCCCATGGGCCACAGCCTCCTTCAGGTGTCTCCACCTGCTCCAGCGTGGGGTCGTCCACGGGCTGCAGGTGGAATCTCTACACCCCCTCATCCTCCCTCCATGGGCTGCAGGGGGACAGCCTGCTTCACCATGGTCTTCACCACAGGCTGCAGGGGGATCTCTGCTCCGGCACCTGGAGCACCTCCTGCCCCTCCTTCTGCACTGACCTTGGTGCCTGCAGATGTTCTTACATCTTCTCACTCCTCTCTCTGGCTGCAAAAACCACTAACTGCTTTTTCTCTTTCTTAAATATGTTATCACAGAGGTGCTGATTGGCTTGGCCTTGGCCAGCGGCGGGTCCGTCTTGGAGCCGGCTGGCATTGGCTCTATCAGACACACGGGAAGCTTCTAGCAGCTTCTCACAGAAGCCACCCCTGTAGCCCCCCCGCTACCAAAATGCAAAACCAACACACAAGCTAATGGTAGTTTCCAAATAAATCTGTATTTTTAAGCTGGGGAAGAAATCTCAACATTTTCCATTTCTAACCAACCCACTCCCATTTCTCCCTTTTCACGGTGGAGCAGTGCAGCTGAGGAGGCTTCTCATAGGATGACTTCTGACCCCAAATGCATTTCAATGTGGGATTTTTCGTACTTTCTAAAACCAGCCATGAAAAATAGAGTACATGCAATCACAAAAGACATTAAAGCTGGCTTATGACCACTGCGATCCTTATTAATTGCTTGGACTCCATCCCCTTTGCAGAACGTGGGCTGCCTTCTCTTGCGACGCCATCGGGTAGCGTGGGGTGAACACCTCGAAGGCCGGTTGGCGATACCAGCCTTTCCCACTTTACCCGTTCAAACCACAGCACAGAAAATACTGCGGTATTTCTGACAGACAACACATCGAAAATGTACAACCCCGCTGGGTAAACCCTCACATACTTCAGCTGCATGGGACAAGCACAAACCCAACGGAGGTTCATGACCGTCCTACAAGAAGGATATTAACTTCAGTTAGTGGCATGTGAGGGGACACAGCTTGCGAACCGTGGGAGATACCGTGTCCCAAGGAAGGCAGGAGTGAACCCGAAATGCATTTTCTAGGTATAACCGGATGGCGCTTGAACGGCGTGGTGCTCTCTGACTTGCAGGGTTTGTGTCATAACTTCAGTGTATTAAAATTATTGTTGTTTCCCCATATACAAGGATCTCCCCTTAATTGTCCATGCAGATAAATTTAAATAGTTCAACACGGAGTTGAATTCTTCATTTAAGTGGTTTGTGTCTTTATTGGATAATCACTTACATGTGCTTCATTATATCAATAACAGTAGGAAATTATTGATTTTTCTAAAGCCATTAAGTTCAATTAGCTTTACAATTCAAATGGAAAAATGGTAAATTACCTTCATTCGATGATAAAAACAGTAAGAGGAAAATAAAAAAGGATAATACCCTAATTTGTGAAGTATGCGAGGAAAGTGGTAAAGGTAAAGGAAACAAATGAATATTAGCATAACAGCTCTAATCAGCACCGTTCAGCATTTAAAACTGGCATCGTTATGCTTACTGGACTGTGTAGCAGTAAGTAGTTGTGATGTTGTTTACCCACTTAATCTTGTGAATAAATTAAAGCAGAATAAATAATAAACAATAGGAAAAAGAGTGGAAAATCATTTGGAACAAATTAAGCTTCTGTTTATCATCGGCCTAAGGCACACACAGCATACCCTAAAAGTTACGGAGTATTGAAACGTGGTGAAGCCGGAAGGAAAACACAGACCCAAACCTCCCCAGGGTCTTGGGAGACAAACCTGGGGAGGTCACGCCGCACGCCCAGCCCCAACCCCACCGTCTGCAGAGGGCAGGGACGACCCCAGGACATCGCTGCGGACGATGCACAGCGCACGGGGAGCGCTGGATCTCTCGTCAGTGCAGTCCACGTGCTATTCGGGTAGGTTTGTCCTCCCCGTAAAAGAGCATTTTAAATATTTTTCTCATTTTGTTAGAATTTTCCTATTCAGAAAACTACTGGGTATTTGGGTTTGTTTTGTTTCGTTTTCTTTTCTAATCAGTTTCCTATATTGCTATTCATTCAATCCATTTGCTACAAGCTTTTGGATCAGTAGGAATTTCAATGGCATACACAGGAGTTTTCATGCAATACACAGGCATTATGCAGGATCTGTAGAAATCAAACTCAATAACCCAGTGTAGCTTCTATGTGAACCGTGCCTATAAAACTCAGGGGTACGCAGATCCATGAATTACGAACTAAAAGCCTGACTTAAAAATCCATTAAAGCATACGCTGGTGATCAACTAATATATGATAAGCCACCTGATCTAGAGTGTATTTTACTTATTAATTTTAGAGGAATATAGTATTTTTGCTGCTGTTCACAAATACCACATAAAAATCCAAGTAGAGATAAGACCAATGAAATAGTAAAATAAAACCGAGCATGTAGTCAATGAAATAACCTTTTTGTAAAATTTGTATCTAAATTTGTATTTTAAAAGTTTACTGGAAAACCATAGCAAAACTGTATTATTTAATTTCAGTTATTGCTCTCAGAAGACCAGATTCAAAGCTTTTAGCCGCTTCCCCCCCCCGCTCCAGTAGAAGTCATAATTGGTTCTTTCTCTGTTTACTACAGCACCAAAAAACTTTTCAGCAAGCTCTGCAGATTCTCCAAGGAGCGCTTCCCCCCCCACACCCGGACTTGCACACACTTCGTCTGAAGCCCAGGGAGGAATTCCAGTGCCGTGACGGAGCACGCGCTAGCTGGCAGGAGAATATACAAAGAAATATTTTGCCTGATTGCATTGACCAAGCAAGATCGAGAGCTCTACGTCTTTTATATTCAGTCCCTGCTAGAAAGAACTGTGCACCTGGGAGGATCGCTACCAGGATTTGTAAAGCCTCCTAGAAAGCTCTTGTGTGCTGCTGCTGCCTTTCTGCCTAATACCGTTTCAGGTCCCAGCCATGCCCAGACTATTGATTTCTGCAGTGACTGCAATCAGTCATAATGAGGAAACAAGAACGAAACCATCCATCCAGACATAAACCCACAATCAGATATTATCTGGGGCTCAGTGCTGATTTAATTTCTACTGACCCAGTCGTTTGGGTTGGCTAGAGGTTTTGTGCGGGACTAAGAGTTCACTTCGTGCCCCACAGTAATCTTAGCATTATTACTGTGTTCATCATCTTCAAGGCATTCTACAAACAACAAGAAAACATTTTTTTACTTTCCCTTATTCTCACACGTTGAAGTTTTTTGTTCTTATTTTATTTTTATGGGTTGATTTTATTCATAATAAGAAAGTGTCTAGTCATTTCCTTATCAAATGTCATGCTAACTGATCTTTTTTTTTTCTGAATAATTCACTTTTAATGTTGGTTGGTTTTCCCCCCCACCGTGAGTTCCTCCTCTCCACTTTATATCCAGCTGCAATGAACTTCACTGCTTAATACTGTAAATCCCAGATACATTCCTTTTCTGGATGAGGAGTATAAACTTTGAAATCACATGTTCCCAAAGCTTTCCACCATGGCAGCCTTCTGAAGAACTGAAGAGGATGTGCTTAGTTCTTCCCCTCCTTTCCTTTCTGTCCTCTGCCCTTTCCCCATTTTTGTGCCCAGATGCCCCTCCAGTTGTTTCACTTCAGCCCCATGATGCTTTAAATGATTTGTGAAGCTGTTTCCTTTGACCTGGCTTTGTAGCACAGCAAGGTCTATGCTTCAACAGGGGTATAAAAAAAAAAATAAAAAAAAAATCGATTTTATAGATGGAGAAACAGAGGTATGGAGACTGCATAGCTGGATCCAGACCAAGCTCTGGAGAATGTACCACCACAGAGCAATACGTGTCGTTCCAAATATTCCCACCTGCAGCGGTCAATGCACGCAATGGCTGCTCCTGACGCAAGATGTAGTCCTTGGTCTTTCGCAGCCATGGGCTCTCATGTTGCCATCTGTGGGAAAGGCTTTCCTCCAGCTCTTTTTTTAGGACACTAATGCGAAACGATGACTAGAACCAAGATATTCATGGTTTTGTCATCTTTTGACAGCTTTGTCCCTTCCTGTCATAGCAGTCCACGATCTTGGCCCAGGGTGTTTAAAAGACTGCCCTAAAGTCTGGGATAAAGGCAAAATGCTGGGCTGGTGTCTGCCTACCAAAGTTCATCTGCAACTCAGTATCTTATTTGAAAAAAGTCTTTCCGTGAGCTACTCGGAGTGACTCTGCAGACTGCATGTGCCCATGGGCCATCCTTTGGGAACTCTTTCTGCATGATGAGTTGAAGCTTACCCAGGCAGAAGGCAGATGTTCTTGAAGGCAAGCATAAGGCTGTGGAATCAACTGCAAAGCTTCGGAGAAAATTCACACCCATCCACCCCAAATGCAGGATACAAACCCTGAATCCCCCTGCTTTAACTTCAGTACATGGCAACTGATGCATTAAAAACCAAGAAGAAACTCCTTCTCCTGCCTCAGAAAAGGCTTCCACAATAAAAAAAAAACAACAAAAAAACAACAACCAAACAAAAATGCTATTAAAATAAAACACTCCATTGCTCACACTTCTCTTCCTGGGGAGAGATGACAGAATAAACACCACATGATAGATGCTAGTCCCGCTGCTTAATGCGCTACAGGACAGCACTCTCACGTGACAGGGAGGAAAACAGCCTCAGACTGACAGAAAACAAACTAGGGCAGAACGCAAGAAGCATCCCAGGCTGAAGTTTCTGGCCCAGGGCTGACTCTCATTAAAGCTATGCAAAAATTGTCACTTCAACATAAAGCTAAATGCAATTCAGCACTATTGACTCAATCCATGAGGTTTTTTTTCTAAGCCCGATGCTGGAGGGGAACCTTCTAGTGCTCCCAAGGATAGGCTGAGCCAGATCTGCAGAAAGCCCCTAGCTGGGGGATTTTACAGAGCTGTCACACAAACGATTTATTTGCTCCTTGCTATAAGATGCTCATCTTGTGCAAAGGGTCTTTGCAGGTCTTGTACTATGAAGTCTTTTTGTCAATCATTCAATCATTTTATTCCACTTCCCCAGTATGGTCACACTATCGATTTCTTTCTTTACTAATGCAATCATTAGTAATGGGAGAATAACAAAGCATTTATCCCAGATTTCAAACCTGCAATCAGGTCTCTTCTAGACTTTACCATTGATTTAATTTCTAGTAAACATTTCCAATCTTAATCGTTGAAAGTGTGGTTTTTGTAGATGTCAGGAAAACATTTTCCATTTAACATTTTGAAAGAGGCTATGTATAAGAATTGATTTCCAGGTGTTAAGTTGTAATGTCGAAACCAAATGTATCTCTCTACCAAGCTCAACATGAAACTCTAATGACCCAGTGGCAAAACCAGTCCAACACCAAACACATCTGCACTATTGCTATATTTATTTCTAATTCCACTGATAAATGCATTTCTGATTAGTTCCTGACTACTCTGTTCATCTTTGATACCTTCAACCACATTTTCAGGAATAGAGCCTTCTTCATTAGGAACCAAGGTTCACAAGCAGGCTGTTGTTTGTCATGCAATTATTATAATTGCATGTACAGCAGGAAAGAAGGAAGACATTTTGGTTGAAACCACTGAATCCGTACTTCTCCGTACAAAGTACTTATCTTCTTTGAGCATCACCTTCATGGTGATGGGATTCTGTTAGACCCACACACACCATGCTTCCACCTTTCCCTCATCACACATATATACGTTTATATACATACATACGGGACAAGGAGGTGTTTCACAGGAGCCTGCCTTCCACCTCCGCATTGCGTAGGGCACATTGCAGCAGCCTCTCTCCTACAGAAATTGCTCCGTCCTTTCCTACTAAATTTCTAAATCAGCATGGTCCCCACCTCCAAAGCTTGATTTTACTACTGTTATATTGTTAAGAATCAACAGCAACTGCTTTTTTGTGGGAGTTTTTATCATTTTTGTTACGAGAAAACAAACAAAAAAAAAAGTTGAAGAAAGAAGTCACCCTTCTGCTGAAGAACTGAAACAGTCTAAAGAAGAAATACCTATTCTTTAGCCATTATTAATTAACTACATAAAACATGGTACAAGTGTTCATCTACTTTGCATGTATCCACAGGGGGTCTGAACTTTTAAGAACACGGTGCTGAGAAAGCGGAGGGTGATTGGAACAGAAATATCAAGAACAGAGAAGTATTGCACAAACAGGAGTACTCTACTTAGCAGTTCCTGGAAGAGAAAAAGAAATAACACGTAGATGTATTAAAAGATGAGCAAATTCTTAATCAGCTGTGATGAAATATCCTATAAAATACCTCAACAGTGATTGGTCTCTGCACAGGGACCAAAGTTCATATGCCTTGAATCACATTGATAAAGGTCCCTTCCAATATCACATTTTCTGATCAGATGTCACACTAGGGTTTCCATTTGGGAGAAAAAAGCAGGTTTTCTCCCTTATTTTTATTTTTGATAAGCAGGGCAGGCTGGATTCACCATCGTTTCACAGAAGCCCGAGCGTACTTCTGAAAGAAACGCTCTGGTTCAAGCACAAAGCATCGAGCCTGATGAAAGGGTTGCTGAGTGACATCCTTTGGCCCGGGCTATGCAGGAGGCAGGACTCGATGATCATGATATAACCTCATCGGGCTTTTACCATCTGTGAAGCTGCGAAGCGTAGCATGAAAGAACCAGAGTTTCTGAACATTCGTAAGGTCTAATTGTATCTGTATCCAACCTAGCATGACAGCTGCACGTGCTAGAAGAATAGCCAAATCGAAAATGAAACGCGTTTCTCGTGATGCTCTCCCAAAGGCCATTATTTGAAGGGCAGTCCCACTGCAAATACATCAGAGCTAGTGGCTCAGCTTCAGCGTCGGTATATACCGGCCTGTTTTATGTCTGGTTTATAGAAACCGAGAGAGGCCAGTAGATCCTAAGGTGGCTCTTCCATTGAATCAACCACAATCACAGTCAGCCAAATAACATTTAACATTATAGATGATGTAATTCTACCGGGAAGCAGTTAAAATGAGTCCCAACTCACTTTCCCTAGAGAAATGCAATTTATCTGGGCTTACAGCTGTTGCATTCACAGGATAAGATTATAAAATAATCCTTTCAGGAGCATTAGGAGATACGGTGGTTCCAGGGTGGCCAGAGCAATAGAGTCGCACTGATGTCCCGGGAAACGCTCTAACTGCGAACGTGCTTTGGGGAAATGAGTAGGTGTCCTGCAGGACCTCTACAAATTTCAATGTGCCAGCTTGAAAGGCTTGGCTTCTCCAAATGCTGGGAATTGGGAAGGGAGCCCACTGCATGACCAAGCATTTTCATGAGAATCAATAGTAAAATGAGCAGAGGAAGAATTTAATGGAAACATAACGTGAACTCAGTAGGACAGAATTACATCCCCACGACGCTCCTCTGTAAACACAACAGTTTTACAGAGTTGGTGCAAACCCTTACACCTACATCGTCCGTGAACACATTGACGATTCCCAGCAGGTATGGATTTACTGCCTATTATTCATTCCTCCTTAGTAATAATATCAATTTAGCTGTTAGTTTTTGTTTTGACTCAGTGCTTAGGAATCAGCGGGGCGATAAAGCTATTTAAATGGAAATACTATTCAAATGCACAATCACCTGATTGGAACATGAACAGCTCCTGCTCCTGAACATTTCTCATATAATAGCTGCTTTTTCCCTCATTAAATGCAGAAATCTGATTAACATTTAGATCACACGTGCTTTACTTACAGCAATTAGGACCAGATACCAGAGTTTTGTTAAACTGTGTAGGATTTTTATGCTTTATCATGAAGGGAAGAACAAAGAAGCTCCATAACACTACATCTGGTCCTTTCTACCACTTCTATTGTATGTGTGCTGCCAAGGACAAACGTTAACTTTAAAGAGAATTCTGCAGGGAAAAACTTACTGAGAAAAAAATTGGACACTTGGATGAACTCAGCTTTGTAATGTAGTACAATGATTGGTAACACTATAATTCTGTATATTCGCTGGCAACACCCAATTAAACGGTCCAAGGGGTTACAACAGCTACAGATTAGGAAAGAGCTACTAGAAAAACACATGTGTGGCCAGAATATGAAAACCTTTTTTGTTCTGATTAAAAAAAAAAGTAAACTGCAATTCATAAGATTCAATTCAAGTTAGAATGGATCAAATCTCATATTTCTGGAGCTTTAAGAACACCTAACTGAAGAGGTAATTTATGATGTCCACTGCATTATTTTTCTCAAGCCACATTGTCACATACTTCAGAAGTTGCTTAGCTGACGCTGAACATACAGCTCAGCCCCTGAAAATAAGTACAACCAGGATTAAACAGCAAAACAAAGCAAACGAAACTGTATTGTAAGAATCCCCAAGTACATTAACATTTCCTGCAACAGTCTGCTCTGATGGGTCCCAAAAGAGATTCAAATAATTTTAATGAAGTAATTTTCCAAAATTAGATTACACCCTAACGATAGGATGGAAACATGTTTCCCAAACAGACAGCGGGTCCAGCACCGCGGGTTTCCCGCATCCCGTGGTTTCAGTGCCCTGCCCCATCAGGAGCTCAGCAGAGCCCATGCCTTTTCATCGAGCACACCCCCCTCGATGCCACCCACTTCCACTGGCAAAGGACACACAGACCTCACAGCCACATCGATTCAGAGAGTGGACCGCTACTTTTAGCGGCGATTGACTTCTCCAAGCAGGTCTCTAACAATTTAGTACCTTTGGAGCAGCTCACCAGAAACGCAGTCTGTGCTGTGCTTGCTTCTTGCCAGTGTGCTGCACAAACCAGGCAGAAAGTTTCTCCCCGTCCGCTTTCTTTTGATGTGCTGCCCTAACCCCTCACATCACCAGGAAACAAAACGTCATTTTCCACATATTCATAAGGGAGCAAGCCACCACGCACATGTGGTGGGAGAGATCTCTCCACAACATACAAAACCAGGTTTAAAAACAATGCAAATCCATTTTCTCTCTTTATAGGTCACCTTTAATCTTTTATACAAGCACTTACTCAGGTCAAGGTTGAACCGACTTAAGAAAAGGACTCAGAGCCCTTTGAAAGGGACTGCGAGAACAATCTTGTGTTTGCATTTAATTAATCAGCTGAAGCTTTCCAATCTGTACTATTATCTCTTTAATAGACTGGCACCTTGCAGGCTTTTGCAGAGAGCATCACGGCCCGTGGGGCATGCCGATGCAAACCACCGCCAGTTGCCATTCCCAGATTTGCAGCAACTCTACACGATATGAGGCGTGCAAACACAAGAGCTCCAAATCTGGGAGACTAAGTATTAATTGATGGTAAACAGAGTAAGATTTAGTGGCAGTGATTAGCTTCCCCAGTTGCTTTACGGGTAATGTTGTTGTTGTTTAATGAACTGTGTCTTTTTCTTTCTCTTTTTTTTTTAATCCTGCAGATGTCCGGCATGGAAGAGCTGTTCCTCAGACGGCTCCCAGATGAACAGCCTGGTGAATGTCTAACTTCCCACGCAATCTGTATTCCTCAGACACTAATTAGTGATATTTCTGGAGCTGTGAATGATGGAAGACTCTCCTTTTTTTTTTTGTTTTTTTGTTTGAGAGATGTTAATAATCTAAGTCAGGCCTGCTCTCCCAATCGCTTTCCACACGGCTAACCTGATGGCCACCGAAATGCCTTGGGGGCCTGAAGGGCAGACAGGAGGTGCCTCGCAGTGGGCTCCTGCTCAGCAGGGACCTGCAGCTCCGCTTTCTTCACAAGATTGTGAAGAAACCCAGCAAACGTTCCGAAACACGTAAGATGCAACCTTGTTGATTTGTGTACTTTATGACCTGCATCCCAAAGGTAGCAGCAGCTTCTGGCTCAGGTGAAAAGTGCCAGTGAGGCACTGTGCGCTATTACGGGTACAGATCGATAAGGGGACCAGGATCATTCCCATTAGCACCTCTTGTGGCGTATGGACATCCTACCTGGCCCAGCTGAGACCGCGTAACAAGAGGAGTTTGGGTTTTTGGTTTCTTGGTTGGGGTTTTTTTTTTTTTTGTTTGAGTTTTTTTTTTTTTTTAAAAAACCAACCTCACTAGGAGAAGTCACACTTCCTCTGTCACATTTGCAGTTTTTGTAGGTGATAAAAACCTGAAGGAACTACTGGAACATCTTGCCTGATCTGTACCAAATAAGACACAGGATTGAAAATAGTCACCGATGGAGAATGCCACACCCTATGGTCCACTGTGGCAATGACTTCAATTATCCTCCCTGTTTAAAATGCCTGTGTTGTTTCTAGTTTGCAAGAGGCTCTCGTTTTCTTGGGACCATTGACAGGATCAAGCTCTATTGCCCAGTGACGAGTGCATACCTTTAGGTATGGACTGGCCCTGGCAGGAGGACAAAGGGCTTCTGCTCCTCCTCCTGCCTTTTCTGCCATTCCCTTTGGCTCCCCCAGCTCCAGCAAGGCAGTGGTCCTGGTCACCTCGCTGCTCCTGGCGATCCTTTGTCCGAGGCAACTGCTGGCCTTGCTGGTGCTTACAGCCAACTCTGGCTCCACATCTGCCCCACCTACAGACAGCATGCATCTTCCCGCGGACTAAAGCGGGATAAAACGTTAGCAATTTACGTAGCAGAGGGGAAGGAGCAAGACAAGCATTAGTTGAGTTAAATTAGTTCGCTACCAGGCACTTTCCTAGCAAAGCACGTACAGTCTTTTGACATCTTCACTTCAGAAAAATGCTGCTTGTGGTTTGCTGCTGCCAGTGAAGCATCTTCTTGCCTTGACAGACTATTGCCAGCAGCCAGTCAAAATCACTCCGGCACCCAAAGCTTTGGGCAGTCCTGCGGGAGGGGTTTTCCCCCCACTCGCCCAATCCCAAGTCCGTTTTTCCCCCAGTAACCAAGCTACTTAATGCAAGAAAAAGGCTAAAGGAGATTTTCTCCAGTCCTGCTATTCCCCATCCATTACTATACTGGTAGGTATGCTACAAATACCTGCAAAATATTTTCTTCTGAGCCTGTTTCAGTTTACATTGCACAATAAAGGTCCCCTCCTTCCCCCCCCCCCCCCCCCCCCCCCCGAGAACTAACAAATGAGATGATTAGCAAATTGCTAAACACAAGGGGAAAAAAATACCCCAAAACAGCCTCTAAGAGCTCATCTCCCAACTATTATTTATGAACCAAGACTTGAACTAGTATCAAGCAGTTGGTGAAATTTGGAATCTGGCTCCCCAAAAGTGCTGCATCGCATCGGTGGGGTACCACTCACCATCCGTCTCCACTGCCATGCCCAGAAGCTGGGAAGAACCCAGGCTCTTCCAGAATAAGTCCTCGCATACAACTGTGTGAAATCAATAGGCACTTACAGTAATTTTCTGTAACAATAGCTTATCATATGACAAACGAATCAGTTCAGAGGAAGAGATGACTTTTTTATTGCTACATCCAATTTATCATTTAGTCTTTCCACAGAATGGATTCAAAACAAAAACATGTGCATTTATGAGAAAGCTTCCAAGAGAAACAGTATCAGCTAAAGAGATGGAAAAATTCACATTGGGGTTTTCCACCCTGATGCTTCCCTCTTCCGTTTTACCTGCCAGAATCCAAATGGTTTGACAACAGCTGCCTTATCCTCAAAGAACGGGGGGGGGGGGGGGGGGGGGGGGGGGGGGTGGGGTGTAAAAATAAAAAGGCACCTTCCTTGCCTGAATGAAATCCAAACTTGAAGTCGATTATTAGCAAAGACAAATCCCTCTGTCATTTTCATGAGCTAGAAAAATCAAAGCAACTTTGATACCTGACTTGTCTCCATGGCCTTCTAACTCCTGGGAAAGCTATCAACTAACCCGTCTGTGCTCTGTAGTTTTTCCTCTCATTAGCACTGCAGGTTAAGGGCATCACTGGCGCTCCTTCAGTAGAAAAGCCTGAAGCCTACACCACACGCCCACCACATGAAAAAAAAAAAAAAAAGTGACTTCAGTTCCCTGCTCTTCCCAAGAGGATTCACGGCATCATTCCTGCCTCGAGCATGGCAGCTCCTGCTCCAGCTCTACCTCTTCCAGCTATGCTTTAGCAGGAACAAAAGTGAAACCGGCTCAACCTTTCACAAAATAAATGTAAATACAGAGCTCAGGAAAGGGATCAGGGCTGTGAATGCTGCAGGATGGGACAACAGAGAATCTGCCTTGGGAGGTGATTCTGGAGACACCACTCATCTCAACGTTTGTAAGGCACGAGCTCTCCCTATACCAACACCTCAACACCTCATTCTGGGCCCTAAATTCCTCTCCAACTTCTAAGAGCAAACATTAAAGGGGAGGAATTCTTTTTAGCTTTGACTCCATGGGGCATCTGTGTTTGCTCTTTTTCTCCTTTAAAAGCAAAAGCTTTCAGCAAAACATAGCTTCCAGGAACCACCGCATTACAGACCGAGGTCAGAGGTCTCGCTTTCAAAGCATGCCTTTTACAGTGAAAGCACTGGGAAGCGTGCTCTGTTCCAGCAAGGAGGGAAAATAAGGTTGGTTGGAGGACCACTCATGCTAGATTTGTTTTCCCCTACAAAGGCTTTGCAGGGCTGAGGCAATATATTCACAACCCCATAAATCCATAAATGTTGACAGAGATATTATTTGGGATCACTGGATTTTGTTCTTTCACCTGAGCTCAGATCCCTTCTGCTTCTGATGAAAACAGCCCCTTCAGCTACCATCAAGACACAAACCCGTCTGATAGTTTGTGCATCAAACTGCGTTGTCCACATCAGAGCTGCTGCAGGAATCATTCCGTGCACAAGGGAGAGAAAGAGCAATCAGCCACCACGCAGAACTACGGATCCCGGGCACGCGCTCGCTCTCTTTGGCAGAGTTTCACATGCTAACGAGGAGGCGGCATAGGTGTAACCTGCCTTAAGGACATATGGACGAAGACTACAGACACATTATGGGATGCTGTAACTGAAACTTCCCATTTCTGCAAGAAGAGAAAATGAGGTCTGGGTACTGCACTGCTCAGAGCGCCCTGGACACGATTGTCTCAATCTCTCATGGTCAGTAGTTGCATGTTTTACTCAAATCCACATTTGAGAAACGCCTCACTGTTTATTCAAACAGATCCTTATAAAACTTTACTGACACTCCAAAAATCACTCACCTCCTCTTGCACTATAATGAACACATGTATAGTCACTTTCCAAGGGGAAAAAATAAAAAATAAATCAAACCTAAAATCATTCTCGCAACACATCAGCCCTTCCCGTAGCAAAGACAGAGACCCTGCTGTGCTACTCTCTTTTATGCGAAGTTCTGTACTTTCCCTTGTTATTTGATTGCCAAAAAAAAAAATATTTAAGGACTGCTACCCAAAATAATGTCTTCTGCTACTGTACCATATGTTTATGGCTCTAACCAGGCTAAAAAGAAATAATAAATTACATCCTCATTACTGTAAGTATGGCCAGTTGAAATGGAACTATTAAGCTGTCAGACAATTCCCACTGCAGCCACTGCCTCGAAAGCCCCATCAGAGATGGTGCATCTCATCACAGCTTGCGCATCGCGCGAGGCAGCTCCAGGACCGCGTTTTGCCCAAGTGAATTACAGTGCACTGAAACAGGTCATACCTGAGTGTCAGATTCACACTTTCACAGGAAATTTGATTTAGGTTTAGCGGTACATATATTCCTTTTGGTTTAGTTCCCCACTGGGAGAGCTGATTAGATGCGCAGAAAACTTTGGACTGCTCCTAACAGTCACTTTTTCGGTACAGTGAAAATCCCCCCGGCAGCTGCTCCTCGCTGTACGGCCGGTGGGTGCAAACACGTTCTGCACACCCTGAACCCGACTGCCGAAAACGCAGGCACCACAAATGACTGTAGGATTGCATTCAATTACTGGAAAAGAAAACAAAGCCTCTGCCCACTGCCTTTATTCTGTACTAAAAACCTGCAGTCACGATTGCACTGAAAGGAGAGAGCACAATTACTTATATATTTTATTAATATATACTATTTTGCTTTTTAAACTTTGACACACCTTAAAAACTTATGAAAACTGCAGTTGATAGCTCCAGTCTCTGAATCTCAGTTGACTTGCAGAATAGCTGCAGACTTGAGTTAACCCTGGATACTTTAGCTTTTTTTTTTTCTTTCTTAGCTTTTCATGGGCTAATTCAAGAGCAAAAGCTTTGTTTTCATGCCTATTTGTGCCAGGGTGCTGCAGTAACACAGAACAAAGTCCTTGCCCCTGACAGCACAACTTCAGGAGAGACGTAAGAGCAAGCACATAGAAACGGTGGGGTAAGATTCCACAATAGGCACTAGCACAAAGAAAAACCAATATTTACCAAGGTTTTGTAAGCACAAAGGTTAGCTTTCAGAAGAGAAATAAAAGGTTCTTTTGCAGATGCATATGGCAAACTCGTCCCCATGAGCAAGAGCTCCTATGAGGTGGCATAAAATATTTACTTGAAAATGGATACTGGCATTATGTTGGTGTCCAAAGAGGTTCATCACAGCAGGTTGCGAGTCCATGACTGGTTCTCCTAGACCCTAAGTAAAGGGTGGTGTTACAAGATGATTCCTGTCGTTGAAGTGTCAGCATTTTCCCCGAAGAGTACCACATGTGTAGACACACATCATTTCCACCCCCACCCAGACAGGTTTGGGTTTTTTCCTTAAGAAAGCAGCCAGAAACAGTGATGTTATCTTTGGATAGAGAAACACAAAGAACTTGCATTCTATTTCCAGCTGGATAATCTTCCAGGACATCAATACCCACTAAAACGTTTAGAACAATTTATATACTCTTTATACTCTCTAAAAAGGAAACAGCCTTTAAAAGCTGAGTTACACACTATAATTACTCTAATTCTCTGCATCTGGCTTTCAAAAGAAACCAAATTAAACACCACAGAGCACCTCAAGTGCATCCATGGAGCAATGAAGGTGGAATTAACTCCAAATTAAATGGGACATCTTCAGAGACTATCAAACCACTACTCAAAGTGCATAGATTAAAACCTTTTTACTTTATTGAGCAGAGTATTCCTCTTAGGGCAAGGTAAGTATTTTGAGTTTGCTTCAACACTTCATAACCCTGCTTGGACTAGAGAAATGCTTGAATTGCAAAATCCTGGAGCTAAACACCACAAATATTGGAGAAGTTCTAGGCTGGATCAGCTCCAAACTCTGGAGCACGGAATTAATCATTGACCTTCTGGTGAACGAAGACCTTTCTCCCATGCAGTTACAGCAGAGGTAAACGCAACCAGTGCCGGCACACACGGCTGCTACTGCTCTAACCCGCTGAACATTACAGCGTGGTGAGACAGGAGCTGTCGTTAAATTCAGAGTACGTGACTAAAGGAGACTACAGAGCAAATTCTTCTGGGATTATTTTGGATGTGCTACATCACATGTATAAAGGATTTAGGAAGGAGTTGCTGCACTCTTCACCCTCAGTGCAAGACAGCCGATGACCCAAACGTCCCACGACTGGCAGATTTAGAGTTGAAAGCAGCATGTCCACCGTGGGTCACATCAGATGCACACACTGTCTCTGCTCAAGGGATCTGTGAGGATGCAGCAGCCTTTTCCCACTAATCCAGTGGGAGACATCCAAGAACATGGAGGATTGCTGCCTACAGAAGTAAGATTTACAGGTCTAACAATTTAGTCCACGTGCTTAAAATTGAACAGGGTCGATTTTAGTTCAAAGATGTGAACCCTGCTCACAGTGCAACTATATCATAATACCTAGAAAAACACAGAAAAAGTCACACTTTTCCACCTGGGAACAGATTCCCAGTCAAGTGAAGTGTACTTAATGCTGCAGAGCAACCCGGTCACAGCAACCTGCAGCACATCCGAGTTCATCAGATTTGCAAATGTTATTGATTTATCTACATGGCTCTTTATAAACAGTCATCCTACTACCTGCACAGAAATAGCAACAGCTAATAGATTCTCAGAGGATAAATAGCTGAAAGAAGCTATCTGGGGAATGAATTTACATTTAGCAAGTACAGAAATCTCATTCTAGAAGTCTTGAGTGTAATTACAACATTTTTTCTTGATACTATCTCCCTTTGCAAGACTATGGCAATTGTGTGCATGTAACCAGAAGCCATTACAACAAATTGGTTAATTTTAATGAACGTGCTCAATACAATCTCTAACAATACAGTATATGTAAATGTGGGGACAGTGCATATAAATGGTTCAGGAGTTCAGAAGAAAAATTTGGCTGCCCTCTGCCATATGTTTTCTGGGCCTATAGCCGAGAAAGACCTAAGTAAAGCTATATACATGAGGCTGCAGAGGTAGTCCCCGGTCCTTTGTTTGGCATCAGATTATTTCACCCGATTTAAATGTCATCCTGCTACACATGCTTTAATATATTGTTCGCTGTAATGCACTAATGATAACATTTGTGATGCAGGCAACATCATCCAACTACCTTTCTCATCTGTTCTTTTTCCATCTTGTCAGTGTACAGCCATGGAGGTTATTTCATGCTTTGTCTGTCCATAGGCTTATCTTGCTTTGCCATAAATTGTGCAGCCTGCTTATCTGTCTATGCTCTTAATCTATGCGATGTATTCAGAAGTATAATAAGTTAGTTACTTCCTCCGCTCTAACTCTTTGTTTCCAGGTTCTTGTATCACTGTGCATTGTTTTTTTCCTCATCCTGCTGCAAATTCCCTTTTCCAGGTTATTAACATACGAAGCATTTACAATTCCTTCTGTTGTTTCTACGCTGAAAACTTAAAACTGCTTCAAGTCTTCCAGGTGAAATCCTAGTCTCTGAAGTAGAGAGTGAAGACACCTGCCCTGCTCAGCTACCAGAGGCAGACGAGCCTCTGAATGCTGCATGGGCTAAAGACCGCTTTGCCAAACTCCTCGTGTATTTTGACTCTCTCTTTTAGCTACTGACATTGGTTCCTAAAAAGAATTAATTAGATTATGCAAAATTACATAATCACATGCAGTAATACTGAGTTTTCCACATCGTACCTTACGTAGGCTCTTACAGAATTTGTTTGACTCTCCTTTTTCAGAGTCAGATTTAAAAGTAGATTTTTCTAGATCCTATTTATGAATGTATTTCCTAAGGGTCTTTGAAAATTTATCAACGGCTTCCCACACCTAAAACAATGGAATGGTACGGTTTTCTCAATCCCAAGTCTTTTATTTTAACTCTATCTCAAGTTTTTCAATATACATTTCAATGCTTAAGCACTGTAATTTCTAGTGTGATTTCCCCCCCCCCCCCTTAATTCCTGCTTTCTTTTAAAAGCTCAGAATTTTACATCAATTTCTTATGGCATTTATCTCCCATTTCCCTGGCAACAAAGAGACAAAGAATTATTATTTTTTAATTTAGGCACTATGTAATCAAACCAGTGCTATTCAGCAAAGCATACATGCACATGGCTGTGTTGCATCAATGTACTTAAACAGTATTTCACTCTGGCCTTAGTTAGTAAATAACCTTTACAAGTTCTTGAAGCCCTGACATTCTGCATTCAAGGATTTGACAAATGCTTTATTATTTACATCTATCTTTTATGCACCTTCCCTTCAGTCTCCACATCTGCTTTCCACACCATATTTATTCCTTCTCTGTGCTTCATAATCTTCCTTATCACTGTGTTTTATTCTAAGACATGCTTTATCTATACTTTGATTATTCTTACTCTCCCCTCTTCATTTGTATAGAGGGTATTTTAAATGGCTCTAAGCTACCCAAACGAATAGACTCAAAACGGTTCAACATATGATGCTTTACATCCAGTAGCTTTTAGCTTCTCCGTTATATTCATCACATCTCACTCCTGTTCATCTGCTCTTTACCATGTTCTTCCAAACTTTGGTCTATGGAATTTACACATCCTTATTTCTCTTCCCTTTGGTTGCACCCTATATTCATCCATCCAAAGCATTTTCAGACACTCATCACCGCACATCTAAATGCCAATTGATTAAATTACAGCCAGTACTCTTTGGATACCCTCTCACCTCTTCATCCAATTGTGTCTAGGCACTACTGAAAATGAAAGGTCAGATGCTGCCCCTAATCTGTTTGCACAGCTCCCCGTGGAGCCCAGGGTGACTCACTCCTACACAAGGTCTTCCAGCCTGTCACCCCGTTACAAGGAGTGTTTTACAGCAGATGAAGTGAGCCAAACAAAGAACCGAATCCGGCCCCGCGCTCCCCGCGGCACAAGGCAGCGTACGCATGTGCATTAAATGGACACTCGTGGCCCGTCACATACGCTGATGGTCCCCAGTCCAGCAACCGTTTCTATGTGGGGGGGGCCCGGACTTATGGAAGACTCGCTGATGCCAACCGCGAGATGCGGGGTGTGTTACAGTAACGCACCTCCTCCACCCGATAGAGGACAGGGAGCCTGCCAGCGCGGAGCCACCTCCACGTGCAAAGCCCATTGCAGAGGGAGGGTGGGAACTGCAGGCAGCAAAAACCAGACAAACTTGTGATGGAAATGGAAGGCAAGGGAGAATAAAGGGTCCAAATGTGGTTCTCAGAACGTCAAGTGCTAGTTATAGCTCACCAGCTAGAAAAAAAAAGAAGGCACAACCATGCTGGCCCATGCATATTTGAGGACTGACAATATTCCCTCCACAAAGGGCTTGCATCAGTTTTATTGACTTTACATTGAGCTCCCTCCCGTACAAACACCCACGTGAGCTGCAGTCTGAGGCAGCACAGCTCACCAAACGCTAGCGCTTGCATTCACTCCACGACAGCAGCAGCAAGATGCTGCAAGCCCGGGACATCACCGTGTTAGCATTCACTGCAGCTGGCAACCTGTAAACCACGCTCCCACCAGCAGCTTCATTTTAAAGAGGCTTTTCACCAAAACTGGGGGCCACTGGCCTGGGCCACAATCCCATAACAGAACAACAGTGTTGACGTGCTGCTTGTCCCAAACAATGCTGCCATGAACAGTCCGCATGGTCTTGGGCACTTCAGTTACCCACCACCTACCCAGGCGAAACGTGTGCACTGGAAGACAATCCGGTAAGGAAGCGGCCATGGGAGCATCTCTGCTGCTCGATCCAGCCCAGCTAACACAGATTATACTCACCAGCCACCCAAGCTGAAGTCACGGCTGCTTGTACATCTAAGGATCTTGAAAATAGGGTACTAAGTGGACTACAAGGTTTTATTGAAGCCGTGACTAATTTTCCAACTCGTAAAGCCCAGTGGGTCTTAGTAGCCCATGCAGGCAGGGCTGTCAAAATGTTTTTATACTGCCTGAAAAAAGTAATTGCCAATTGCTTTTTCTGGGGTTGAAATTCAGTATTAAAACCACGTATTACCCAAATACAGTTTCCAAAGGAACTGGGGATTCTAATAGTCTAATGACTGTCTCCTAGAGTTCATTTTTCACTTTTCAATAATTGGTTTTTCAGTTGCATTTGCATAGAGTACATGTAAAATTCCATAGCCCATTAAGTTAATCACAACATGAAGCTAATAAGCATGGACACGCAAAGACATACCTAAGCCCAGATCAATTTTTGAAGCGGCGATTTGAAGTTGCAGCAGAATAACTGCTCCTCGAGCCTGCCAATTTGATAGGTAAGAATGTGTTTTTAAGAATTGAAATTTTACACTGCTGAGAACAGCCCACAGTTATTCAAGACACTCATCTAAAGGGAAAAAAAAAAAAATCTTAAAAAAAAAAGAAAACCCAACACACTTTGAGAAGGGGATTTTAGCGATAGTTCAAGCAATTGAACCAGCGGTTTTCCTTCTGCGTTTGCTTTTCCCCTCTCCATCCTCCACCCAACAGCATCCCTCCTGCAACAGGCTGAGTGCATTAAGGAACGATGCTCCACGGCATCCAGCTCTGCACGGCCTCGCACAAGTACCACTCCTCAAGTGCTCTTCACCACCACATTTCCGATTACACCTCCACCCAACATAACTCCGAGGAACACCTATATATCAGCAGGCTCCTTCAGTTCTCACAAACTGGCTTGGATTCGCATTTTTCCAGCCCCTGTAGCCTCTGAGCAGCCACACACACACATTATCACTCTCTATGATTCACTCCAGCTGGCCCAGAAACCGCCTACTGATCACGGACAGGTTGTCCAACCCTGCCTAGGAGGCTGGAGCCATCTCTTAACCCAGCGCAGAAGGAACACGCCTCTCCTGCCCTCAGAAAACAGGAGATTTCCATGGGAAAGTTTCCACTTTGCAGAATGGTTTTATGCCGCTGGCTTTCCATCTGCCTGCCTGGAAGGCTTTCCTCCATCCTGTTCTTCGAAAACAAGTGGTTTGTTCTAGAAAGCCATGCCTAGGAAAAAGCCTTTTCTTTCTCTTTTTTTTTTTTTAAATAGTATTTCACCCTGATGCAGAATGGGATTTTTTTTTTTTTTTTCTAAAAACACGCCCTTTCTCCTGTGTGAAAAAGGGATTTCCATTTACTGGCAAGGTCTATATGCAAGGACTCAAACAGAAAAGATGATGTCAGAGCTTAAGAGCTTTTGGGATGATAGTTTTGTGGCAGCATAGCTGCTCTCTTTTGAAGCTTAAGGATTTGAACGAAATTATGGGAACGTAGCCAGAGGCTGTTTGTTCAGGGTTGGCTTTAGAGGGCGGGGGCTTGGCAAAATAAGGGAAATCATCGCTTTTCTCAGCAATAATATTAAATACATTTGAAGGCATTTTCTTGTTTTGCTGGCGATTTACAGAAAGATACGTTATTTAAAACATATAATATAAACAAAGACTAGAGGTGGTGTTTGGTAGAAGGTGCGTTTCCTCTGATGGGAGAAGCACCAAACCATTGACTCCAATGCTCTGGCTTTTCCTAAGAGGTTCAACAGGATTTGGCACAAGTTTCCTTTTAATGCCATAGCTACTCTTAATTTCTCTGCAATTATTCAGATATGAAGCCTTAATTTTTTTGTTGTTGTTGTTTTTGTTAATCATGACATCATGGGTGGAAACCAGGCAAAGCAAGCAGCCCCAGAGGGAAATAAAAATCAATCCAAGCTGCTCATTAAAAGGTAAACCGTCAATAATCTTTGTCAGGCCTTTTTATCTTGGGTTTTAGCACAGTGTGATCCCTAAGGCAGCATGTGGTATTGAGATTTAAAATGGCTCCTACTTTTCACATCTCCATCAGGAAGATTAACTCCTTCAACACAGGCTGAAATTACCCTGATTTTAATCAGCACATAAGAATGCTACAGGATTAAAGGGATCATTTTGTAACAGCTTTTCTGTATCTGTGCTGACAGAGAAGTAAAAAATCAGCTTCTGAACTTGATTGAAATGGTGCAAGTCAAATATGTCCACAGATAGAGCCTCCACAATGAAAACTCAGATTAAAATCTGACCATTTCATACTTCAAGCATTTATGTAATAAAATAAAAAAAGATTTAATTGAATATGTGTGGGCTTTTCCTAACATTGAATTTTTTACATAAGCAACTGGCTGATTTAGGCAAACACCATAAAAGTTTATTTGAAAAGCTAATTTATTTAAATGCTTAATACCAAGACTAAAGATTCTTCCATCAGCTTCCTGGGAACTGAGCCCCTCTAACACAACTTTACGTCTTTGAAATTAGGGTGAACTCCTATCATATCATTAACATCAGGCTAATTATCGAAGTGATAACAGCTCTTTCAAGTAGGAATAGCATTGTTCCATCCATGTACCATGTATTATAAAAAATAAGCTTCCAAAGAAACATTTATTTTGTTCTTTGCCACAATGCTTTAAGCAGACTGCCAGCTACCTTTGCCTACATGTCCTCACTGCACTGGATAAAGCAGCATTCAAAATCACGGGGTGTTTTTTTTTTTGTTTTCCCCTTTATATATAAGCTTTAGTTTGAGAATTTAAGGGCTTGGTTATGGAAAGGTGCAGCTAGTGCAGACACAGATCAAGTCTAACCGTTACCTCATGCTACAAGCAGGGATGTCCATATACAAATGGAGTAACAACTAAATCTGGATTCCACCCATTCAGGCCTTCTTGGAATAGGGATCTCGGTGCACAGGAAGCACACCCCTCTATTACACAGGATAACTTATCTGAATAGTCAAAATAGGAGGTCAATAGATCCAATGATATTACTCCCTGCCAACTGGTGTGCTAATGGGATGATCCCAGGTCATTGGCTATTTATGATGAAGCTATCCAAGGTGACCGGAAAGGGTTCCCTCTCTCTGCCAAGACCCCACTAACGCGGTATGGCAGCACACCACGAAGGCAGCACAGCCACCTTCGCAGCTCCTGACGCTTCTCTATGCCAGGAGAGCACGCTCACCTTTTCCATCCAAGCTCAGCAGCAGTGACCAAAGCCCCCTGCAAAGCCATCTCCCCTTGCACAAGCTGCCCACAGGGGGAGAGCGAGACTGTTAAACACAGATGTGTTATTCAAGCATGGTAATACTGAGTTTTCTAGAAACTCCAAGGTCTTTAACAGAAGCAACAGCAGAGAGAAAGTAAAACAAACCCATTTAATTCTCAATTATTAGATACTTTAAGAAAATACAAGAGGCCAACGCTTATACGTTATCATCATCCTACAGCCAGGTTTTCTTTACGTGATGCTTCAACTCCAGCAGTTAGGTAGGATTAAAAATAAAACCCATCGTGAGTGCACAAGCTTGTGATAGAAAATCCTAGTTTTGCAATGCAGGTTTAAAGTGATCACACTGAACAGTCAGTAAAACAGCAAAGATGTGCAGCTTAGGAGAAGCCTTACAAGAATAGTTGTACAGTTATCACAGACCTCCCCTATTTGAAAAAAGCCGAACCAAACAAAACAGCAATATCCATCTACACCAAGGTATGCACTTAGCTTAATCAACACTTTTTATTTTAGCTCGTCAGTTTGAATAGAGACCTAAAAGTGTGCTGAATTATTTAGCTTGTTACTGCTGGATAACATATCAGGATAATAATCTGCTGTATTTGCAATACTGAATAGGTTCTGATTTTCCTCCCTACTTATCTTGGGATGCGAACATTGAAAAAGAAATGCAAAGTTTGATAATGTTTTGTTTGGGACTGGAAGGGCCTAATTTAGAAATATCAGTAGCCCAGTTGTGTAGGTGCTAGGTCCACAGAGGGACGTAGGGCACGGGAAGATCCCCGGCAGGCACCGTGCCCGGACCTGGGCACCATCGTTTCCCTGCTGCTACAAAAAGAGAGGGCGGCTTAGAAACAAAATTCCCCACAGCAGCGTCATGCCAAGCTAGGCAAGGGAAAAACCTCAAAATCCCACCTCCCTTTTGAGCCCCAAAAACCGATGCTAAAATAAAATGGTGACGCACTGTGGTACCAAAACACAGGTACTGACAGTGTCTTTGGATGCAAGGAAGTGGCTCAACCCTTTCTTTTCCAACTAGTAGGAAGGGATGAGCTGGGACAAGGAAGATGACATTCCTTCTGCAAGAGAGACCGCTTTTCTGTCCCGAAACAAGATGATGCACCCTTTTGCAACACATCCTTTTGTAAGGGCGGTGCTCTCTGTCACTTCACACGAACTACAGTCACGAGTTACCTGGCAAAAGGGACAGAGGTGGCTCTTGACTTTCCCCTCAGAAGTTACCTTTAAACCACCTGAAGTTAAAGTTTATTTTCAGATAAATACATAGTACAAGGCAAAAATTCTTAATAGGAATCAGCTGTGAGCTGATCAAACACACAAACACCATCAGCCAGAAAAGGCTACCAGAGGCACGCTCCTGGACCAGCTCCAGATGCATTACGAGAAAAGCGGTCAAAGAGATCACGTAAAAGTCACACGAATAAGCCAGCCACCAGAAAATATGTATGTTGTTGCTCAGTTTGGCATCTGGGCATTGCAGCTGCCAAGAGAGCAGGAGTGCCTGGAACCTCTGGAGCAACAGACAAGGTTCCAAGAGGAGTTTCCAAACTATAACCATATTTTCCCTTCTAATGTGCAAGTAGCAAAGCCTGGGCCCCACTGCTCGGCCACCCTTCCGCACCCATGGGGCTGGACAGCTGGAGTGGGAAGCTGGTTCGTTTACAACTTGAAAGGCACAATGCAGTTATTAACTCCAGAATTAACTGGGTTCCTCACCCAGGTCCACTGGATACCACCAAAAGTAGGGATCCAGCTCCAAAGAAGACCAGAAAGGAGAAGGAAGAGAAACCTCAGGTTGCATTTCCACTGATGTATGTACATCCAGGAAGAAAAACTGCAGAAGAGACAGGAGTGCTTGGACAAAATTAAATCATATGGCTTCAGCTCACTAGAACAGAAGATAACTAGAGGGAAAGAAAAATCCTTATCAAGCTCCCACGGAAGTTGCATTCTCCTTCCCAACTCTCCTTCTACAGGCACTTTTTGAAGCTCTCCATCCTCCAGGTACAGTTACCTGGCTCCACTGCCAGGCAGCCTGCAATCAGTTCTCGGCCAAGGCACAGACTCGCGGCGGGCTAACCAACACACCCTGCCTTGCCAACCGCCCCGAGCCACCGCAGCCTCAGCACCACCACTTCACGTGCAGCGCTGAGATGAGCCGTGTGCAGGACCTGCACACAGGAGTGCCACGTGAAAGACAAAATGGTGACTCATTCTAGCACACGTTGATCTGCATTGCATTTTGGGGTATTGAACGTGTTCAGGCAAAGCCTGAATCCAGATCCTCATCTAAGATTAGCTGATATAAATAAATACATCCTGCCAGGCAATTAAAATCAAACTCTGCTGCGGTGACTTACATCAGCTGAATCCTGGCCTCATGTACCAGGGTGTTTATGAAAAAGATCTTGAAGGAAATATAAAAATACAAAATTGGTGCTACACTCATTTGCTACAGGGCATGAAAACCAAAAATGGTATGAAAACTGATTCCCAGAACACTTGACGCAGTCCAGAAGTACAAGGAGGAATTAGACAGTTCCCCCAGTGATGGCAGGCACTGCATACATTTGATAAAACAGAAGTGCTGTACGGTGTGAAGTGAGAACCTAATCTCAGACAGACAGACAATTCCACTGTTGCTGGCTACTGACGCTGTGGAATTCACTTGTTAATAAGATACAGCATTTTTTCTTCTAATGCAGACCCCTGAAAATGTTTGCATTTCAAGCAAACGGCTAATAAAGGCTGAGATTGGTATCTGCTAATTTAACCCGCCATCTATCTCTGTCTGCGCTGTCGTTATGAAATGCAACAATACGAGCGAGCAAACGAATATCTTAACTTTGGCATTTCAGATGAATGTTATGTTGAAAATTGCGCATCTTTGCCCGTGAGATTTCTGGAACACTTGAAGTACGCCCAGAAAGTTATTCCATAAACTATCTACCAGACCATATGTTTGCTGCCTACAAGTCTGGGCAGGAAATGTCCAGTAGGAGCCACATCTGAAAGGAGGAAGAAGCAGCAGCCAACAGCGTTCCCATAACTAATCTGCATTTGCAAATGCCACATTGGAGTTGGCAAATGAAGCATTTCAAGTGCAAATAGCTGTGAAGACGTTTGTATATAGCACTAAGACTGACGGGTAGATGCTGGGTTTGTTGCCATTTCATTTTAGTGACGTTACCTAGTTGTTGGTAGAACAAAGCCACTTCCCCAGGATTTTTTTTTTTTTTTTTTTTGAAAAGAGATCATTCTTACATGGAAAAGGCCCAGTTCTCTTCTAAATGCTCATTTTGACGCATAGCTACTTACAATAGTTGTGCTCAAAAATCATAGCAATTATAAACACTTATCCTGTGAACAATTATGAGCATGCTTCTCTAGGCAATATGGTCCTAGAAGTTTAAAGCACACACATTAAACATGGTTATAAAGTTTATAAAAACATATGTACATGTTGTACATATAAGCATATATACAATATGTCTCCTTTATGAAGCAATTTTATCTTAAACTGATTTTAGAATCCACTTGTATACATTTCGAGAAGTCTTCATCTTTTATATATTTATGCATTAGACTGTGTATAATGCCTGTGTTGTATGTGTGCAATTAGTAGATCACACCAAGAAGATATGTTTTCCAGTAGCAAATCAATATAAATAGTTTAAGGCTGGGATAAATCAACACAAAGATGAAATATTATGATCTGGGGTTGCATTTACAGGATATAATTCCCATCTGATGAAACAGAGTTTCTGAAATATGTCTCTGTCACTTATCATTAACACTGACCAGACATAACCCCAAGATTATACTAATATAAGACAACATTCAATTAGCATACAGAGCGTGCTCTAATCGAAAGCCCACACAGTATTAGCAAAGTTTGAGATATTTTGAGATCTTTTTTCCTTCCCCTCGTTCTGTGCTTCTACTTTGCAAAGAAAACATTCCACTTTCAGAAAATTTCCTTTTAAAAACCAACGAATATCCTTTAGTTGTTCGGCAGTCAGTAACATATTCCCAGAGGAAATCGCTGGACCATATTGCTGCACTAAGTTTCTCTCTTCACCTACAGATTCACCTTCATCCCACCCAATAGGATCATCAATATAATTAATCTGCAGAAGTATTTTAAAACTGAAATGCATGTGGGATACATGAGGTTTTCTTTGTTGAACCAAAACATTTTCTTAATACCACGCAATCCCAAAGACCTCACTGATAAGTGCAGAAAGACCTCTTTTCCATCATCCCCCCAAAAGGTGGATCCTACATGGGAACCCCGGGATAGTGCAGGTGGTTTAGATTTGGGGGTTCTGATCCGGGAGGGAGGCAGGAGCCAACACCACAGGTGGAAAGCTCAGCAAAGGGGGAAAAAAAAAAATTAGAAAAAAAAAATCGCTACAACCCCACCCTCAATCCCAAACGAGGAGTCATCTCCAGAGGAATATTTTTTACAAATTATCGCTTCCAAAAACACTTCAGTTACTGAAATAACCCACCTACTTTCCCAGAGAACTCTGCGTCCTGCAGCTGTGGCTCGCCCCAGGAAGGAATGGAAGTTTTTCAGCTATTTGGGAAAAAAATTAACTATTCAGCCAAGTGCTTGCCAGACGGTCTTGAACTGGTCTTAAACAACCCCAAAACCTCTGAAGCCATCTGGCAAGTGCAGCCAGGCAGTTTTACAAACCTTCCTAAGCAACATTTTCCCCATTCTAACAACATACAGCTGGTATCAGTGTCAAAAATAACATCCAGTGCACATGTGGATGAGTCGGTTGTGGTTTCACTCAAACATCAGTTTGTCCTGTTGTTTCACGGTACAGATTTGGAGAGAGCAATCAGAAGGACTAATACACAACAGATTTAAGCACTTGGAATTTTAAAGTTCACTAAACACAAAAGTAATTAAAAACTATTCTGTTTCCAGTACCTGATCCAACACGTAACCAAGCTGCAGCGCAAAACTTGCCTTTTTATCTATGTTTCAAAGTAAACACTTGTGACTGATCCCTGTTTTATCCTCGCCTCCCACATTGCCATATGGCTACGGATGTTTCAAACAGACATTATTCCAATAGCTCATTACTTACCATCTTGTGCTGAAGAAGAAAAGCTACAGACAGTTTTGACAAAAACAGCAATTGCCTAAAAATGTTAAGTATCACAGTCTTGCGTCGTCTTAGACGTTTTTAGTCTGGTAACAAGGATCAGCGTTAATGCCACACGTAGAGAGCAGTGAATCAGCACGTCTGTGCCGACTTCACCGCATCCCCAACAGTTTGCACTAGCGAAGGCTCTACTCCTGCCCAATTTAATATGGAACAGACATTTCTAATGCGAATTCAGCACATGTCCAGCCTAATTAAATTCAACATCCTCTCACTTCAGTATGTTTCAGTATTTCCTTTCTTATCGCGCAAAGCTAAGACTTCAATCCACACGCTGACTGGGGCAAATGTCCTACTGTGCTGTTACACGTTCCAGAGGGAAGAAAACCCTCCGGTCGCTCACCTATCCCGGGAATCTGCTGACTGCCGAGGGGGACCGTGACAGAGAGCAGCTGAGGTTGGTTTATGCGATCCTTGAATGATTGCCCTGGTGCACCAGTGAGTTTTAGTGAAAGATCAAGAGTTTTGGAGAAATGGCACTACTGAGGGGTCCTGGTTGACTTGATTTCTTTGGCAGAAGGAAATTCAATGGGGAACATATTTTGGAGTGAACATGTAACAGCTCTGAATTTAATGGGTTTCCCTGTGTTACACCCCAAGGCTGACAAGACCTTTCTGGCCAAGAGGAGAAAACAGATTTTCTTCCTCCAAGAAAGCAGTAGACTGCTGCAAGCCATCACATTACTGTGATTCGACTCCTTGGCCAAGCCACATGACGCTACTGTCCGCATAGCCTCCCAGATGTGCCTCCCTGGCTAAGCTAAACACTTTTATGAAGCCCTTGAGCAAATACATTTCAGCCTATAGAACAGAGCTGGTCCGAGAGCCTACGTGAGGGCAACTGCACCCTACCAACATGCATTGGCTTTTCAAACCGCAGTAACCCAAATCCTTGCAATCAATGCCACTGCGGACAACAGCAATCTGAGGAGAGTCCCAGGGCACCAGCCTCACACAGCAAAGACTGCCTTCATATTAATTTTTTTTAAGCTGGGTAGATTTGGGGAAAGGAAAAGGCTGCAAGGAAGAAGGAAGGGAGAACATGAAGTTCATCCTGTCTCATGAGATTTCAATGAGATTTTATTATTTTACCACCTGGCCACCTGTTTCAGAAGCAGATGGAGAACTAACATTAGTTATTAGCAGAAGGAGGCCCTTCAGCTTACAATTAAGCGGTTCTGATTGTACCCTTTAGAGGTGAAAGTACACACTAAATCATGTGTCCATCTATCATTTTGAGATGTGTCAAATAAGATGCTTATAATTAGCCATGAAGCTTGCTAATGAACAACAGGCCAGCGCTCTGCTACTCCACACTAGCTCAGACCACCTTCCACTTCTGGCCCCTCCTGCTCTGACGTGACCCTGAAAACCCCAGTCCTTTTGCTATGAGGCGCACACACATACGGAGGCCCTACTTCCAATGCACACCCAAGTCTGCCAAGAGCCAGCAACGTGATTTCTAGTCCTTTGGCAGGCTTTATTGAAGAGCTCTTCTAGCAACATCTGGCTGACAAGACAGGCATCTGGCAGGCCACCGCCACGTTATTGATGAGGAAAGCCTGAATTTTAAACACAATGCTTGATACTTGAAATATGCCACTGTAACATAACATATATGAACACACACTATATATATAACATTTTATATACACACATTTGTGTGTGTATATGTATATAAACATGCATAAAATAAAAATCAGTGTGTCTTTGAAGGGCAGAAGGCAAAGCAGACAAGTCAATCCAAGTGCACTAACACACAGCCGCTCCAACCTCGGTGTACAGGGATGGCAACTCAGGCAACCGGGGTAGATGCACACTTCACCAGATCAGAACTGGGGTTATTGAACAAAAGAAGGCAAAAATTATAAAGTAAGGTCCTTATTTTTAAAGCACTACAGGAGATATCCCAAATAATGCCTTCAAGATCTTGTAAGGACTTAAACCAAGACAGACTGGCTTTTGCACCAGAGGTATTTCCCTTGGTAATACCTAGGACTCAAAACATGTTTTGATCACGATAGGACCAGTCAGGCATTTGACTTCAAAGTACACTAAGCTAGAGCCCGCCCTCAGGTTAGACGCTCAGTGAAATTAAATACAGTACTTAATCAGAAGGTAATGTCTGTGACTCCTCCAAAGGTCAGCCTTTTTGTGTGCGCAAGTTTTCCCAGTCAATGGCTTCAGAAGGAAAGATGACATCTTCACGATGTCTCTGGCATGACTTTCCATCTGAATTAAGAGTTGTTAATGTTTGTTGCATACAGTATGTCAGTCCTGCTTAAGAATAAAACCAACTAGAAGAAATTCTACTCCCCCACTTTTCTCCCCTCATAGGAGATTTCACCTTCTTTAGAGAAGACTCTGGTTTTGCTGTATCAATTAATCCAGGATAAAGAACAGGCTTCCTTTTAGTCATTTAAGAGGTTTAAAGTTTTGTCGTTCTCTATTTTTCAGGATTAAAGTGACATTGTTCCCTGTGATTTAGGCTGGTGAGGTTCCTGGGGGTAGGACGCTGCCTGGTCTGCAGGAGACCCAAGTTCAGGAGGGTACAAAAGGCAGTGTCACCACCAGAAGGGACGGGCAGAGCTGAAAGCATGCCAAGAGAGGAAGAAACCCAAGGAGCTTGCTTTCGCTGCTACCAGGACTAGAGAAACCTTCCCAACTATAGTTCGTTAAAATTTCCTGTAAAAAGGAAAGAAAATCAAAATAGTCAAGGTCATCTTTGGAAAAAAGCTCCTGATCAGTTCAAACGGCATTGGGATTTAGGAGGCAGTGGAGTTTTTCAGTGAGCAGCTCCCATCCTCGCTCCCCCTAGACAGGGGCAGAGCAATGCCATTTGCTAAAGCTCTCGGGTTCACTCTTAGTCACATCTGCTTCATGTTCTGTAACATCAAGTGACGTGACCCAGACTTCTCTGCTACCGCATTACAAAGATGGAAAGAAAAGTTGTCGAAAACACTAGCGAACTCCCACGGGGGTTAGAGGCCCAACTTCATAAACTGATGATATTCAATACATGGGTTGATAAGAAACTTGTCTTTAATATAACTGTTATTCTTGGACTAGAAACCAACTTTGCTGTGTACCAGCTATACTATCACCACTTATCTTTTTAATTTTGTAAAAGCTCAAAACTTAATGCATTTGTGCAATTTTGCAACAACGCCTGCTTAACAAAGCCAGCCGCCACAGGGATGCAAGAGGCAGACCTACAGATTGTGGGAATGTGATTTTGTTGGAACAGAACCATGGAACAAATTTGAGAATTCCTGTCCCTACCAGAAAAATTTTCTAAGTTTGGAAAAGTTCATATGAACTCTGTTCCCAGGAACTATATTGTTGTTACAATGCTGACAATTTTTCTATTTAGGAATTTGGCTTTTTTTAAAAAAAAAAAATCAGAAATATATAAATACATATTGTATTAAATTCTTTTCAGTACACTCCAAGCCTAAAAAGAAATGAACAAAAGATATTGAAGATTTACTCCCTTTTTTTAAAAAAAAAAATCCACCTAAAAACCCCCAATGTAGCCAGCTAATAATCTTCTAATAACTTCAGCACTGCATTTTCCAGCTCTTCGTTTTCTCAGTCACACACCAAGCACTTTTATAGGGCACTTTTTGTACTATGAATTTTAATAAAACCAGCAAAAGAATTGGGAAAGAAGCTAATTTTTTTATATGCCTCTGGCAAACAGGAAGAATTCAAGAATAAGTTAAAAGATATCTTTCTACTACCGAAAATTCATTTTCCATAACAAGACGCTGTCATCTTCCTGAGGAGCCTGTAATTCCAAGATAAAGATGAAAAGATGTTGTTTTATCATAATGACAAGTATCTGCATCCATATTTATTTTGTGCTCCGACATCACCGTACAGTTTGTATTGTCATGGTACATTGAAAAGTAGGAAAACATTTAGCTATTTCAATAACAAGAGAATAAAGGATAAAGTACTACAGGGAAATAGCATAGCACAATCATTTCTGAGTATCCCTAGGAAAATATCTGACCCACATAGAGGGAATAGAGAATGTAGTTTGTTTCCTTGCAACGGCTTTTTCCATTTTTCAGTGGCCAGCCCATGCATTTTAATCACCCAGTACTACAGCTTTCTCCGTCAGGCAGCCACTTTGCTCCAGCTACATGAATAAAACCAGGACAGAAGCCAGTAAGCATGGAGGAGGGGAATCACCCCAAAAACCAGGCAACTAGTTCCAGATGCGCTTGCTGGGTTTAGTGCTTCCTGGCCACTGGTTCAGCAGCACGCGGGCAAACATCGGGCAGCGTGTTCGGGTATGGCGACCCCGGAGGAAAACCTGGAATTTTGTCAAAAAAACCAAACAATAGCGGGTAACTCCTCCTGGTAAATGGCTTAATCACTTTTCTGATAAAATTCAGAGTGGCTGCCTCGGAAATGTCTTACTTGCCTGTTACACCGTTATATACATGTCAGATAGCATTATGTTAGTGGCTTAACTTCCCCCTTGTTTATAAGCTGCGCTGAGGTTATCTTTTCACCTTCTTGTTTAAATAAATTCCGCATGTGTCAGTATCAGTGCCTCTACCACAGATTAATAGAATCAGCCAAAAGGATAGCTGACATTTTTGTTGCCATAGAAACTGGTCATGATGTTACACAGCTTGTCTAGTTCCCATTTGCCATATATCTAGCCAGCTTCGGAACACGGTCCCCTTTTGTTTCATGAGGAATTACATTAAAATATTAAAATATAATTCCATCTTAGTTCAGTCCCCATTCTGTAGCAAAGAGGATTATAGAATATTAAGATACTTCCTAAGGAAAGTGCAAAGTGATGATAATATTGCTGTGTGGCTTATGTGCATTCCAGATTAAAAGAAAAAGAAAATACAAGTGGAGTAATTTATCCCAGAGCCCTCTATCCCAGTTATCCTCCATTCAAGCATCTCCATCAGCTTCAAATAAACAGGCTTTTCCTCACTGAGCCTCAAAGTGGATGTACTTCAAAAATGACTGTACAAGACAAAAACAAAAATAAAAAGACATTAGCAAAGATATTTTTTTAATACACCATCAACATTTTCCTGCATAACGCGTAACCTTCTCAGTGCTGCTATCAGGCTCCCTCACCACAGAGGCATCGCAGCCTCAAGAGAAAAACCACTCACATAGAATTAAGATGTGAAGTTTCAGCACTTAGCGATGCAGTGTGGATGTATATTATGCCAGAGGGCACTGTACACTTTGAGAAAATGCAAAGCAACTCAAGCAAGAACAGTATCTAAGGACTCCAAACTGTCATGGCCCTCTTCACCACTCTGAGACATACTAATTCTCATTATTTTAGCAGAGCCCATTTGCCAATATGGGAATTAAAGTGAGAAATAGATTTTGGGCAGTTCATTTTCCCCTCTGCCAACATACACGAAAACCAGAGGGACAGCCGAGGGAACTGAACTCCATCGCACCGGGTGCTATGCAAACAGATGGCAGCTCCTGCTCCAGAGGAACTTCTTCCAGCCAAACAGCAACAGCTGGACATCGCTCTGGTCACCCAGAGACATCCAAACCCACATTCTGGTTACTTTGATTTGCAGGTAAACAACTACGTCACTGTCACCATTGCCAACATCTATCCCAGTCACCACAATAACCCCAACGCCGAGTTTGATCCTTATTTAGGCCACTAAGCACCATTTTGATTTTCAGTGTCCAGGTAAGTACACGCCACCCATTACTGTGGCCAGGGACATCCCTGAGCTGCTCTCAGGTGCTATAGTAATAAGCACAAGCAAACAGGTAAGACAGGCACACAAAATCCTCAATTTCCATGCTTTCAAGCGTGGTCATCAAGAGCAGCTTCTCAGGGTTTCCCATTGCTGCAGTCATGCGAGAAACTCCCGCAGAATTTCTATTTTACTTGACCCAGGAATGTGCAAGGACCCGCTGACAGATGTCAGATATTAAGCAAAAATTTTGCTCCAAGCAAAGCACTGGATGCTCAAGCTTATATGTGGCATGCCATGGCCTTTGACTTTGAAGTTATTCATGCCCAGCGTCAGTCTTTTATTCTCCCTGCAGTTCATAATTATGCTCCACTTGGGGCACAGCGAGACCAAGCAGGCGTTGCTGGCGGCTTCTGGGGGGGGCTGCAGAGCGTCCCACAAAGCAGCTCTGCATCTGCTGAGCAATATTCCTGCTCTGTTCCCTGGGAAAGAAGCAGATGAGACGACCCAACTGCCTTGCAGGATTGCAGAAGAGCTGCAGCAACATCCCCTTCCACGTCACTCTGAAGAGAAGCTAGCCACAAAGGCCAGATGGCAGCCGGTGCTTACGCGACTGTGCGGTGTGGAAATGGAGAAAAGCAAATTCAGATGAGGTTTGTTGGACTTGCAGCCTCTCTGCAGCATTGGAATACTCCTAAGACCTGGTAGATGGGATGCAAGGAGATGTGAGAACTGTAGCCTCTTACCACTGCTAAAAAAAATAAAATAAAAAGATAGGCACAGCCCCTGCAAGAAGCACAGTAAGCCACTCTCCTTCCCAAGCTAACCCAAAGGCCAAAGATACGCCCACCCTTTTGAGCAGCCCTGACAGAGAAACTGTGTCAGTTCAAACCCAATCCAGACTAGAGTTATTCACATTTTATAACTGTTACCCAATCACATCTTTCAAAATTCTCCATTCTTGTCATTTGTACAGAAGAGGAATAAGAGGAAAGACTGGGAATAACGAGGTTTGTTGAACAATGCAAGCTGCAGAGGAAGCCGTTTGTTGTCTTGAATTTCCTGGGTTTGACGATCGGGTTAATTTTGCATGCCTGGTTGCATCAGCATGTTGAGTTATGCAATGTAGCAAGCTGTCGCACTGTACAAAGCATGACGTATCATCTCATTGATGCATGAAATTAAAAAGATGTGGTTTGCTGGGTCACCCACAGATAAACCAAACTTGATTTTCAGTCAATCGCCTTTTAATTATATTTAAACCTCGCAAGATGGAGGGAAAATAAAAAAGAAGAAAAGATTGTTCAAATACCTGCTCATCCACTAACGGTAAATAATTCCAGCCAGTCAACGCTAGAAGTAGGTGTGGCAGCATAGTATTTTCTTGCTGGTTTTGAGACACTGACGAAGAAGTCATCACGATGCTCGCTTGTCCCATCCCTGCAAGGAGTGGAGCAGCCTTCATGGGGCAGGCCGGGACGGCAGGAGGCTGCTCGAGCTGCATAAGCTGGGAGTATTCACCCTAAACCAACCCACAAATGGAGCTGGAGCGCTGGCACCGGTGCTACAGCATGGCTTGGGTTTATTTCCTTGCATTGCTGAGGTTGGCAGAGACATCTGGAGACCCTCCCTGCTCAGGCTGGGTCCAGCTGGGTTTTGAGTGTCTCCAAGAACAGAGACTCCACAACCTGCCTGGACAACCACCAGCTGGCAGAAATAGCCCAGGAAAATAGTTGCTGGGAATGCAAGGCTTCCTTTAGGCAGAATGCATCTCTATTAGCAAACCCTGGTTGTGAGATCTAGATGAGAACCACCTGCACCCCAGAAGAGTTCACATTACTGAATTTACAGTTGCTTCCACAGAAGCTTGTTTTTCAGGTATGCCATTTAGCTATCCCTCCCTTTGCCCAAGAAAGCAATTATTTTAGCATAGTCAGAAGAACATAAGCATAACCTTTTAAAAGTCCAAACATATATTCCTGTAGCAACAGAGATGGCAGCAGGTCAGCACTCAGCTGAGTGGGTCTCAGGGCTGGGCTATGGGTACTCTGCAGCAGCAGCCTACGTATTCAGAAAAGGCAACCCACTCTCAGTCACAGCATAAGCCACGGCTGCTGTAAGACAGGGTATGACCTGGAAATTCAGCCGTAAAGACAGGAGCAACTGCAAGAGGTTAAGAAAATCATTGGAGCCTTAGCAATAAGCCTACTCACCTCACCTCTGGCTTTGGGGAGATTCCCCATGAAACAGGGACAATCATCTAGCAAGGCTGGAAAGTATCAAAGTTGCACCCAGCAAAAACAGAAGAGGTGTCACACGTGCCCTGTCCAGGCACCCTGCAAAGACAAGAGCTTGACTTTGAAAAACTCTGCTATTGGCTTCACGTGTAGTAGAAGCAGGCTGCAGATTTTAAAAACCATTTAGCAAGCATGCAATCGAAGGAAACGTTGAGGGTGGGTTTGGTTTTGGTGGGATTTTTTCGCCCCCCTTAAAGAAAGCAGAAGGGAAGGAGTAGGCAAACGGTCAAAGAGAGCAAAAAATGAAGCTTTTCCAGCTCTTTTTGTAGGCAATGTTGGACTTTGCCCAATACAGATAATGGCTGGCAGAAGGTGTAGTAGATTCATGCATTACCTTCCTGGAATATAAATTATTCCCCCCAGGAATGGAGACAAGAAGTAAAACTTATCTTAAAAAATTTATTACTGTAATCATTTTTAAAGAGTTTCAGAATCTAGTGGGTTTCTCGTTGGGATGAGGGTGGGATGCGAAGGGTGCCCAACACTGATGTTGCCATGGCAACAACTTGTTGCTGGACATAAAAATAAAAATGCTTTCTGTCACTCCGGGAATATAAATCAATAATTGCCAGGGTAAAATGAGGGTTTGTTCTGCCATACCGTATTCACGTGATTTGTTAATTAAACCCACACCATTAAGGCCTGCGCTCACCGTGAAAGCGTGGTTGTTCCCTGCGGGCGACGTGGGCCCTTTGGAGCTGGGACAGAAAGAGATCTGTGCATCACTTAAATCGCATTTTAACCTGTTCTGCGGAACTAAGTGGACTACGGTCCACACGTTTGCTTCTGCACAGTACAAATTATGTCTCTGTCATCCGTTTTTATGTTTAAGAATGAAGGGTCTTTTTATTTCATCATTAATGTCCTGTTTTGATAGTAACTAAAAAACATGTACAGACAACATTATTAAGTAACCTTGTCAAAAATACAGTACACTATATACTGTATACAATAGATATTTTCCCACGCAAACCACTGTTCAGACCAGCGCAGGCAGTGATCCTGAGCAAAACCAGTTCTTGGGACTAACAGTAGGCTGCCACATGTGCACAAAACTACCTATTGCATGCCTATGAACGACACACATCCCTGGGAAACTTGATGTTTGTCCAGAAATGGATTAGAAACCAGGTAACTTAAACATTTAACTTATAGGACTTAGAGCAAACAGAAAAATTAGTTGAGATGTATTCCTATATATGGAGGGGTTTTCCCTTCAGCAAATAAATCAGTTCAATCTAAGGAAAATATGAGAAAAGGTAAAGCGTGAAGCACTACGTAGAGTCAAAACAGCAGCACATGAGGTGGCCCCAGTTCTGAAAGCCTCTCCAGAATGAAGTTACAGTGGAGTCCGCTCCACTCCAAACTGGTCCATAACAGAGAGGACTCAAGAACAGCTTGAAGCCACTGCCACTTGCTCCCCCCATTTGCTGGTTTGGCTTGAATCCTCCCAACTGAGGCGGCAAATAGCCTTTCTCCTCCCTGTGTCCTCCGAGCAGGTCCTCCACTAATCATCAAGTATTTCCATATCTCAAGTGGAGAACTGGGAGGTTAATGAATATGCAGAAGTCACATCTGCAGCCTAAACATACAGGAATCATTTCAATGAGTCATGTATTTATAGCAAGAAATGTCTATTATTAGAAACATAATTAGGGCCTGAGATTCATATGCACAACTCTAATCTACTTGAATGAAAGAACATGTAAGTACCCCAAAGCAGAACTTATCCTCCTGTATTCAGCCAAAAATACACTGGGTCTTTGGCTAGATACATTTTTCAACAGGAAAAAGGAAGAAGAATCAGGTTGAATGAGTCCAACAGGTAGTTAAAAAAATTAGTTCTGAAAGTCCTGAACTTGATGGCAGCAATGAAATTCAGGAAAAAAAAAAAAAGTTTTTGCCATAACTGATAATCAAGAAAAATAGATTAATGGCTTTTAGAATAATACAAAGCAATAAAATATGCAGAAACTCATTAATATATCTATTATGTAAAAGGTTGTGAATCATAAGCTTCTGTATTGTTGGAAAAGGAACACTAAGCAAGAGGTCGGGATTTCAATAAAGCACATAAGTAGCATTTAATATGATGTAAGAGCTCTAACACGATAAAGTGTATCCCTGTCTTTCAAGAAATTTCTTTATAATGGAACTTTCCTCATTTCAATAACTTTATCCAAGATAAAAAAACCACAAAACTCTATCACATTGAGTAGCCACTTTAAGGAAACCTAATAAAATGTAATTTCAAACAATGCTCATTTAACCACCTGCTAATGCAAAAGATAGGTAGTGTTACATGCAGTGAGCACTGTTTTCTTTCCTTTTTAACTCAGAAGGACATTAAATTTTGCTAATTTTTAATACAGACCTCAAATGTGGTCACTTCACTTGTGTGGTTTCCACACTAATAAATGCATTATGAGAGTTTAGAATGAATTACTAGGCAGAGTTTGACTTCTGACTAGGAATCTTATTAAAGCACAGCTTCAGGGAAAGGTTTTTAATGCAGCATAAATTGTCATGGCAGTTTTTACAGATGGTGTGGCAGTTTCCCCCCCTTTATTTTTTCCTGTCCAGTTTCAGATTAAACACAGGGTATTGAGTAGTTTATGCAAAGTGAAGGAACCCAAATCCTCCCCCTGCTATCCTCCATCTCTCTAACATGCATCTCAGCATTTCCATCTTCATTTTTAAAGACTTTTCCAATGTTGAACTTTGTCATGCAATCCCATTATTTCTCACATTATATATAAAAATGTATTTTTTTCCCCACCACAACACTGTACTACCTCATTCCCAGAAGCTACAAGCGTTGGAAGCAAGACAGCCAGGTAGGAAAAGGCTTTGCCAGACCACAAGAGCTCACCAAGAAGTTCACTTTAGCTGTCTTCCGAATTGCCACACGTGTTTGGATAGGAAAGCATTTGGGAGAAGGAGTCAGAGGTTCACCTCAAAACCTCGTGCTTTCCACGGCCGTATCTTGTCCAAGTTGATAACTACAGCAGCTTTCATGCTAATTGGTGACATTTCCTTTGGGACATCACCGTTGGTTGTATATTAGTGTCAGTGCATGTAAACCGGCTTGTTTTTATTCTTGTGCCGTCTGTCAGCAATAACGAAGGTGGGAATTGCCAGGGCTGTCACTGGATTTGCTTTTGTTTTTTCTACAAGTGGTTATTAAACCTATCTTTTCTGTGACACTCCCATCACCTTTGTAAAGTTGTTAAGGTATCACTGAAATAATCACAGCAAAATTAAACAGCACAGCTGAGGAGCAGAGGAACAGTTTGGTGACCTCCATATCCACTTTTTTAGCAACACCAAACCACCGTGGGGAGGTAAGGCAAAGCAGAAACAGTAGCAGGAAAAAAAAAAAAAGTAGTCTGAAATGAAACTCCCCACACCGGTCCCCGATACCGGTGACATGATGAACACAACGTTCTCCTTAGAAAACACATGATGTGAGACCCAACACACACAAAATAGAGAATAATCTGGGACTTGGAAAAAAAGCAGAGCTGCACAGACTACAAAAGACAAAGCGACTTCAATCCTTGCTTTCAGGACTTTGAACTTCAACTCCCAACCTTCCCCACCAACGCAGCTAAGCGCATCTCTGTGCCTTTGTGCAATCACAGCACAAAGAAGTTACCTTCGACTCACCACCAGGCCCAGTCCTGACTGCAGGGGCTAGGAAGTTATTTAATATTTCACCAAGTTAACCGTCAAAAATCCAGAAAGTAACTGAACTGCTCCTTACACAAATACTTTTGTCATAAAGCTGATTCATGCAAGCCTGTATGCAAATATTTCCACAATTCCCCCAGATCAACAGAATTACACACCTGACCTTGTTTTGCAGGACATTTGCATTTCTGTATCATTATGCATCAAGAAAGTATACAATTTTAGGAAAAAAAAAAAAAAGTACCTTTTCACATTGCAGAGTTGCTCCCACTCTCAACATCCAAACTGTTTAATCTAGTCAGAGAGGATAAAAAACATCTATTGTCACTCCAAACATTTCATAGCAGCAGCTCAGCTTTTCTTCTGCCTCACAGGCCCCAAAGCCAGCTGCCGGCAGCAGCGGTTGCCAGGGGAGCTGGACAAGGCCTTCCTCTGCAGACAAGGGCCCTGCTCCCAGCTAAGCCCCCCCAGAAGGACCAGGGGCTGCCCAGGTGCAGCTGAAGGCTTGCAGCACAACAAAGCTGATTTTCAGCCCCCATGACAGTGGGTGGTTATTACCTGCAGGTGGCTGGGTGGCTTGGCTTGCAAACAACTCATGATTGGTATCACCTGTACCCTTATCCAAACCATTCCCTGTTACCACTCCAACCAACACATAATCCCCAGAGCTGCAAGTCCTTTGATGGTCAGGGAAAAAAGTTTGTTCCTTCTTTGTAAGTCAGTGTGATTTTTTTTAAGGAAACATCTGAGTTCTCCTGAACAACTTTGACTTGCTGCAATCCCAGACAAACCTCCCTTTTTCGTTGGCTGCACAGACCGAGCAATGTTTGTTTCTTGGAGAACAAGACTAGTCCCCTGTTTTTGCTCCTGCACAGAGCCCGATGGACGTGCGCATCCACGGACCAGCCCCATCCCAACCCATCCACTACCACGGCTGAACATTATGACCGGGGGCATCTCCAAAATGCATCTCCCTGACTGCATTCATGGCGTTTTCACACGCGTGTGGGCTGCAGGGTGCTTCTGTGCCTGGAGGTGAGCTGAAGGACTGACACCTACCCTTGGCACTGAGGAGAGGGAAGACTGATAATTCCTGTATCCCTGCAGAGAATCAATCGCTCCTCGGCCCCAAACCAGCACCTAGGAAAGCCCAGCCTCTGCCCAGAGCAGCTTCCCCCTACCCAGAGACCTGCTCCTCCAGCTGGTCTGGAGAGCCCGGCTGAGCAAGGTCCACTATGACCCACACCAATACCTCCATACCGTGTCACTTTGTGACAGGCTTTTCTCACAAGCTGCAGTAAAAGGATGTTTTTGCAAAAAAATTGAAAATGTTAACAAAGATTCAATCAATGGTTTAGCTTGATGTAGGAGACCTCAGAAGGGCTCAGAAGACCATAAAGTATGCAAGATGACTTGAGACAACAACCTGGTAACATCTTCCATAATTCAAACAAGGCTGAATAATTTCAGTGATAATAATTTATTCAATGACTTCAGCCCCTTCACTGTCTACAAATTGTCTTTTAATGAGTTACAATGTTCCTAGGTTTATTGTGCCTTTTTATTAATTTGCTTTTTTTTTGGTCTGAAAATTCTTCTCAAGTAATTCAGTGGCTATGCTAATGAGCTTTGTAGCCAAACAAGTCACATGTTCCTGTTTTGGTTCTCCAAAGGCTAAATTCTAACAGTAAATAAATAAAAAGAAATTGGGTTTCTCCTGTAGTCACTGAAAAATTAACTTTCTGCATCTCCAAACCTGGGTTGCTGGCTGCCAGCCCCAGCAGCTCCATCTGGCTCCCTTCCTCCCTCCGACGAGGACTGGGATGACCCAGCAGCCACCACGCCGCACAGTCCTGCTGTCGTTCATGTAATATAGAATGCTGGGGGCCACACTGGAAACATCTTCAAGACAAGATTTCCACCACCATCTCATATAATTTCCTGCATTAAATTGTGCCAGAAGCTCATTCGGTAGCTTCTGCATCAAGCCTGACTTCTGACTGCACATTTTCTAGAAGGTTGTCCAACCTCAGTATTGATATGTGGTAGATGGGGACTCCAACAAACCTGTACAGAAGCTGTTCAACCGCTAACTGCCTTTTTAGCTACAGAGGCATGTGTAACCCAGCTCAGTGACACCAGGGAAATAAGAAAATAAAATCCACACAGAATCTATAGGAAGTGGAATAAAAATTACTATTTCCAACTATGTCTTGCCTCAATGTTTTTTTTTCCTCTGGAGGATTTCTTATGTGGATATTTAAGGTAAGGACCTAAAATTTATATGCAAGTGTCTAAGTCCTTATTCTCTATTTCCAAGGAGCTCAGCACCCACAGCTCGTAACACCAAAAGCCGGTCGGTGCTCTCATTGCAGGTTGATCTGTCTTCCCTGGCTGCTGAACTGGGCGAAGCTGCACTTGGGGCTGCACAGCCTCGAGGAGCCGCTCCTGACTCGGTGACCTGCCAAGACTTTTGGACTGTCACTACCCCTGCACGTGAATTCCTGGAGAGCACAAACCACGCGATGTGCTGCTTGTCCCTTAGGCTATTACGCTGGCATCTCTATATAAACTTGGTATTGCAAGGGACACAAGTCATTAATGGAAACCTGAACGTTTGCTCCTAAGAGTAAATTAATAGACATACATATTTTATATATTCATCAACAAAGGGAAATATGCCTGTGCAGCCATGTATACAGCTTCTGCTGGAAGCAGGAGACAAATATTACTAGTGGAGACTCAGATCCAGGCATGCCTCCACATTTTTCATCCTGTCAGACGCGCAGACCTGCAAAACCTTGAACTGTGCAAGTCCCACAGAGAATCCGGCAGGGATTTTGGGTGGGACTGAACCAGCGCAGACTTCAATGAGAAACGACAGCAGAAGAGTTTCCTCTGTCTCCTTTTGACACCGACTAGAATCACAGTGAGATCCCCCGCACCAAAGCCATGCAACCAACAGCAATTGCTGTGACTACATGGAAATGACCGCTTAGCAAGCGGCAGGATTTTCCCAAACAGCTTAGCTTGGGCCAGCAAATTAACTTCATGCAGAACACGGAACTGCAATCAATCCGATCAGCTACTATCTGTTATCAAGCTGGGGATGGGCAGGTGGCACAGAAATAGAGATGATGGCTTTTGGCTTAGGAATAGCCTGAGAAAGGCTCTTGCCCTTGAAGGTGTGGATGCTGATGATGGATTATCCTCAGCATCTTCATGACTTCTTGGTTCACAGATCTTAAGGTCACTTTTTGACCTGTGAAACTCAAATTACATTTCAAGACTGAGGGGTAGGTTCAGACTAAGTTTATTTTATCAATAGGCTGTGTGAAATGTTTATTCTATCAGCAGTAGTGCAGGTAGTCCATGAGTCGGCGCTCTCAGCTCCAGGAACGTCCTGTACTCTTCAGCAGGCTATCTCCTGGGACAGCATCTCTTACAGCTTCTGTACCTACATTTCTAAGTGTGTACTTCTGCCACCGTGGAGCTACACTTGATTCAGTAACCATAACACATGTTTATACCCAGAAATGGTCTCTCTATAAATTTCCTACAGTAGCATACTAAGGCAGAAAGGAGGCAGTGAGACTATGTGGTTTACAGCCTCTAAGCTCCAATCAGACACATTTTGGTAAGAAAAGCACAAAATAACTCATCACTGAGGTTTTCAGGAACCTCCTCCTCCTATCTTCTATTCAGATCACCTCTGCCAGACCTGCTCTATTAAAAAGGCCCTTCAAGAAGACAGGAAACTTTGATCATGATGCTGTGCTTTGAAGGATGGGAACCACAAGAACTGTAGTAACTAGAGAAGGGAAGAGAATGAGGTCACTGGGATGGAAGAATTGTTCTTCAAAAATGGGAAAAGGAGACCTCCAGCATTCCAGTACTTATTATGGGTTGGAGTTTATTTCATTTGACTGAGACACCAAATGTCCTGACATGGGACATCACACCTTGGCTCTGAGAAGAACAGAAATGTCTTCCCTCATGAAACACCTTCATCCCCAACAAAGCAATCCTGATAATCACCACAACTTTTTCCTCTAGAAATATTTTGTTTTCCCTTACGGGTTTTTGTGGGTTTTGTGTTTTTTTCAAAGCAGCCTACCGGCCTGTTCTGCCACTTGTTGCTTCTGGCACATATAGAGACTTTATGCAACGGTTTTAATTTGCATTCCCCAATGAATATATGATTAGCAATTGCATTTATAATTAGTAGTTTTGTCATTTAAAGTTCACCAGTTTTGCAGCCAATTATTGAATAAAAAGCTGTTTATTATTTTCAATATATTATTACTTTATTATGGCTCATTGCTTTAAAATACTTAGTTTAATCCTTCGCAGGTCCTTAAACACAAATATGGCAGCTATTAGCAACCTCTTCAGTCAGGCATAAAATTGTACCCACAGGCCTCATAAACAACGGAGTGCTTTGGAGAGATTAAATCAGTGTATACAGCTGCGAGGGAGGCCATTAGGAAATACATTCTCATTCTGCCTTAGTGTTATTTTGTTTTGCCACTGTGCTCTTGTCAAATCTATCAACTACCTGTGCTCTCCTCTCCATAAATACGAGATGTCATCTCACCAGGTCCATCCGTCAGAAACATTTCAGTCAACATACAATTACATCCTGCAGTCTCCTGCTAATATACTAATTTCTATCATTTGTATTTGAAACGGGACAAGCCGAACGGCGAAAAGCGGAGCTGTGCAAAGGCCAGAATGATCGATCTCTGCAACCAGGACAAGCCCTGCAGCTCTAAGCAAAGTTTGCGTTTATGTAGTATAAACATGGAACAGTTGTCATCCGTGCAGCGTATTCTCAGGTCTGAACTTGGAAAAAATGTCATTCAGGCCAAGTCTGTAATGCTCCCCTTAGCCTGGCAATCCCCCTTAAAACACAGAGCAAGACAGACTTGTGATGTAAGAACTGCTTGCAGCCCGTTGAGCACAGAGAAGATACCTGGTTTGGCACGTGCATCTTCTCTGCACGTGTACCAGGAGCATCCCAAGCATCCCTCCAGCCGCCTTCCCTCTCACCCTCTGCAGCGCAGTGAAAAGATGTGCTGAAAGATGGGCAAGCCAATGATGAAAGAGTTTAATATTTGTTCTGCTCCAGTAGTGCCTGGTGGAATTCTCCTCCCTATCCCATCCACCAGATTATTTTCCCTAAATCTGTAATCCCCTTGAAATCATCAGGTGAGCCATTTTTCCATTATATTCCTGACTCAAGATTGCCAAGAGCTCCCTACAGAGCCAAACGTAAGTGCACTATTTGCTAAAGGACAATCTCAAATGAGGAGGAACTTGTATGAGAAGTAAAAAATATGACACAATTATCATGTAAATTATGGTGGCTGCTTTAAATCCCCTGCCAGCGAGACATGAGGTTATACCACATGTTTCTGAGGCAAAGAGAGAATTGCTTTCTTGCCTGGAGACAAGAGAGTAATATTAGAAGAAAAGCAACAGCAAAACAAAAAAACCCCAACAAATCAAATCCGTGTCTTTGGTGCAATACGTATTGGCACTACTTGACTATTTCTGTATTGATATGCAGAGTTGCAGATCCTGTGGTGCAACATTTGTTGTGAAACATTAAGGTAGCAAAAGCAGCAAAGGCAAAGAAAACCTTCTGTAAAATAAAAAAAAAAAAAAGCAGCATATTCTGCTTATTCTGTTTCAAGGCTGATTAGGCCACTTTGTCTAGTTTTTCTTCTCCTGCCTGCTCTGAAACAAAGTTGAAAATGAGTATTTAAACAAATAAAAATATTGAAAGTCCTTTTAAATATATCATTATGAAATTATTATAATATACATTGTTGTGGTTATTAGCCTTCCTGTATCTGGTGCACGGGAAGTGACACTTGCAGGCGTTTTTCTCCCAAATTCCATGCCTGGTCCCTGGTGGGACCTGCAGCTCAGTATCACGCATCACATTCCTCTTGATGGCCTTGCTGGGATTATCTTCTGGAATGTAATGAGGAACACAATGGCTTTCAAACCTCTTATCTCATCTCTTGCCTTGCTTTCCTTCCTTAACCTTTTCCTGATTTACTCTGGTAAACACTGCACTTAGCCACCCTTGCTCTAATCAGTTGACATTAGATCTAACACCCATCTTTCCTTAATGTAATTTTCTCTTCACAAGCCGATCACACGGCATCAGCCAGGTCTAGTTGGCCAAAGCCAGCTCCTCTTTTTAATTATGAACCTTGTCAGCTGCAGAGGGAATTCAAACAGAAATGGTTTAAATATGCATTATACATAATCCATGCTTACAGCTAAAAATAAATTCCACATATTAAAATATCATCAACTACTTCATCAGATGTATATCGCATGATACATTTCCTGTCTCCTCCCATTCAGAAGAGCCTGAAGAAAATTAGACTTGTGGCTCAGGATCAAATGCCAACCAATTCCCAAAGCTCAACATCCTTACGTAGGTAAGGAGCTAGAGGGAAAATCCTGATTCAAATTTCTTAAATTTAAAACCACTCTTAAAGTTTGAGGTCTGCCTGTGCAGCACACAGAGCCCACAAAATACTGTTTTCCAGATCCTTTGATCTGGAACTTGTTGAGCTATGTACCAGTTTAGGTTCGTAATTTATCTTTATGTTTGTTTGTTTTTTTCTTTTTGTAAGATATGAAACTGCAGTATCCAACAAAAAAGACTGCTGTAACTTTGGTGTGTCCTGGTCTAATTTTGCATATTTCAGACTAACTTAAATCCTTCCTAACTTCTTGTTGTTCTCTCACCTTCATCCTATGTACTCACTTAACTTAAACATAGTTAGGGTCCATCTTGTCAGTCTAACAATCTCTAATGAGAAATCTGAACCCAGGTTACTGTCACCCAGAGAGATCTTCCATGGGAGGTGAAAACAAGTCAACAAGTACTCAATCATACCCAACAAGTATTCAAGTCAACAATATTTTACAGTATTCCCACACTCTCGTTCCTACATTTGCAGATGGTATCACTGTGGGTTGTCTCTGAACGACTAAGTGGTAAGAAGGCAGGGATAAAATAGTCACAAAACTGAGTTTTCTAGGTGAAAGATAATAAGAAGGGGTAAGTCTTCAGATCTCATGCAGATATACTAATGTTAAGTCTCCAGCAGAGACACTGAGTCAGAAGCTACTTAGGGGTGCTGTGGTCTTATGGATAAAATATAGGAAAACACACTATTGCTTCAGATCAGCCTTCCACCTCTCTCAAAATAATCTTTTCCACTTCTTAAGATGCCACCACTCTGCTTAGTTTATCTGCAGGAATTGAAAAATCTATTAATCAGTATCATCAAATGAGGGCATTGCGCTGCGATAAGGGAAGAATGAGATCCCATTCCACAACGAGTCAATTAACTTTATGCAATTTAAATGAACTTGGCATTGATAATGTTTGGGCAGAGCCAGCCATACTCCCCACCACAAACAACTAGGACTGTTTGCTAAGAAACGCAGCACCCGAGCGAGGCACTCCCTAGAAAACAGTATGATCTGGAAGTGCAAGACTTTGGGCTACGTTTGTTTGAAATGGCAACAGCTCAGTGTCTCTGGAAGAAACGCAAAATTTCAAATAAAGGGGAATTTAGATGTATTCTGCTAGTGGCTCTGCTTATACGAACTCAGGTGTTCACACCACATGCTGCATGCTGCAACGGGCAGAAACACGTACCTTCTGCAATACTGCATTTCCTGCTAATGCACTAGCAGGTGACTTTCTCTTTTTTTTTTTCTTTATTTTTTTTTCCATAAGCTACTAATGACTTGTGTATTTATTTTAGAAAGATTGGGCAATAGGTCTTCCCTTGTCCATAAGAAATAAAAACAGTATCTCTAAATCTACATGGTGGGCAGGTCTCATATGGCCATGATATGCATGTTGGGCTGCAGGACGGAGGGCAGAATGAAGGAAAAACACTTACCCAGAACAGACACACACAAAACCCTACTGATTTATGAATGCAACACTTGGAAAGTGTTGAGCATGCAAATCAAAGCTGCCTTGGAGCAAGTTCATTTTATAGCACCCACGTTTGTATGGCAGGTTAATCACACTGATGCTGACACAGCAACACCGAGGTAACTTTAATAAAGGTTTTGGGCTTTTTTTCTTTTTTTTTAAAGGTGTAGTCCCAACTCATTTGGGTCCGAAAGTTAGATTCGTGAGTGTGAGTTTTAAAAGGTAAAGGAATGGTCAGGAGTAAGTGGTCAAAATGTGAACAAAAATTCAGGATGTAATATTTCTCTGCCTTGTTGGATAGCCAAGTCACTGCAGCAGGGCATTAATAGATGGGAAACGGGATGTGTAATCAGTGAATTAAGTAATCAGATTTAGATGTTTTCTAAATTGGTGCTTCACATCTTTTTATGTATCTTACAGTATTTTTTGTAACATGACGGGTTTTGGTTAGTGTCTGCTTCACATCTCCTGGTAGAATGTAACGTCAAGTATACACCAGTAATAAACATTTTCTCTGCTTTACTCTCTATCTTCCACACAATTGTCTCCAAGCTATGCTGTGGCAAAAAATCCCCATCTACTGACTACAGCCAACACATTAAAGCTAGAGGTTCCTTGGATGTAGACAACCAAGAAGTTGTTCAGCAACAGAGCGTTGATCACTGGCGTTGCATTAACAAACTGGTTTGATCGAACCTTTATCGGTCACCTAGAATGTACTGTAACTGCCCAGAGTTATTAACAAAAATCATGGTTAATAACGTACATGATCATGTACACATGTACCGGTCAGGACTAAAATCCTGGCCCTGAACATCTGTCCAAAAGTCGAAATGTCACACAGCTGACCTAAAGGAACTGCTGCAAGAACTACAACAACCAGTTGGCCTTCCAACCATTACTGGAAAGTGTTACCACTTAAACACATATGGACAAGCTAGTATGATCCCTGAGGACTGAAAATTAGTTTGTGACATATTTTGGAAAGATGTAGTAAATACAAGAAAATGTTTCTTATCTGAGAGGTTAAGAGAAGCCTCTTTCTTCTAAGGCAGTGAGCGTTATCATCTGATATGGCATCAGAACAGCAAGGGCTGAAAAGATTTGGAGTTATGGGAAGCTTCAGACTCATATTTTCCAATCACTGAAACCTCATCAAATATATGCCTACCCTAATTAGGTCAGGTTAAGATTTCCAGCTGCTGCATTTTCTTAGTTCCTGCTACAACAATACATCTACAACCTCAGTTTCTTTAAACTATTGGTGAAAACAAACCTTGACAGAGAACAATTGCCATTGTCATTCTACGGGCAAGAAAACCTCTTGCTGTAGAAACTGTTGGTGCTGAGGTGGTGGTGGTGAAGCAAATCGCACCCTTCACACTCGCCAACCCACTGATCTTGACTTCTGCAGTCAGGTATACTGAACGCATGATTTTGTCCAGTTTCGGTCCGATGGTACCTTTGGTAAGGCTTCAAGAAAGGAAATGAGATACACAGGTGCAGCATGTGATGAGCATGATTCACCACTTCAGCCCAATATACAACGGTAGACCTGCTGGGAAACTTCAGGTGACAACGGTTTAGTTACTACACCCACAGCCACCAGTTTCTTTATCATAGTTTCGCCGCTATACCTACATTAGCAAGTAATTCCACACAGCAGAAGTAAATCATTAGATTCAATCTGGTACTGAGGCTTCTATGTTTGCACTACATGTAATTCAGGCATTCACTGGGGACTAGATTTAATCTGCTCCCCTCAACCAAACATGCCCACCATGCATGTGGTTCAAAACTGATCACTGTTTTCAGACCTTTTATCTCCATTAGAGGTTGGGATGCATTGCCTGGGGCAGTTTGTGCACAGCGAAACAGAGCTGTGAATTGAATCAGCACACAATCAGTGGGAACAAGAAGAGGACCGGCTTCACAGCCGTACTACTGCTCTGAATCAAAACGGAACTGTAGATGTAGTTCTATTACCTACACTTCAACTAGCAAATCTATGGTGAATAAATGTACTGGCTTTCACTGACTCACTGAGATAGATGTTATGTTTCATTAATGCAGCTACCGCAACCATCCATTCATGTTGAAGATACACAAACTGTATAAATTGAAAGTGAAGACCCTGAAAACTGTTAGAAACATGCCCTATGGATGGTATTACGTAACTTTGTATTGTACGCAGATTTATGCTTTAAATGAGGGGAAAATTAAACTAAGACATTCCTTGCTATTTGCTGTAAAGCCACAAGTTAGCAAACCACAGCAAGATCTCAGCTGTAGCAGCTATTTGTGGTCTAGTTGCTTTGTATCACACAGAAGAGGTTTTTCTTTTGCATCAGATGTAGAGATTCTATAGAACAATCTTCTTATATAGGCTACATGCCTCGCTAGGATTTCTTTTTTAATAAAACCTATCTCTTTCAATTAACTTGATTGGACATGTTAATGTTTTGGGACTTGATTAATAATCCTGGGAGATAATTGTGCAAAGGTCCGGAGGCACTAAAATGTCCATGCAAATAGGGAATGATGGAGGAATTGTAAATGCAATCTATAACACTCAGCACAGCGGTAAGCCCAGAGCTGTCGCTCTGCTCAGCTGCAAAAAAACAAACAACCCATATGCCATAAGTATAAACTATCTGGTAGCTCAATCCATCATTTCTCTCATGCAACTGAACAAGTAACAGAATTAACAGTGCCATACCTTACTGAAGGAGTGCTTTCATCCTTTGGCTTTAATTAGAGATTTATCGGAAGTAAAGCTCCAACTATAAGCATGCTGAAATCCAGATACATAATGCTTCGCTTTTATCCTGCTCTCCAAGTAATGTTGGAGTTACTCAGCTGAGAATTTGCACCCCAAATACAGCACAGGCTTTGGTAAGCAATGATTCCTCTCCTGTGCCATAAGACAGACCAGGCACCTGATCGAAACAACCTGCAGCGTTGACGCCTTGTGTGAGCCCAGATCTGGAGGACAATTTCTGCATCTGCTCCTTGTCTCGTTTTCAAAGCGGGAAAATTTTCAGAAAAATTACTTTCAGAGACTTATTTCTTAACCACTGTTCACTTGGATCTGCTCCTGACAACACGCACAGAATAAAGAGCTGACAGACCAGGCGAGGGACGTAGGGCTGGCTGCTGTCTACTCATCCTCAGGCTTCAATAGAATTTGCCAAAGCCATTGCAACCCCAGTGATTCTTCCCTCCTGCACTCTGCAAACCAAGGCATCTGTTCTTACTTGAAGACCTAAGACTTAGAGAAGGGAGAGATAGGAAAAAGCTATGCTAGGACCAGCGCTGGGTCTTTCTGGAGAGAATCTTCTTACCTCAACTGGTGAACTATTGGAACTTTCCCTTCATTTCCAAAGTGTAGGGGGTTGGTGACTCGAAATCAACCTGGTGGCCAGAGGGCCTCAATACAGCTACCGCTGCATTTCAGTGCACAAACACCCTCAGCAGACAGCCACATTTTCATCTTCAGTCACATCTCCAACTCCCATTGTGTATCATGGTCATAATCTCACAGATAAAACGATAAAATATTTACAACTAGAAGGCTGCTAAATTTACTCCCCAGTGCCCACATACATCTTTTGCACAGCAAGTCCTTTCTGGCTTAAATTCTGCACGCTAAACCTTAATTACTGCTGTCTGACAAAGTGAGAAATTGGACAGGAAATACAATTTTGAAAAGCATCAAAGTGACAGAGGTGACTAACAACCATTTTCAAAAGCAACTTTAGGCAATATCTCAAACAAAACAGTTCATAAATTGTTTTTCTTGAGCTGGACCTCATACTGCTGGTTGAACAACAAGGCGCAGACACCTAAAAGTGACCAGGACTGGGACGTGCTGTGACAGGAGGATGTCACTCATGTCATGTCTATCGTCTGACAACAAGTACAGACTATACCAGGGAATGCCAGCAGGAAGCTATGCAACCCATTAGCCATCTTGACTAACGCATCTCAGATTATTTGGTAATCATCTGATGCACAAACTCCTCACCAAGCTGGTAACTCTCTTGAACAGCCCAGTGATGCTGTAAGCCTGCAGAAAGAGGGGTAGCAGATGAATTCTTGTTACATCTCGTTACACGGTTCACAGAATCATAGAATGGTTTGGGTTGGAAGGGACCTTAAAGCCAATCTAGCTGCAACCCCCCTGCCATGGGCGGGGACACCCTCCACTAGACCAGGTTAATTCTGCACCTGGACTGCAGCAAAACTGTACAGCTGCTGGAAAAGTTACTTCAGAAGAGTTATCAACTTGTCTAGTGCCTAACCCAGAACATATACATGCGTTTCTTCCCCTTCCCCCAGCGAGCAGAAGGCAGCGATGCCTGGGCACGGGGCTAAGGAACAGCAGCCCCCAGGCTACTCACCGTGCCACGTGTCTGCCACAAGCAAACTGGCATTTCCCTCCTCAGCCGTATTCCCACCTCATGGGTCCTGGACCAGTCAGGAAGACAGAAGTAACCTACACCCATCCATGAGCCACAAATGGCCTACAAATTTCCTCTTCTGCCTGCTTCTCCTTTACACTCTCTGAATAAGCGGTGCCGCAAAACCCCATGAAGCTGAAGGTGGAGGCAGTTGGACCTCACTTGCAGAACGGAGCTGCTCTTCCCTCTGCAGACAGAGGGGATTTCACACTAAATTTTTATTTTCTTTCCCCATTCCAGTTTGCACTTCCTGCAGTTGGGGCTATTAAATAAACTGCTTGGTGAATCATTTTTAATAGTCAAAGGAGAACATTTTCCTCCTATGAAAAAGTAGCTGAAATGCTGCTGTTCTTTTTATTTATTTTAATTCACTGTAGGCAGACAGCACACATGGAAAGCTGTAACCTAGGAAAGACACCAAGGGACAGAATGGAAACCGAGACATAAAGGCTAGGTTACTACTTTTCTCATTTTTCTCCCTCAATCTTCCACAGCGGCTACCTAAACCTTCATCTTGTGCCTCAAAATCCTAAACACAAAGTAACGCAATCCTTGCTTCCCCCCAAAAGCCACGTATACGAGCAGAACAAAAGTCTAGGGGGGTATTTCTCAGACAGCAGAGCTGAGGCTATTTCACAACCCTGTCCTTTGGAGAAAGCTGAAGGAGGACTCATCACCCGTACGCTGAAAGACAGAATTTACCTACCGTAATTGCAAAAGACCGTATCTTCACCGATGACAATACGTGGTATATAATGCTCCAGTGAAGTGAGATGAATTGATCTCTCCCTTGGTAACAGGCCCTTAACTAGGCTCATTAATCACGTAAGTATCCCAAGCACATCCACTGCCAAGAGGGGACTTTCCGACAGAGAGAAATCCAACTCCTACTGCCAACGGGTTAAAGGGAGAGAGGAAAAAACCTCTTTATAAAAAAGAGGGCCTTCCCCTTAGGAAGTCAGCAGGAGCCACAGCCTCAGAAACAGACCTTATAATTGAATGTTTTCACTCTGATTTAGAAGAGTGCTTCTCCTCCCTGTACTTACAAGTTTGGTTTAGAATGCACCAATTGCCTACAACTATTGGCCAGCATGTCTCTCCCTCCTAAGAGAAGCTGAGGCTACACTGACCCAGAAAAATACATGGCAAAAATGCAAAAAACTGAGGGGAAAATGGAATCTTCGGAAATTCAGAATGCAATTTTTTGAAATTAGAAAATAAGAGACTTGTTAAAACCTCGGTTTTGAAGGAAAAATAATTTTCAAATAATTTATCAACTAGTTTTGGAAATAATAATAATAATCACTTAAAACTGCCTTCTAAAAAATTGTTACCTCACAGGTGGAAACCCGGGACACAGGAGGAATAACAAGCGATTACAGCAAGGTAGAGGTTACGGTCACAGGTATAAGTTTGCAACCACATTGATGCCAACTTTTTTGTAACGCTAGACTTGACTTTAGTCAACTCAGAGAGTAATTCGGGAGTTGTTCTGGATTAGATACTTCTAGAGCTTAAGAAGGAGGAAAAGGATTTCAGCCTCCCAAGTGACGACGTGACTTCAGTCAGATGTCCCTTCAACTCTCCTGTCAGGATTGTGGCAAATACAACCTACTCACAAATGAAACCATCAGCGAGCTGGAGGAGAGCACGGCAGCAGATCTGCTGGGCACTCAACACGCAGGAAGCCCTCTGCCCATCTGCTCTGCCACATGTCCCACCGCACACCGACTCCCATCCAAGGTCTCCCTCTCAGCTTCAGACCACTCAACGGCCAAAGCTCAGTTCAACACGTCCTAGATACAAACTCAGCAATTTGATGGAAAACTTGTCTGTCAGAAGGACATCACCAAAGCACGCGGACTTTCCAAGAGCTGGTCAGGGAGGGAAAGGCGTCTCTCTGTGCGCAACTGGCATGACTCCTTGTTCTGCCGGAAACCCTTAATATCGCAGCACGAAGTACTATCCTGTGATGAATAGCACAGAATAAAGCACGTTCTCCAGGGATCTGGTCATCAGAAAACGATGGCATATACATGTTTTTGAAATTAAGTGTTAGGTTGCTATAGAAATATTTAAATTTCAGCCCCGGTCCAGCTAAATGGCTTTAGATAATATATCATATTTTGATCTAACAAAGGCTTCATCGATTATCCTGAAATTCAGAATTAGCTAGATGCATTTCATCTGACTCACTTGTCCTGTATTGTAAAATAATGATGTAATTTGTAATAAATTACTAACACCAAGTTTCAGCAGTGACAAATTGTTTACTTAATTCAATAAAATAGTGTCACTTTTGTAAAGTGCATAATCTTAGAGAACTCAGATGGTTGTGAACTGCAGGTTATGAAGAAAAACATTCATGTCAGTCCAACGTACAGAAGAAATAAGATCTGAAGCAAACTAACTGCATTCCCTCAGATTACTCTTTTGCACTTCAGTGTCACTCTCAATTTAGCTTTTTTCATGAAATCAGCCAGCCTGGAATAGGCAGGATCATTCTCACTCACTGAGTCTAATATGACATGACTAACAAAAGCAGACACGATATGTCATAGCAATGAATGACTCATCAGACTGGGAAATTCAAAAAAATACCATTTTCCAAGATACAATTTTTGACCTTTACACTCTCCCCCAACTTATTGTACACAGACCTTTTAGAAACATCTATGAGAGCACGATGATGTCTGTGAGAGCAAGATGCAATAAAACTTGCCAAAGGAAGGGAAAGGATGGGGGAAAGGGATGGGTTTTAACCACCTTTGGCAATTTTTTGTACAAGAGACGGACATTAAGGATAGCAAAATCTCAGCCCCCCCACATGTTTGGCCAGAAAGTCCTCCATTACAAATCCTTCCTCTGCTGTCGGCCATTCTGGGGCCCAGGACAAGTGATTTATCCTTGTTACCTTACTTTCTCCCTCTCTATAATGAGGACAAAGACATTTGTCTATGTTATACAGTTTCTGTGACAATTCATTAATGTCTGTAAAGCGCTTTGAAGATATGAAGCATTATTACTGATATGTTTTGCACTAATTTTTAGGTACCCAGTCATCCTACTGTCCGCATATCACTGAGGTGTGCAGAAAAACGGTAGGCGTGCTGAAAGAGTTACCGCAGCTTGTCCTGCTGCAGCCAACTTAGGCAAAGATTAAGAAAAATGGAGATGATTAATTGATTCCTACTTTTTCAGACTGATTTGGATTCTAGTGGTGATTAAAGCACAAATCTCGCTACGTATGTGTTTCCACATGAAACCGTTCTGAAATCAATGAGGTTCTTGATCTTTTACCCAAATATTATAGGATGGAAAATTAGGACCTACATAATTTTCCAGATTCCTCGTTGTAATAATTTCTATTTTATTTTTTCTTCCATAGTTTCTATCTATGAAATCTGCTTTAAAAATAACACTGAGGAAAATTTGATAGGAATAAGAGATAGCAAACTGAATTAGAATATTAGAGTTATAGGCAGTAAATAGCCTACACATGCTATGTTTGAATTTATATTCAAGGAACAGAATTGTATTTTTTCAGGTGATTGAAGTATTTCTTTGATTATGAATATTTGCAAGCAATGAAATCAATTTTCATTTAAACCAGTATGTGAAAAACAAAAAACCAAGCAAACTCTTGTACATAAATCTGCTCTGCTTTCCTCAATGGACCTGCCGCACAGTATACTTTACTTTTCCTTGTACTATGGGGTAGTTAGGAGGAGAAGCTGCCAGACAGCTTGGAAGTCATATCTGAAGAGATGAGAGAAGACTGTTAAAAGATAGAAAGGAAATGAGGAAAGATCTGAATGCCAGAACGAATACAAGATCTGTGCGTGTCAGTGAAAACAAAGATGAACAGAAGATCAGGGGAAGCAGCGTTGAGCCCATCAAGAAAAGCAAGGCAGGAAACCAAAGCCTGAAAATAGTAAGATGAAAAAGGAGCAATGACAGATCTGTGCTCTGTTAACTGAAAAATAGGAAGGAAAGAGGTAATAGTGCAAAGAATATTAGGAAACCTGAAGAAATCAATGATGAATTTTCTTCCACCGTTTGGCTCTCAAACCTGACTGAAATATCCAAGAAATGAGATTTGTCCACCACAGAAAAAGGAAACACTGGAAAGCAGGAACATGAGTAGCAGGATTATGTCTGGCGATTACTACTGGAACAGGGACGTGCTTGGACACTGTCTTCAGGCCAGGGAAGCACCACTGTGAGGGAAGAGCACTGCTCTACTGTCGCTTTGGGAGAAGGGGCAGCCCTTTTCTCAAGGCTGCCATACAACCTACTGTCCATGGCTCACCTCACCTGAAGCTTTTATTTTGGACAGTGAAACAGGATGCCACCCATGAAACTCAGTTTAGGGTCCTCCCATGGTTTTGAGCTCCCTGTGAAGTTCTACATTAGAAGCAAGTCTAATGGCCAGCTCATGTTCACGCCAAAGGCCCCAGCTGACCAGGGAAAAGCACATTACAACTCCTTTTCCTCTCTTGCTGCCTTCTAAAACCAAATCTTCTAGAAACAGCTTAAACACTAATGCCATGGGAGGCTGAGAAGGCTTTGCAAACCTGGCTCCTCAGAGCTTCTGAACCCCCTCACCTGGCTACAACATCTACAGACGCACTGAAGCTTCAAGACTTGAGGAAGACACAACCAAAAAGCAGCACCAGCCCTGACAGCTGCCTCCTCACGGTACTGTCACGCTTTCCTCCCCATACCAGCAAAACAGCAGCTCCATGAGAAGCAAAGTTGCTACTGCCCAAGAGACTTAGTCCTGAAGAAATACGAAGTTAGTAACAGCGTTAATGTTGCCATGACCCAACATTAATGTATGCACCCAGAAAGCAGATAATGCTCAGCTTAACTTCTACTCAAATGCACAAGGTAGGGAGCTTTGGGGAAAAAGATAAGGCATGAAAAGAGACAGGCTGTTCACACTTCTATGCTACTTGCAAAAAAAAATCTTTTTCTCTCCTTTCCTGTGTGAATTGAGAAAAATATTTTAACCATTAGTATTAGTGCAACTGATTGAACTCGAGTGTATTGGGTCCATTCCTACATATGACTTTATATGCAGATAATTTCTAGGCTTATCTATTTTAAGCTAGTAAAAACTACAAGAAATTCCAATTCTATCCATATATATTAAGTCAGATTCTAATCTTTCCTTCAGCAATTTGATTTTTAGGAAATGATAAGGAAACATTTAGAGGAAGAGTGCTTTTCAATAAATCATCGTTAATTATACATGCACACTAAGTGCGTCAAACAAGTTTGGGCACACAATTAGGTAAGTAATTACACTGACTCTGCAGTTCCACACTTAAATGGACTTACCTGCCCCCAGAACCACCTGATTGTTTCTGGGGGTTTATTCAGTTGCACAGTGGTTTCCTTGCGATTAAGCACCAACTGTTGAAAATTTTTAAGCAACTGCACTTCCATGCCTAATTAATCATGTAATTGCCATCATTATTTGGACACCTTTTTGATAATTTAGCCTTTGCAATGCTTCAGTTGTAAGAAAGGCATATGGGAGAATTGAGAAGTAAGTGCCGCAGCCGAGCCTAATCAGGTAGGTGCTCCGCTTCTCCGGTGTGTAACATCCTCAGCTCTGACAGTAGCCGTAAGGAATGAAATTGTTCAGCAGCTCTCAGGGGATGCTGAAGACCTCTCAGGATCTGCCCCTTTACAACTCAACGAACACTGAAAACCACTACGGTTTCATAAAAGGGACATCAAAGTTCAGTCTATGGCTCAAGATCGGTGCACACACCTTGCCATTTACACCAGTAGGATTATAATTCCTCCTGGAGATTTGGAACAACCTGGTTTGGCCTCAACATCAGCTTTTCCTTAGATTTTCCCCATGCCTTACCAAGCATCTTAAGCTGAACAGAACTGTGTTGGGTTTGCGTGGCAAGGTTTTGGTAGCGGGGGGGCTACAGGGGTGGCTTCTGTGAGAAGCTGCTAGAAGCTTCCCCTGTGTCTGATAGAGCCAATGCCAGCCGGCTCCAAGACGGACCCGCCGCTGGCCAAGGCCAAGCCAATCAGCGCCTCTGTGATAACATATTTAAGAAAGAGAAAAACAGTTTGAGAGAGCTTTTGCAGCTGGAGACAGGAGTGAGAAGATGTAAGAAACTCTGCAGACACCAAGGTCAGTGCAGAAGGAGGGGCAGGAGGTGCTCCAGGGGCCGGAGCAGAGATCCCCCTGCAGCCCGTGGTGAAGACCATGGTGAAGCAGGCTGTCCCCCTGCAGCCCATGGAGCGAGGATGAGGGGGTGTAGAGATTCCACCTGCAGCCCATGGAGGACCCCACGCTGGAGCAGGTGGAGGCACCTGAAGGAGGTTGTGGCCCATGGGAAGCCCACGCTGGAGCAAGCTCCTGGCAGGACATGTGGATCCGTGGAGAGAGGAGCCCACGCCAGAGCAGGTTTGCTGGCAGGACTTGTGACCCTGTGGGGGACCCACGCTGGAGCAGTTTGCTCCTGAAGGCCTGCACCCTGTGGGAGAGACCACGCTGGAGCAGTTCGTGAAGGACTGTAGCCCGTGGGAAGGACTCACGTTGGAGAAGGTCGTGAAGGACTGTCTCCCGTGAGAGGGACTCCATGCTGGAGCAGGGGAAGGATGAGAGGAGTCTTCCCCCTGAGGATGAAGAAGCGGCAGAAACACCGTGTGATGAACTGACCGTAACCCCCATCCCCCTGTGCCGCTGGGGGGGCGGAGGTTGAAGCCGGGAGTGAAGTTGAGCCCAGGAAGATGGGAGGGGTAGGGGGAGGTGTTTTAAGAGTTGATTTTATTTCTCTTTCCTCTACTCTGTTTTGCCTAGTAATAAATTAGATGAATTTCCTCTCTAAGTTCGGTCTGTTTTGCTCGTGATGATAACTAGTGAGTGATCTCTCCCTGTCCTTACCTCGACCCACAAGCTTTTCGTTGTGCCTTTTCTCCCCTGTCTGGTGAAGGAGGGCAGTGATAGAGCGGCTCTGGTGGACACCTGGCCCCCAGCCAGGGTCAACCCACCACAAGAACAAAGCCCATCTTGTATTGGCATGACCGTGTTTGGGCAGGGATCAGCGTATAACGGCCATTCAGATCCATATGTGATTTCAGCATGGTTATCCTCTGGACAGAAAATCAATCGTTGTGTATAACCAGTATTTCACTTGTGCTGTATCTTACTGTGTGTTACACATTTCTAAACATATATATAACATAATGTGTGTACAGAGGGAATATATACAAGGAAAAGTAAACATATCCAAACTTTCTCCATACTCAAACCTGTTTCAAAGATGAAAAGGAGCCATTAACTTTTATTTCCTCCCCACCATTTCTCTTTTGTTCCAATCTCCAGCAAAGCTAAAGTGTAGAATGAAGGGAAAAACCACATCTGTCTAGGTGGCACTTCCAATTTATCTTTGCAGATTCAAAAATTTCAAATCAGGTTTGAGAAATCGTCACCACTGTTTGTTGGTTTGTGATTGCTCAAATGCAATGCAAAAATTCTGACAGTTTTTCCACCTCTAGGTCGAAATGTCACAGAAACTTTACAACATCAGGCTGAAAAGGTGGCTGCTCCAGAAAAGTATTAAAACTACAAACTTTTGCATTATGTGTGCTTTGGGCACAGGCTGCTACAAATACCTCAGACCAGTTCTGATGTTACGTGTACAATATCAGAAGCTGCGTGTCAAAATTAATGTCTTGTAGTGACAAAGTCAACAACGGCATTTCTTCAGAAATGAGGTATTTACCAGCAGAGTAAAGGCCACACGACCCTTTTTATTGCCTATTTAGAGGAACCGACTAATGTTTTCACCAGCCTCCAAGTGTAAATTCCACCAAATACAGTGCGATTTGCATACGTGTGTATGTAACGGGAAATATTTGCGAAAAATTCAAAGAGCAGCATCTCAGTCTAATATCTAGAGGGGTTTTTTCCTAGCTGGCTAGCATTTGGGGCTCATCTCTGCCTTACTTTGCAACAGCTAAAACTATTTCCTACTGATACAGCAGTTTAACAGTTTATTTTCCCTGATGCATGCGATAAATAGAGCAGCTTCAAACCTTTTAAAAATATTAAAGGTTTTACAGCTAGACGTGTGACAGCCTTGATTAATCCTGTGCAGACAGCAAGAGTCAACTTGCGCAGATATCTGCATTCAGGACTTTCAAAGTTCTAAGAGTTTTCTTTGATAAAGGTAAAGAAGCTTTGTAAAATATGGCTTGTGACATGCAGCACTGGGAGGGAATTTTAATGCCTCAGTAGATGCTATAGTTTGCTAGAAATTAAAAAAAAAAAAAGGCTTGTATGACTGAAAACCACTTTTTTGGTCTGGAAAAGGAAACTTGATGAGGAAGGATGAGCCAAAACAGAGTTGGTGGGTCTACCCAGCTTAATAGGTGTCTACGTAATTTTTCACCTAAAATTTAATGATTCTTCAATGCAAAAAATAATTCTAAAATAAAATAAGTCTCTGGGGCTCTCGGGAGTTTATTGGATGGTTATCAGATAAATGGCACATTAAGTGAAAATTAAAACATCTAAAACTTGTTCTATGGGTTATAAAAATAACTCCTCAGTATACACACGCGACCCAAATGGGTGATGATGTATTACTGTGGTGTGCCTGATACATGGACCCAAAGCAGCACAGCCAGCTGGAAAACATTTAAAGGAAGCCAAACATCCATACCGATGATGTCAAAGTAATGACTCTTCAAAAGCACGGGAAGGCTGGTGCTTTCACAGCAAACGTCTCAATGCTGCAAAAAGACATGCTGGAACGGCACTGAGGCAGGTGGGATGGTTTTAACTAAGGTTACAAATCAGGCCAGCTTCCCGCATCAAGGTTTGCTGTTAGGAGTTGTCTTCAGAGCAATTTTAAGAAAATGCACTTAGTTAATGGAGTTAAACGCATACCTGCCCCATCCCGGTCTTGGCAGAGGAAGGCAGGGACATTTGCTTTTGGAGCGCAGCAGGGACTAACTTCCTTGGTCTCATACAGACCCTGAAGGTAGGAGGATGCTCAGGATTTATTTCACATCTAGTTACCTCAAAGGCATCTCTTATTTTGGTACCTGTGCTGTGTCTTTATGCCAGATAGCTAAAATAACAACAGGCCATTCCATGGTTATAAATTCAGAAATTTAAAAAAATTAAAAAATAGAGTGGGAGATACCTGCCTCAGAGAGACCATGGGGCAGGTTGTTACACTTCAGGTCCAGCTTGATTATGATGACAAACGGCAGAGGAAACCTTCTTGTTCACCCAAACACAGATCAGCTACTATCGTTTTCAAGTTTCCATAGCAATGTGATAGTCCAGCATAAGCAGAGCTCGGGGGAGTATGGAGAAACAATACAATTCAATTATCTCCATCATTTCAAATGGCTGATTGGGGTAGGGGGGAGCCTTAGGAAGCCATCCCACTTCCAAGAGAAGAGAAATAATCTCTTTATCTTTGTTTTTTTAATTCTGTCAAAGATGGCCTAAATTAGGGAGTGACAACTTGCAAAGCAGGAACATATTCTTTTCTTAAATCAGGTCTGGAAATGCCGTGAGATGAACTCTGATAATGCAGCCTGCAAGCCCTGGGAGCCAAAGCTGTGCAAAATTGTTTAATATGGTCAAATCCTTTAATCCTCATATCTGCTGATGCAGAAAACAGAATATTTCTGCCATTTATTACCAGAAACATTATTTTCAAACTCCATAAATGTTGCCTGAAGATCTTATGCAGCAGAGACAGCAGAGGCCTGCATTTCCTTCGCTGGACAATTTTGATTCTAATTTATTTAAGCACAAAGCAATACACATAAATGAACAACGGTTGATTTTTCTTCATCTTCTTCAACGATTTATTTCAAGAACAACTGCATGCCTTTTCATCTTACTCTTTACTATCTGTAAAGTTCAGGAACTTGAATGCCCTGAAAAACTTAGGAATTGATCAGACTTGTAATGAAAAAGGATCTCTCTCTCGCTCCCATAATACAGGAAAATAAAATATCGTTAACTCTGCAGGGCAGTATACTGAAGATTGATCAATCCCTCTCTTTTCATACCATCCCATAACACAAGAGAAAAAGGGGTCAGTCAATAATTGCCAGTAAATTTGGAATGAATAAAAGGAAATACTTATTCACACAGCCGGCCTGAAGAATTTCCTATCACGGAAGGCCATCAAGTCAAACGCTCCAGCTAGGTTTTAAAGAGGCAAGAGGATATTTGCGAGTAATGATTTCTGCGCCAAGCGGATGGGATAGAGGGCACAGCACCCAAGGGAGATAAGAGAGCAATAAGGTAATGATGATTACATTTCATGCTTCAAAGCACGAAACAACAGGAGTCAGGAAGGATGCCCGCACCCCACGCTGCGCTCGTTGGCAAGATGAGTTAGCTGTAGCTGTAGCCGCAGGTATGTCCTGCTCAGACACGAGCACTGGGCTTCACAAGGAGAATTTATTTTGTATCCAGAAATCAGCATTTTCAAGAATGCTCCACTATCAACGGAGGATCCTCACAGCAACATCCCATTTTCATAGAATCGCAGACTGGTTTGGGTTGGAAGGGACCTTAAAGATCATCTAGTTCCAACCCCCCTGCCATGGGCAGGGACACCCTCCACTAGCCCAGGTTGCCCAAAGCCCCATCCAACCTGGCCTTGAACACTGCCAGGGAGCCAGGGGCAGCCACAGCTTCTCTGGGCAACCTGTGCCAGGGCCTCACCACCCTCACAGGGAAGAATTTCTTCCTAATATCTAATCTAAATCGACCCTCCTCAGCTTAAACCCATTACCCCTTGTCCTGTCACTACACTCCCTCATAAACAGTCCCTCACCAGCGTTCCTGTACGTCCCTTCAGGTAGTGAAAGGCCACAATTAGATCTCCCCACAGCCTTCTCTTCTCCAGGCTGAACAATCCCAACTCTCTCAGCCTGTCCTCACAGGAGAGGTGCTCCAGCCCTCCGATCAGCTTCATGTCCCTCCTCTGGACTCGTTCCAACAGCTCAATGTCTCTCTTGTCCTGGGGCCCCCAGAGCTGGATGCAGTACTGCAGGGGGGTCTCACCAGAGCGGAGTAGAGGGGCAGGATCCCCTCCCTCGACCTGCTGGTCACACTGCTTTTGATGCAGCCCAGGGCACGGTTGGCTTTCTGGGCTGCAAGCACACACTGCCGGCTCACGTTGAGCTTCTCATCAATCAATACCCCCAAGTCCTTTCCCAACACAGAAAATGGTCGGATGTTTTGGGGCTCACAGTACTGTAAGGGGTTTGGGGAGGGGTGGATGCAGAAGTCCTGCTTCCAACTCCCACCCCACGCCAACCAGGCTACGTCACCCCATGGTCTGCTCCATGGGGCACATCCTGCACTCCTGCTGTACACTGCTGCTTTTGAACCCTCTCCCAGCACGGGGGACAGGCTGTAAAAGATAGCGGTGGGCACAGGTACCGAGCCAGTCTCTACGGGCAGCTTGTCATCAGCTGAGCTACAAGTTCTTCTGAGCAAGAAGTATCGGAAGAGACAGGAGGGTTTGCACTGCACCTTGCAGGGATGTGGCTCCCGGACTGGCCCGCGGGCCAACCTGCCACGCCGACACGCGTGCCTTTCTGCTTTCCACCATGATAAAGCTGCTGGTGATAACACGGCATTTAATCCATCCTTAAATAGCAACGGCGCTTTATGCCTTTGAAAACTCCTCTCTCTGCCATCACTACTGGAAGGCAACGAGTCCCTTCATCGCAGATGTTCGGGGTGATTCTTGCAGGTGATCAAACAAAATCCTACAAAATAACTGTTTATTTGCTGTCAGCCAGCTCCATATCAGAAGCAGCCTGGCCTATTAACAAACCAGTCAGCGGCATTTGCTTCAGAGACCAGAGCCGAGATATCGGCACGCAGGAAGAAGTACATAATTTGTCCAGATGCAGCGAGGAACCGAATGACTAATTCATGAAAGTGCGATTGATTTTGATGAATCAATGCATTACAGCGTCCAGGGGAGGAGGGGGAGGCACTGGGCATTTTACAGGCTCAACTACAGGATCACACTTTGATCTGAGAAACAAAGACAACCTTCTTCTGTATCAGAAGGCAAGCCCTGATTTTTTCTGCAGCCAAAAAGTGGCTTCGCTCTTTCAACACACAAACATCCCCTGTCCGTACATTTTGCAAGGTCCAGATGCTGCAAATTCAACTCTCCTGGGTAACCCCATTCAAATCAGTTAAAACAACCGATTTTTAAGAATTTTGCCAGTGACTGATTTAGAATATGCCCCCAACTGGCACCAAAACCAGTTTTGATGGGAAAAAAAATACTTACAAATCAGAAAAAATAATGTTAGCTGTTAACATATTTCCTCCCTAAATTGTTAGGTTTTAAAACAACCAGTTTCATAAGGAAGTATCTGAAAAGGAGAAATATACATTTATATTTTAATGGGAAAAAAAAAACCCCAACAATTTTCTACAGCAAGAAAAGATAAATGAGAAACGCCCCCATTTAAGTAAAAAGGAACAAGAAAATCTTTGCTTTCCCCATACTTCTATTACAGATAAGTGGGAAAGGAAATACATTACTAGCCTCACATTTCAATCACTTATTGTCTATCAAATTTCATAATACACACTTCCTAGCTGTTTTCTCTCTTTTTGCAGATCATGAGCAAAACTGACACACTGCCTGGTTAAAGCTAATTCAAAATCCGTTCTCTACCGGGATACAAATACATTTCTGTGTATATTAGGACAGGGAAAGTTTATGGTGGGTGACTGACTCCGAGGCTGATTTAACATTTGCCATCAAGCAGAAATGCACATTCACAAATACACTAAGACTAGCAAATTGCTCCCTGATTTCTATTCCCCAGGCACCAGCCTGCAAGGAAAACTATTTATGTTTTTTTCTTATATTGACATACAAAGTTGTAGTAAACAAACTCTGATTCTCTGCACTGTATTTTCCGTTGTGCCAACCATGTGGGAAATCATCAGCTTTGACCTTTTGGAGGAAAGGACAGAAGGAGAGGTGGATTTATCAAAAAAGATATTTTACTCCAAGCCTTAGTTCTTTAGGCCTCTGAATAGATTTTCATGGCCCAACAAGGTTTTCAAGTACCTGTGGTGCTTAGAAAAAGCTCACCTCTACTGAAGGTGAGAGCAAGAGTTTATGTAGGCTTGGTGAACATCTTCTCCTCTTGCAAAAGACAACGCGGTCAAGGAAGAAAATCAATCTCTGCTCTAAAGCATAATCTTGATTTCAAGTAAGACAGACCGATCGAGTATAAGTATTTCAAAACCTGCCCTTTGATATCTCCTGATTATTTAACCTGGAGATTTGAAGGAAAGAAGTCAGAGAAAACGTGCATGAAATAAAAAGAAATTATTATTTTCTTATTCCTAGGCACACCAAACCCTCGCAGAAGGCTAAGGAACACGCATGGGTCAGCAACCAAATCAGCAAATTCTTATTTCTGAAGAAGAGTGCTTCAGGAGAGGCTCAGAAATGAACACCTCATGTGCAACTCCAGCCCTTTCAGGGTCACCTCTTACTTCTTTTTCAATAAAATAAACATTACCAAGATTAAAAATGTTCCTCAGGCTCCAAAATATGTTGCTCATTCCAAGGAAGTGGTGTGAACTGCTCTGAAAATGAAACTGAAAGTTAAATGCCTAGATCATTCCTCTGCTAGCAGCGCTCGTCAGACTGATGATTTCAGTGGTGGCTCTTTTCTTCCCCACCTCTAAGAGCAGTGAAGACCACGAGGTCTCCCCAGAGCAACCATCAGAGGCACAGCCTCGCTGGGCGAGCGGCAGGGCTGCACGGCGGCAGTGACCCTCTCTGACAAGTACTGCTCGAGCCCTGGTTTACCTCACCAAGCTGTCGTGTGTCCTTCCCGCTGGCGTGCCAGCAGCATGTAGTCTTTGAGGATATGTTGAACGCTGGTAGCCCTCTGATGATGCAGGTTCCTCCCTGACCTTTACAATTACCACACATACTGCGAGCTGACAGGCAACTGTTGGCTGCAGTCACTGATTTGCAAAGCAAGATGTCCAAAGGATTGAAGCATAATTTTCTCTAATTAAAAAAGTCTAAAATCTATTCATAAACCACCTGAAATTGGAGCTGACAAAGAAAGCAGCACACTAGTGAACCCCGACGTGACAGGCAGAAGTAACTGTAATAAAGTACTGAAGGCTAGACTGAAATTCAGTCCACCTGCCTGTACAGGGGACAGGGATGGCTCTTCCAGCCCTGCATGTACAAGCTTCCCAGGTCTGGGATGAGTGACAGCCATGTGCTTTTGTACAGCTCCTCAGCCCAACCACATCTTAGAGAGCAGAGAGAGCAAGAGTCTACCCTACCTGGCAGCCAACACACCTGAACCCAGAGGGGAAATGGAGAACAGGGTGTTGGAGGGAGTAATTTTTATTCTCCCTCGTGACAGTTTTGAGTGAAAGACCACATCAGTGTGAACGCCCAGTGTCGCAGCAGGAATAATGGTGGGAGAAAACAGAAGGATGTTGAAAAGAGAAAAGGTGTTGAGCAAGAGCCAGTGGGAAGAAGTAAGAGAATTGAACCATCTTTCTAGAAAATGAAGAACACAACCACCAGAATGAGCATCATCGACAGCCTCAGCCACGGTGGGAATCGTGTGGTGGAAACGGTGTGACCCACCAGAGCTACCAGGTGGAAGCCACTCACCACCGTCGCTGTTGTGTGGCCTCCCAGAGATGGTCGGTTTCTATCAACAATCTTCCATCCCCACAAGCATTTAATAACCCAGAAATTCCAGCTCCTACCTCTGCTCAGGACCAACTTTCCTTGCTTTCCCTCCCATATCTCTCTCCTGCACTCCCTGTCCTGGCTTCCCTGCACCACTGGCCCAAGCAATTAAAAGAAAGAAGTGGACAACCCTCCACACGGGAAGAGCAGGACCACGCATCGAGCAACAGACAAAGATGCACAAACATAACTCACTGCTGTGAAAGCAATTAATGGCACTCCTGAAACATTTTTCTCAGTAAGAGACATTCGAATTCAGCCAATCTGTCACAACCCTCCGTCTGCCATTGTCATTTTTACCATTGTCACATTATTTGATGCTGTTAAGCAGACAAGAGCGAGTTGTATGAACAACTGAAATAAGCATAAGTTGATAAAACAAATTAGCTCAGAAATGTGTATACAGAGATATTAAGCAAAAAGCAAAATGATGTCAAGGTTGAAAGAATTAGGAATTTAATTTTAACCAGCCCACATGGTTATGGCTGATTTCCTGATGAATATTTTATTTTTAATAACCTTCCTATCACATTCACTAAAAGGTCTTACCAAGGATGGATCAGTAAACAAAACTGAGGGGGAAAAAAGGCTGCTCTGAAACATGAAACACTTTCAAAACTCAAACTCCCGTGGGAGTAAGAGTCAAAAGGAACAAAGACGACTCTTAGCATGAAAAGGGAAGACGCGGTATGACTAAATAAAAGGGAGATATTTGATAGGTACAAATTGGATATATTTCCTGCTTCATTCCTGCTGTTTAAAAATGTCAAGTCTGTACATAGATTTGCCAGAATAAACATCTCTTACTGAATGGGCAGGGGCTTAGACCTGCGCCTAACTCCGAAATCGAAACTTTTCCACTGGTTCTTTAGAGCTAACACGTACCAGAGGGCTGGAGACACGCCGTGGAGTGCATCACATCTGACGATGAACACCATTCATACTGCCATAGGGTGCGATGCTCTGGTAGTCGGCAAGTCACCCCACATACATGTATTTCATCAAAAGATAATCTCCATTTTCACCTTCAAAAAGGGTAGGTAATTATAAATGCATTCTTTTTACTCAAATATTTTAAGCAAGTAATTGTTGCCCATGGGAGAGAGTTTAATTATTTCTGATGAACAGCCAAGACGCAGAATCAGGAGAACATGACAGGAAGAGCGTGGAAAATGTGTTCTAGTGCTTAATTGTGTGGCTATCTTGCCTCTTCATCCTGAAAAACCAGGCATTGATTTTTTTTCCCCTCCCAATTGATTTCACACAATCTTCAGTTTAGTAATACAAAGCGTATCCAATTGCAAAAGGATCACAGCTCCCTGGGCCAGGGCATCTGTGATTTCCCATCACGAATAGGCAAATCACACGTAGGTCTCCGGGTAGTTCAGCAGCAGGACGGCTTGGGCTTGCCTGCGTGACGCTGGTTTGAACAGAGGAGCCACTTCTTGTCCCGCACACGCAACACGCTCAGCTGAGCAGCTGTTACAACAGACCATACAAAACAAAACACCAACACTTTACAACCTTTACTAACTAGAAATGCAAGTGCATAGTGAGGCAACTACACGTTCAGGAGACAGGAGCTGCCTTGTCACAAGGGGACAGCAGCCCATCCATAAGCGGACAGGATCGGACGCTCTGGAGGATGCACCAAACCTCTGACTTCTGTGGACTATCTTGTACATAAAAGACTGATTCTTCTGATTTTATGTCAGCTGAGGCTTGCCATGTGACCTGGAGCGTATGGGTTTATAGTGCTTTTAAAAGAATTAACTATTACTATCACTCATAAATATTTCCTTTGGATTCCTGCTCAGTAGCATGCATGTACAAAACAGAGCATTATTTATGGAAAAAGACATTGTTTCATTCCTGTTCTTTAATGGAAAAAATACTTTGCATCAGTTGATCAGGTAGGTGATTCATGTGCAACACAGAATTCTCTAATGCATCTCCTGGATACAGCAGGTTTATCACACACTGTACACTTGAACCTAATCACGATGCATCATATAAGGGCTGATTCTGCATTCATACATTAATGATGCCTATACAGAGGGTCGCAGGTATATAAATGGCAGCACAAAGCCAGCATATGTGAATGGGTACATGATACTAGATTACGATAAGTGAATGCAGTAGCAGGTTGGACTTGAAAAGAAAAAAGATCAAACACGGGATAGTGAAAATGCATCTCAGCACTCTCCCTTACACAGCCATCCACTGGGAAACAGCGTGTTTTGCAAATTTCCCCATAGCAGCCATAAAAATAATGCAGAGAAAGCAAATATCGTACATCCTCCTATGACTTCACATTGTCCTCTTCCAAAGAGGTATTCCAAAATGTTATCTTTCACTGTGCCATCACAGTTTCCTTCCATCACATTTTGAAAAGACTTTTCCTGCTCTATACAAAACCAGTGAAAATAGGAGAACCATGATGGTAGACAGCTGATGAAGAAGGTCCCACCAGAATGCACCCTACTATTGATGCCATTTCCTTAGGGACAGCCCATGGTGCGGGTCACAGAGCAGCACTGCAGAGGTGAGTCTGAAGATGCAGCAGCACATCTGTCCTGTCCCCCAGGAAAAAGTGGCAGCAGCAGAACGGCGGCAGGAGTTACTGCACAGCACTAACCATGAGGTCAGGTCTACCTTCCACCAGCATAAACTTTTCTTACAACTACCACATGAGTTCAACCCTTTCCTTTTTATGGGAAAATGCCCAGGACACGGTGGAGACTAGCACAGATGAACAGCAAATAAAAACCTGCAAAGTACACTTGTGACAAGCCTGGGTCAGTGAGAAATGCCTCAAATTGCTTGGAAATTACTGCGTGCTGCACATCCTGCCTACAAAAAGCCACTCAAACTCAGAAAAACTCCAGCCCTCCAAGGAGGGAACAGGAGGAATGCCAGGAGTCTTAAGGAGCCATTTGCACATCATAAATTAAGAAGAGGGAATAATTCGCCAGCACTTACAGACCAAAGCAGACCTATGTTGTTTGCCAAATTCACGGAAATAATAAATGCATTCTCAAAAGCAGATCAAAGCTACCCGCATGGGACTAAAAACAATAAGGATAGTTTATATATGAATTTGAGTAACTTATCCTTAAGGAAAATATGGGTAAGTTTAAATTACTCTCTAAGAACAATTATATATCTTCCCAGAGAAAACCCTGGTTGAATTTGTTCGTCTTCACCCCTGTGGTCAAAAAACCTACAGTGGGATTCATTTTTGATGGTTTGTTCATGTTCTTCTCAAAGATTATACCTGAATTGCAAGCTCCCTCACTGCGCAACAGATCATTTCACTTAACGAAGTATCTGGATAAATACGCGCAACCTGCTGATGAAAAGAGCTGTGGAAATACAAAGCACGGCGAGTGTGAGCTGTTGTTTCTCCATCCTGCGAAATCGGTGTGTTCGTTAGCACCCGGCCCCGCAGCAGAGAACAAGAGGAGCTCACTCAGTTCTCCCTCTCCAGCCATCTGCAACAAAAATAACCTTTTCGGGGGGCTTTGATGGTTGCTCTGAACTAACAATTGCCCCGAACTGTTATTTCAATTTATCCCTACCCCTTCCAAAAAACCTGTTCTCAAGCCTCCCCTAACATAAGCCTAATTTAACGAGGCACCTGTTTCACAGAAAATCCCGCACCCTCTGCAATCAAACAAAGAGGTTTGGCAACCTGATTGAAATAACCCCAAAATATTATTGCTAGGCTGCATTTGATCTCTATTTTTTTCTTAAATTTAAGTGTTTTCCCCCATTTTTTATCTCTTTATTTATTTCTTCCATATTCCCAAATCCTACAGATGTCACATCGCACCACAGAAAGTGCAGATCACATACGAATCAACTCAGTCACAAGGGCTGGAAATTGCATGTGCAAAGCATCAGGCTTTGCACTTCTTCCTCTTCCTTTTCATCCCTTTTGTCATCTGTGTGATTTATCCCCCGGTTTGCATTTTGTGTAGCTTTATGGCATAACAAATCCAGGATAAAACTATTTGTTTCTTGACTTTAGAGAAATACAGAGTATAGGTAAAAGACCGGTATATCATTTTGACCATCCACCTGCCAATATAAGATTATTTTTCACAGTGTATATTTTAATACTTCCTCCCATCTGACTATCCAATGTCCTAAGAGATGGGATTCATACAGTCGCATCCTCTGCACTATGATGAAATGCTGCCAAATACACCCCAAATTTATATTTATTTTTCATATTGACACACCTCATTGCAAAGTTAGGTCTAATTTGTTTCCTTCTATCGCCCTCTTGGTCTATTATTTCAGTGCCAGCTGTGCGTTTCCAACTACCTCTCCTAAGCTATATATACACCTGCATTCCTATTTTCAAGGTGAAGGCATTTTGTTATCTTTTTGCCCATGTTCCTTATTTGTCGCTTCTTTTTTATCCGCAAATCTTCTCAAACGGAGATCATTAATTTGCGCACCTACTCCCTCTCCCAGCTCATTAATGAAGAGGTTAAATAAAACCGGACCTAACACCTTTCCCAGAAAACCGCATTAGGTACCTCTCCTGACTGCAATACTTGGCTATCCATCATTCAGCTTCTGTTGCGCAGTCTCTTGGCCACGCAAGCCTCGCTAAACTAATTTGTCAAATAGATTTCTGGAAATGCGATATCAAATGCTTTGGAAAAATCCAAATTTATGACATTAATTGTATTATCTGCTGCCAAAAGAGGCGGTGATTCGGTTTTAAACCTTCATACGCTTTCTTAGTGGGATTTACTCTTTATAAACTTATATTCTTTATTGCACTTAGTTTCATTAGCCTTCTAACACCGTGATTTTAGCTCCATTTATTTTACTGATGATAGAAGATATTTTTCAAATGGAACTGCCAGAATCACTTTACATACTGTTTTCAAACTGATAGTCTATTAGCTTTTCACCAGGTAACCCATGATTCCTCCAATTTTATCAGCTCTACTTTACTATAATTTGCCCATTTTGTTTTCACAGTGACTGCTAATTAAATCCCTGCAGGTGAAGTTCATTCCTCTGCAGAAGACCAATATAAGTGTGTCTGTCTTTAAAGTCTTGCTTCAAATAGGAGAAAAGGATTTCTTTCTGTATTAAACAAGAAACAAGGGGAAAAAAGAGCAAGCACAGTCATCGAAGGCGTAGGGCTGCCATAGGCACGTGTCCCGCCGGCCGAGTACCCCACCCAAGGGTGTTGTCTTACACCCTTCAGTTAAAAATCCCGCTTAATGCCAACTTACACATATCGTCACACTTTTAGCACGCTCCAGACTCTCTCTCTTACTTTAGACGCACAGACATCCCGTTGGCTTGCCCTGGCTACTGCTTCAGAAGGTGCATTAGCAAGGGCTTGTAACGATCAAGGCTTGTAACGTCGCACCTCACGATGTCGGACAGGCCCATCAGCTCTTCAGTGCCGCTCCGCGGCAGAGTTGCCAGTTCAACACCTTGGGCCCTGTAACTCCACAGCATCTGGCCTTCCTGAGCGGCAAAGCTTCAAGGACTCTCACCGTGCTCCTCGCCACCCTTCGTCACTTACATCCACATTTATTGCCTCTAGTCTTTCCAGTATATTCTTGGATGCCAGCGATAACATAATTAATACCCATTCACAACCACTGGGCAAAATATTACCTCCTATATATATATAAAATATGCTCTCCTTCTAGAACTTCCTTCTCCTTCACAGTTTATTTGTAAGGGAGCTTCTTTTTGCTGACTCTGACTCCATATCATCTTTGTCCTTTCACATTTAACTCAGCTCTGTGTTCCTCTTTCACTACTTTGGCTGTTTGAACACACACTTTTAGCCTCAGTCTCTGAGAAGTCCCTCTTTAAGGTACAGCCATCGCTGATTGTTCCACATATCCCTTCCAGCCATCCTACTTTACGTCCTCAAACTTTCTTAATTCTTCAAAATGTGGTTTCCTGAAACCTTTGTATTGCAGCTTTCTGTGAAGCTAATATATTCCTTCTTTTATCTCTGGTTTTCATTTTTGTCTCTATTGTGCGAACGTGTTTGTGGTTGAGCAAACCCATCTTGTACAATTTCCCAGCTGTATCTACAAAGGCGCTGAACTTGATAAAGACATAGCACAGTCCGCGGTCACTATTAACCTGTTAGCTTATACCCGATCCACCTTCTCCTTCCCCTGAGTCTTGCCTGCCTGGTCCACCCACTTTTAGACGGATAAATGGGATGCAGCGTACGGCACTCTTAGCTCTTTTTCACACTCTGTGGAAAGCCCCAGCAAACTAGTTCAGAGTCTGTAATGGCGTGAAATATAAACATATTTAATACAGATTTAAAAGAGCGGAGCAAGAATGTGAAGATAGAGCTAAAACAGGAGTGCAAAGGCCAGAATTGCAGAAGTACCTGGCCAAGGCATCAAGAATTTGTACTAGTGGTTTTCCTAAGCAGCACATAAAAGAATAGATTTTCTTTTAATTTTAGTAGCAATTTTTGTTTGGATTTAAACAGCATGTAATTTTAGATCTTCTCTAACATACAATGAAGAAAATGAATGAAGGAAAGACCTCAAAATGAAAGGATGTTTACGTACATCATAGCAGCTGATGACTAGCACATACTTTAGGGACATGAAAGCTGTGAAGAAACTACATTATTTTCTGAGGATAATACGTGATGGTCATTTGAAGCCACGCATATTCTCTGGCTGGTTACGGTCTTGTTAGCTGTCATTCTGACAGTGGAGAAATAATTCCTGTATTCTTTTGGTGAGCAGCTTAGATTTCCATTTGTGGACCCTCATGCAAATATTGGCCTTAGTTTGAATAAACTCCCAGCTTCTCTTCTGCCAGTTCCCTGCAGTGCTTTCCATCCGTCAGTGAGGCCTGTTCTTCATCTCCTCCCCTCCCTGCTCAAAGGACGCGATTCCAGCTTCTCACTGTTGTTTTAATATCTAGAATATCTACTTGAGTGGGGTCGCCCATCTCTGTGATGATGTGCTAACGGAGACTATTAACTTCACACAAACTTGCAGACACAGTTTTTGATTCCACAAACACTCCGACACAGGCAGTTTAACCAATATAGATTTATTGCTTAGAAAGGGCAAACTACACCCCTCCAAGTCCAACGGGCACCATCCTCCGCTCTAGCAATCGCTGATGCTAATTAGCATTTACGCCCTCTGAGATGCTGAGGATGCAATCAATGGAGCATTCCTCCAGCCAGCGCCTCTGCTGAGCAAACTTGGGTTTTATCGCAGGGGTGACTCTCGACTGCAGCCAGGCACAGCTCAGCCCAACTCAGCAGGCGAGAATCGAGGTCCCACACGGACCTTCCCCCAAGTCATAACCTGGTCCAGGTACCCCAGGTATTTTGGCAGAAGCTAACGCTCTGATGGGTACTGCTGGATTGACCACATTTACCTATCCCATGGCTAAATGTAAGGGCTAAGCTGTGAAAAAAAAGTCAGATCTGCTAAATTTTGGGTGCAGACGCTGGGTGCAGATGAACTCCTTCCAGGGACCAGGAGCCAGAGCTATGTCACAGCCCAGGGGAAGCAGAGGCTACCTGGAGTTTGGATTTAAGCTATCGCTTTCATACTGCGTGCAGGGAGGCTGGCATGATTTCAACTCTCCTCACATTTACTCGTTGGACAGCAGAGAAATAACTTGAGCAGTTCAGAAAAATCTGTATTCTTACAAGTGAGTTGTTCTCCTCCCGGTCTGTAAAACCTTACATCAACACACGTGTGCTGAGCACGCATGGAGGAGGTGGGACCCCTCAAACCTTGTGCTCTGGATTCCTGGTGGTTTCTCAGGGTGGGCTGCTTTGTAGCTAAAAACTAGATTACTGACAATATCTAAAAGAAAGAGCATTTAGCCAGAACACAGTAACCTTTTACCCTTAATTTGTTCTTCAATTTTACACTCCTTCTGCACTCATCTGGAAGTCCCTCGATAAATAACAAAGTCACCGTGCCACAACGGATCTGCATGTTTCCTCCCCTACCAATGACATCAAGTACTCTGAAGAATCTCATTTTTTTCCTGCAGTCACTCTGAACAACGATTTTACCCTCCTCTCCTCTCCTAACCCCTCCCAACACAACTGAATGGAAGCAGTTTTCTCCCTTTTAATTTGACATTGTTTAACAACATTGCTTCTTGTGAAAATCTGTTGACATTATACAGAGCTAAGATATGAGGTCTCATTGTTCATCAACCATTTCTGTTTGGTTTTAGAGCTTTCTAGCCTCATCTTAAGAATCTGTCACAGAAAAATATAAAGCACAACTAAGTTTTTTCATCAAATTCCTTTTCAGGCACCGTTAAAAATAAGGGGAACATCCAAGAACCATTAATTCTTTCAGCTCACCATCTATGCCATGGAAGGTTTCTCACACTATTTTGCTTGTTCCTTTTACAACAGGAGGCTGATAATATCTCTGAAAGGAGCATTTAATACCTCAAATATGTAAAACATATTGTTTTAGGAGTCTGGCTCCTTCTGAAGGGCAGAAGAGAAATACCGTATCTGTGGTGACTCATTGATTTACATAGTTTCATGGGCTGTTCAGATGAAACAGTGATGAGTTCATTCAGATATGCATACTAAACAAATTAATAGAAGATTTAGGAAAGGGTACTTATATGCATACCTTCTCTCCTTTATTTTTATTCTGTGACTCCTCAGACACATTTGTGAAAAGAAGATGCTGCCTAACAAGGCACCAAAACTCCGAGGTTAAAAGCGGATTAAAAAAAGCAGGGGGAGAAATTGCTCTTTCTTGTAGTAGTTGTCTATTGGGTAATAAACACGGCAGAATTTATGCCATTTTGGAAAAAATACTGCAGAAAACAAAATATTACAGGTTTAAGTATCTTAATTATGGAAATTTCATATTCAATGAACTCTTGCCAAAATAAACTGTGCACATTATCTAAAAAGCAAACGTTAATTAAAACTGTATCTTGATAGCCTTCCTGGCTCAGAAGGCATCCTGAACGTGTGAGATTAAACAAGGTACTTTAGCTCCAATCAATCCTCCAGCAATGGCTTTCACTTCATTTTTTCTGATGTATGTCGGACCAAAAGAAGTCAACATGCATTGATGGCCCTTAGCAGCACCTAATCTTTTTGTCTCTTAACACTTTGAATCTACAGTACATATTTCATGAACTCCATTACAGCTGAGAATAGTTTCATGCAAAACTCTACAATAAACGAAAGAGTAAGTTCCAAACATTCATTAGCTGCTTAACACAAAGATACCCACTTACCATCGCACCCAGCGCACACAATAATTGAAGCCATAAAGAAAAGAGGACACGTTAATATGTCTGTACTCTATAGGCTCTGAGGAGGGATGGCTAACGGGCCAGCAAGTTCTCATCCAGCTTCAGATCGGAACCAGGTAAGTCACTTATCTTCTCCGCATCCATTTTTATGAATTAGAGAAGAACAATAATATAATACACGTGTGAGGAAGGAGAGGGATGCCTAGGTTCTCACCCTAGAACTTAAGGGAGAGGTTCAGTGCTGTCTTCTGCACACATCTCTGTAGGTTTGTCTCTTCATAGAGATACTTCAAAAGCAGATGCATACAAGCACAAGTAAAGCATTGTTCTAACAGCAGAATCCCGCAGCAATAAAAACGCAGGTACATGGGCTTATTAAGGTCCATAAAAATGCATCCAGGGATGCCGGAAATGCCTTTACGGCCTGCGGTAAAGCCTGATGTACCGTGCTGCTACTGCGACAGCCACCCCAGTAAGTCAATTAAGGAAGCACAGGTGGGTGTCCTGAGGCAAAGGCAAAAAACGATTGTTCCCTCCACATCTGTGGCCTGGGTTCTTGTCTCCTGACCTAACGCACTTGAATGAGGCCTGAAGGTGGGAGCTCAGTTCTCCTCACTCAAAGGAAAGAGCAGTGATCCATCCACCAAATCCCTGGAGGGGTCTGTTCCTCTTCAAAAACTATAGGTGAAATTTGGCCAACCATACTCCTACTTTTAGTGTCTTGGGCAGGTGAGGCATTCAGTTATGGGTTCAATCCACCTCCTTCCTCCCCAAGAGGACAGCTATCCAGTCTTCCTCCAAATAATTTTGGAGAAGGAGGGCAAGCAAGACTTTGAGGAGCTCAGGTATAAATGAAAGCTAGATTATTGCCTATAGTCAATAGCCAGCAAGGTATTTAGAGTCCATCAAAACACAGTTACCAAAATAAGGCTCCTTTAGCCCCTCCTAAACAAGCTGAAGGCAAACACAGTGCACCATGAATGTTAACAGATTCATGCTGCTAAAAGATGAATACATTTTCTCAGCATAAGGTAGTACATATATTAGTAGCAGTATCATCATAAAGCTGTGGCCAAATCATCCACATCCATAAGGCTTAGAGCATCCTTGATACCGTCTCAGTTCTGTCTGATTCATAAAAAGCTTCCTGATAAAAACATATATACAAACATACATAATCTCAAATGCTTCACAGCCAACTTCTCGATCAGTTGATTTTTGGAAAGAAGATGCTGAAGTTCACATGCTATTACAGACTTTTGGAGTTCAGCGACGGAGGTGATGACACACATCAGCTGCAGCCCTTCACACCTGGCCAGGTTCTTTGCTCTGGGGTCCACCATTTTACTTCTAACATGAATTAAAGCAGACTGTGTACAACAAACTGAATATTTCAGTATGAGGGTTATTCAAAGGTCAGGCCAGAGACTTTGTATGTCCAATTTCTGCAGTCTTGGCAAGCTTGTCAGTATTTAGATTCCTAAGCAGGTATCTTCAGAGCAATTTTTCCACATGGATTTGCATAAAGAATACTAATAAACAGCAACAGGGGTCTAACCATGTTTTACAGCTATTTCCCAAATGTTACTTTTCCCATGGCAGATGAAGAGTCTTTAAAGCTACCTCTAAAAATCACAGCATGAAGTGAAAATCTCTCCAGGTTCATTTATCTGGGTGTATCAGTCAATACTGGCTGAGCAGCTTATGAAAGACTCAGCGAAGCCAACAAGTTAGGCACCTGGGAACCCTGAGTGATTTTCCAAATTGCTTAACTGAATCTTCAGGCATCTAAACACCTTTTAAACTCTGATCTGGGGTGTCTTTAATGCTCAGAACACCTTACTGAGACACAAAAGTGCTTTTATTTCTGTTTTACAGAAGTACCTTAGTCACCATCTCAGAGAAAGCTGTAGCGTAGTGGGTTCAAACCGAGGTGGTCCTATGTCCCAGGGAACTTTTATAATCACTGGCCTCCCCATGCAGCTGGTCCGGAGCCTTTCTCAAGGATTGTGTTTAAAATATTAGCCCTGCAGCCCCCTGTGGGAATGTCAGCTTGTAAGAGAAATACTGAGCTCAGAGCTTGAACTCATGACTCCCATATGCCAATGAATCGCACAGCCACTACATCACAAAGCTGACCCTATTTTATTCGATCTTAAGATGTTCCTAAATCTTGCCTCTTTCCATGGTCAAGGGATAGAATTTAGTCGCTAGTAAGCTATTCGGATTTCATACTTTAGGACATCAAAGTATGAATGATGTTTTCCAATTTTCTCCACTTAAGCTTATTAAAAGAAATATTTTAAAGAGCATTATTCCCTGAAGTTACTGGACACAAAAATCTGCAAAAACCTTTCTGTCTTTTGGCTTTGGGTCAACACTGAACGCAGACACAATATGTTTCGTTAAGGACATGTCACAGAATTATACATCCATCACTTTTAAACTCAGAATGGCTAAAATACTGCCTGAGACAAAGGGAACCTCACAGCCCATTTTGTTAAGGGATGCTTTAGGGAAAATGCATAATGCAGAAGGATTTACATTCCACTGATTTTTTTTTTTATTATTTTTTTTTACAAGCTATCCTTTCCCACACTAGTAAATGGTTGTAAACTGCAAAAGCATGATCATACCCTGCCTCTAGTAGGGCAGGAGTTTTAGGTTACTTTCACTGACAGCCCTGGACCAGTACCCTGGCCAGCCGGGCTGCTCCCGTTGAAGGATCCGCTCCAAGTCCTCAGGTCAGCACCATCCTCCTGATGCTCAGAGTCTATTTTCAAATCCCACAGCGCTGATATTTGCCCCTGAAGGGAACTAAAACCAAGCCGTATCATTCCCATTAGACTAAAAAGCACCAGTATCTTGTGAAGTTGCAGCAATACTGTTGGTGGATTTAAACAACCAACATAAAAGCTTGCAGCGTGAGAAGGGCTGACATGGCTGTGTACATCACTCTTTATTATGCTGCTGATAGTAATTTGTATTTGTACGTGGTGCACAAGCCTCACAGACTCATAGCAGCAACGCAATACAGGATAGCATGAGACAGTGTGAATACTTAGAGAGGAGACAGAAGTGGAGCTTGGTTTTGCTCCCGGAAAAAGCATGTGGTCCAGGGACAGCGCACTGGGATGGGGCTGAAAAGACCAGGATCTAACTGCTGTCAGCGTGCTTTGACTTGTATAAGGTCATTTCCTTCTCTCTTCTTTTTCCTTCTCATCTCATCTTTGACTGTCTTACCTCTCAGACTGACAGCTCTGGGGACAGGCTGATATATTAATGATCTGCCACAGTGGTTGTAGAGTAATCAGCACAGCGAGGGTCCCATTTTCAGATGGACCTCACAGGCACTTCCATAATGAGCACCAACATTTGCAATTACATCATTAATTCACAGAAAACACTAGCATGGCTTGCTGGTGTGGCCACACAGCCACTTGGACCCCTAACTGGCTACCTCGGTGTATGAAGGATTATCAGATTTTGTGTTTTACACATTTTCCTTTGCACAGAGGGCTCATCAAGACAAGTACTTGTTACTACAGGTTTTAAACAGAGTCCCGGAGGTCCCTAAGGATCTGCAGTCAAGAAAGGAGGGGAAAAGAGAAGCAACAAAATCAAGATCCACTACAGTTTGGTTGGAAAAAATAAAAAGTGTTTCTTGCTGTTGAAGTACAGTGGATTTCTCAGGCCCTGCCTGGACCCGCTGCCCCCGCTCTCCGAGGGCTGGCTGCAAGCACAGCCTCTCTCGTTTTCCCCACACAATCTGTGTTGGTCTGACAGCGCCAGCTGGCTGTCAGGCGGTTAGCACAGAGGTGGGTTTTATCCGATCATCGCTCCATTACAACAGAGCTACTTTTCCTTCTTGGAAGACATGGACTGGTTATGCAGTGCTTAACGGCGATGCGTGGGGAGCTGACACAACAGTCCATGACTCAAAAGGCATCCCAGAAGTTTAACCTCTTCCAGAAGCCCCTCTGGATGGTACCTTCACGCTGCTCCTCTCAGGACTGTACTCCATCACATCCTAACGAACATCCTGCTGGAAGACGGCTGAAGAGACCAGTACTTACTTGTTGAAAAAGCAAGCCCTCTTCCCAAATCACACACAATCACAAGACCCCTTTTCAAAATTCCCTTTTTCCCTGCACGTCCCAGAGCCCACACCAAAGGTTGCACACCCAAAGCCCGTGGCTGAAGGAACAGCCTGAATGGCTTCAGGAGGCAGCCAAGGTTTTGAAACGCGGATTTCTACATTCCCTCCGCAGCGTTTACGCAAGGCGGCGTTTGCAAGGCTCAGGTTATCCACACTGCGCTGAGCAAACAGCACACAGCTCATTTATCTGGAGGGGCTTTGTTCAGCTAGGTTTCACACTCCCAGCTCGAACACAATGTTTAAGATACACTACCATACATTTAGATACCAATCACACAAGCCATCATTTTAGATGCCTAAGAAAGTAAAATTAAATACCACGGGGATTATATCAGAAACTAGGTTTAGCTAGTATTTCAGCTCTGGGTCATTATTTCATATGTATATATCAAAGGAATGTGAATATGGAATAGGCTGAGAAGCAGACTGCAGATGCAAATGCCAAAATACTAGAAGACTAATAGATTATTTTTAAGGGGAGGGAATAGACTGAAAATATAGGAGAAAGTTGCTGAAATAAATCAAAGGTGAGCAGATGCACTTGGCCAAATGGCTTTTTCCTTTGCAGTATAGTGATTTGTTTTATCCTTATGTTTCCCGAATCCAGTCAATAAGACTGCATTAAAAATGCATGGGACAATTTGATGTATACAACACTGGGTTTTTCAGAAAAGCTGGGGCATTTGGAAGGGCGCAAGCACTATATTTATGTACAGAAAAGGAGAACAGAGGTTGGGAGAGGGAAATACTTGTCAGACGACAGGTTCCCCATGTAGCAAAAATAATAAATTCCTCTTCTTTTGGGAGAAACAGCGTTCTTTATCAATAGAAGCTGCCACACTCATGTAAGGCACCCACAGGGGGGCAAGAAGAGTAATAGCACCTACAGGAAGAGAGCAGCCTATATTTTTACCACTTCTCTTTGCCACTAGCTGTATTTTAGGACTCCCGTTGATGCAGGCTGGGGCTAGGCATTACCAATGACTTTCAGGAAAGCTGGCAGACAATGAATTTTCATCAGAAAACAAAGCTGACATTTTCCAATTTTCTGTCTGGACAAAGAGAAGAAAACACTTCATCTGGAGGGAGCGCCAGCTGAGTTGGGGTACTTCATCCGTGGGTCTCAGCTGACGCAGTTCAGCGGTTAGCTTCATTTGGCGGCAGCACTTTGTACCGAGAGCATCCTGCCTCCGCGCCCCTCTGCGGGACGCGCACTTCCACGTGCTGCTATTCACCGGTTCTGCCTCCCGGAGCCTCTCCAAATCTGGGAAACTACACGACCCGTCCCACAGCAAGCGGCAGCTCCGAGCCTTCCTGGGGGCAAGCCGAGACCACCAATGCTTCTGCGGGGTTGCTAACCCCCTTTCCAGCGAAGTCCCGGTGTTGCAGGGTCTCGGCAGGTTGCCCGCAGATGACGGGAGCACCCCCTGCTCTGCGGAGCCCTGCAGCACACCCGAATTACCCTGAACTAGTTTCCAAGAGGCTGGCTCTGTCAGAGAAGGGCTTTTTAAAGAACTTGACCTTGTGGGCTGAGGGATAAACGAAGGGAAAGGATCTCAGTGTGCAAAGAAAGTGCATTGTCCAAGGAGAGGGGAAGGAGAGAGGGGGATGGAGGGACTGAAACTTGCGGTCTCTTCATAAAATCTGTCAGAGGATGCACGGCTGATTTGCAGCTCTGCTTTCACCCTGGGATGCCTGCAGCCAGCGAGCGCTGCACAGGAAGGTGCTCCCCGGCAGGAAGGCAGAGAACACATTCTGTGACACAGTCAAACATTGAAATGAAATTTAACAACAGAGGAAAACAACTTCTGAGAGCTTCTCCAGCAGCAGCAAGAGGTTTGTGCCGCTATAAGGAACATCTGAATTTGCATGAAGTGTAAACACGCAGGCACACACGCATACACACCCTGCTCCTGTTTGCACCGAGTGTTCAGAAAATAGCACATGTTCTCTCCCTCGCTTCCACCTCGCTGCAGTTGCGGCAGCGCCAAAGCCCTGCAAATGGCTGGAAGGAAGCAGGGCTGTCATCCAGCCGCTCCGCAATCACAATCCGCTGGGACGAGATTGTTCCAAACTGTTGTTGGGGACCATTCAAGCGGCAAAACATTAAATGTTTCTATTATTTAGTGCATGCAGCTGGTTAAACTGAACAGCCTAGCAGGCTAATGGGAACACAGGAATAACCAGGTCAGCCAAAGAAGGTGTGAGCGTGTGTGCGCGTGTATATATGAGGATATATATTGCTTGCTGCTTCTTATATCAAGTGCAGATTTAGGAACAAATAGCCTGTGCTGTAGCACTTTCTACCACTGAGACCTGTACAAGGCACTGATTAACTTTTTAAAACCTACTGGGGAATGGAAGGATCTCTAGGAAGGTCGTACAGGGGAAATGCTGCCCTGACAGGAGAAGAAAATATAAGAGCCTTCATGTAGCCGTAGGTAGAGCGGACCAGCCGTGCAAAGGCCTCCTGGATTTCGAGGCTCAAAGGCCTTGCAGAAGGAATGTGTAAAGAAATGCTGAGAATGGAAATATATTACTCATGCCTAGTGGAGTTACTGCTGGGGCGTTGCTCTGGATCAGAAATCATTCCCTGTAAAAGTCCAATGTTTCCATATTATTTTTCGCCTCTTTGGAAGCTATTTCCACCATCTGGAATTACACCATCCATCGTAGATCCCCTCCTAAGCATCTTCTCTCTAGGCAGAATCATGAGGTGCTTCATACCAATTAAAAATTATCATCTTAGAGACTCTCATACTGTTTTGCAAGCCAGCCTGTAAACTATCCTGATATTTAGGGTGGCAAGTAGGAAAAATGAAAGCAAGCAAGCAGAGGCATTTCAATAATGCCAGGACTAATTGCTCATTTACGTAGCCATTTGGTTTAAGAAGCAATATTAAAAAAAAATGAAGCCGAAGTCTTCAAGCTTCAGGCATTTAACAAGAGGGTGGACAAAGCTCAGGGTATGACAGCAGACAGAATGAGCAAGTGGCACAGCAGACGATTTCGGATGTTACTTCTATATCTAATTCCCTTGGGTGCAAGCGTGCAGGCACGGCTCTGCAGCGTACACAGCCTTAGCTGTTCCTCGGTCCATCCAGAACGTCCTGGCAGAGCAGATGTGCTGCCTGTCACCTACCTGCTCCTCTGACCTACGGCGTAATCAATCATACCTTCCAAATAGTTTCCTTTTATTAAAATTCTACCTGATGGTGACTAACAACACAGTGAGGTATATTTACCATATACCTTTTTTTTTTTCACATTACAGAGTTCTGCAAAAGATCCATACTGACAAATTTTAAAATTTTGACATTTAGCTTCACCCCAGTTAAGAGCAAATCTTCCCTATTTTGAACTTTTCAATGCTGGAAAATTTCGCAGAAAAGAGTGTTTCATACAATCAGTAAAATGCTCCATATTTGAGTCGTCCGCTTTCATAAAAATAGAAAACTATTCTAAAAGAAAGTATGATTGCAAATTAAACATTAAGACATTATGTTCAAAAAACTTTGAAATGAGATATTTAGACATCTTTCCCTAGATTGCTCTTAAATTAAATAACGGCAATTTCACAAAATATTTCTGTTCTAATGCAACTGCAGGTCTCAACAGGGTATGGTTTGTTCAAAGTTTCTGCAATTAAATTTACTTGGAAAGGGGTTAATATGGCCTACAAGGTTTGGGCTAGTACACTAACACAAGTTTCACAGTTTTCCAGTTCCAAAGATTAAACTTACACAGTATACCAGCAGAGCACAGTATGCAAGCTCAGGAAAGGGAGACTTTCTCATTCCCATTCCAACCATTCCTTCCCCTCCATGGTGTATTGTTTTCCAGCTCATTATTTTTGCAGTCTGCTGTGTATTTTGGGCTCATATGCATCTGCTAAGGTAAGCAAACAAAACTTGAAAGACCTATTTCTGCTAAATCAAGCTTATGTTACAGATTCTTTTCATCTTCCCCCCCCCCCCCCCCCTTCAAGGTTCAGCCACTTACTATGGTGGCTTTTATGGCCTTGAAATCTGCTTTAGAAAGAAATGCAACATGGACCCCTGGTGATAATTAGCCTCAAGTTTGAAAGCGCTGGAGAAGGAGGAGGTTAACGTTCCCCATCAGCGAACTACAAAGAAAGGCGGGCAGTCTCACGCTGCCTCGCGCTCTGTCTGACGGTGGAAAACCTGTAGCTCCGACATGCAAGTAACATAATTAGAAAGCGGTTCCTGCATTTTTTTAACGGAGTAAGAGTTCCAGAGTAATCTGGATATGACTCCAGTTTTTGTATGTTATCCTAACAGGATATCCAGATCCCTCCCCTGGGTGCCCAGATAAGTAGTACTCACGTGTGCTAAAATCCCTTTCAAATTTTCCCGGGGGAAATTCCCTAGGCTGGGGGTGGCAGGAGCCGATGGAGACGGTACATTTGTCAGCAAACGATTCCCACCCAAAGGTGGGAGCTACCTCCTGACCTCCCTGATTTACAGCGAGGGGAAATCAGCTGGAAAGAAACATTTCTGGAAGGCCTAATCCATAGACGTAATCCATAGGTAACGCAATGGGAACAGAAGAGAGTAACTAATTACATTTGGAGGGTGCGTGCAGTGCACTTTATTGACTAGACCTCTTAAATTGGTATTTATGTTATTGCTGTCTGGAAGCCCGAGGCCTTCTTTGAGTGATATTAGCAGATGAGATAAATAGAAATTATTTTACAGTTACTGATCTGGTTAGTGACATATATGTTTCTTGTTTGTAAATGTCAATTTATTAGCATATGAAGGATAAACTCCTATAATTACATAAATAACTCTATTTTCTGATAAAATAATTAAAAAGAACAAAGTAAAAAACCAACACAAGAACATGTTTTCATAACCTCTGAATCTGTTGCGAGGCTGCTCTGGAAGATACATAAACCAAAGCTGACACTACACTTGATCTCAGCCAAAACGCCTAATAGCAATGTTACAGCTTGTAATGTTTTACATCTGACAGCGTAAAGATCCTGTTTGCGCATCTATCAATTATTTAGCACCTTAGTAAAAATTACTACCCACACAACCACACCTCACGCTCACCATTCATGTTGCGGGGGGACAACTGCTGCCTGGGATGGCAAAACCAGAAACCACTCAGCCTAGGGAATAATTTCAAAGTTCGAGGATGTTTTCTTTACCTGGGCTGATTTGCAGTCAGGCTGCTACGCCAGACGTTGAGAAATCTTGAAAGTGAGCACAGCCCTAATAAGAGAGAGTTGGAGAGTCAACCAAAGCAACCATCTATTGTCCCCTGTCTCAGGAGCTTTAGCACTGCTCAAGGTTACCTGATCTTCCCTATATTCCACATTTTATAAACTGTATTTTTATCTGAGAGGGTGGATAATCCCTGTACATAAGAGCTATTGGTAAGTGTAAAGAGTTATTTAAATCTCTAAATCACAGACATCTGCTGCAGCTCTTGCATACTTTAGCATTCATAGGTGGCTTTTTCCACGCAGGATGGACAGCCCAGTGTTGTCCCCTGCAGTTAACAGGTTTTTCTGGTGTAAAACACTTACTCACTCCAGCCTTCATTGAGCTATCTGCAAGTTGCCGCTTTCTGTACCGTTCTCTGTGTCCTGACCTCGCAAGTGTATAGTACCATGTAATCTAGAAATATGAAACACAGACAGAATTAAGTTATATGTGGGATTCCACCTTCAAACGTGCAGGAAGCGCCGCCTGAAACGCTCCGAAAATGGGTGTTTCCACACTAGGAAAACGGGAGGAGTGGCACGGCTCTCGCTCGGCAAATGGTGCAAAATCCGGAGGACAGCAAGACAGAGGCACTTCACAAGGGTATCAGCAAAGCTGCGTAAACGGGCCCCACGTCTGCAAGAGGTATCAGTGGGTCCAAAGACCAAGAGTAATGATAAAAACACACATGGTTTCCCCCAAAGGTTACATAGATGAAAAATAAGAATCATCCTGCTTTCAGAAAACTATCCCGTGGATGTTGCAGAAATTAGGATACTTTCTCACAATCTCTGGGTGCTGCCAGCAGAGGAGTGGCACATGGGAAGGGTGTCTGCATCTCAGATCCTCTTCTCTCCGTGATGCCTCCTTTTCATAAGTAAAAAATAAAACAGCAGCTGTGGAATAAAGCTGTAACCCATGCACAAAGACATTTTAAAATAAATATCTGGTGTCTTTTTTACCAGAATAGATCTGAAAATATTTTCTGAAGGTGAAAGAACAATGAATTATCAATAGGCAACGTGGGTGGAATCACTTGCACTCCATCTGCCTTCTAGCTGCCTAAATCCAGCAACTTCTGCAGTCCCGCAAATGCTCTATAGCTACAGTACGTGAACGGAGAGACCCTGTACGCCTCCTACTGATTTATAGATTAAAACCCTGCTTGGAAGAAGCTACCTACCAAGACGTGTTCAAGTTTTTACAGTCGTGATTCAACTGCTGCTGAAATCAGTGGGAGTCCTGCCACTGATCCTAACAGCACTTGGATCACATTTCCCACAGAGAGTTATTTGGGAATTTTAACGCAGACGTTTTGTCAGGAAGAAGAACACAACTGTAGAATATGTACTGAAAAAAAGGAATTTTATATTGGCAGGCAGATAGATAAAATACCCTAATAGGTTTTTTTTTCTTCTCTGATTTCTATTATTCATGGAACTCTAATGATCCCTTTCTGCATGCAAGACAAAAGTAAACCATAGCCTCCTGATAGCAAGCGTGGCACTCCGTCATTAACGCAACGTGGGTATGTTAATGCAATAGTAATTGCCTACCCTACGCCAGTCAAATCACCCTGCACTGGAAGTGTATCACTGTTACAGTTTCATTTTCATTAAGATGACAAAAAGGGCCCTGAGATGACTGGTTTTGTATTTTATTAATGAAAGTGAATATTAACAGAATTGGGAGGGAAATTAGGACCAAACCCAAGAAGTAGCTGAAATGATGTCCTACCACTGTAAATAAATTGACGTGGCGATCTAGTACTTCTCTCTTAGGACCGGCCAGAAAGAAGACGATGGCAGAGAACTCGGTATCCGCACATCCAGGCAGAGTTGGCTTGTAATAAAACTTTCAAAACACGCAAGCTGCAGTCAAATTTAATCAAGTGAATTTCACATCAACGGCAGCCTCTAAAAACAATTAAAAAATCAGGAAGAATCACAATTTCAAGGCAATGCCAGCAGCCAAAGAAAGCATAATCCACATTTGCATTAGGCCCTCATGCATCTTGTCACATATCTGCACTGAAATCTTCTCCCCATTTGGCACAAAACTTTCTTACTTTTCAACCAAGTACTGAATAAAGTCCGTAAGTAATTTATCAAAACAGCTCTCAGCCAAAATGCTGAACTCTGAGTGCCATGGTAATGAATTACTGACTTTGGAAAGAAAAGTTTGAGACAGATATGATTAACTTTCCGTGCTGGAAGTGTGGCTGCCCTGAAAGGGCAAGGAGTGTTGGGAACTGCAGATGGCATCCCGGAGCTCAGCGATGAATCAGGAGCATCTTATGTTCCCTGGGGGGATGTTCGCACTGTGTCTGCATCTAGACCTGGAAGATGCCATTGGAATGGCAGGACCCATCATCTGTTTGTGATTCGTACGTGATATAACTCAGTAACTGGATGGGCTGCAAGAAGGGGATACAGAAGCTTTAAATAACATGTGAAAAGTAACAATTAAAGAAGCAATGCAGAGGCTTTGTATCTCCAAAGAACCTGTTCGGTTTTGCTGAGGTTATCTGAAAGGATACTCCTTGCCAGCGAGGATCCAGCCAGCCAGAGCTGAAACACAATTTTTTTTTACTTTCAGGTTACAAGGGAATAGTGCAGGCGAGGAGGGATGCTGCTGAAATTCAACTCCGTAATGGAAACCTGGATGAAACGGTTTCTGCATCCTTATCACCTCTCTGCAATTCAACACAAATGCTAGCAGACTAACCACGTGCATGAGACAGTCGAAGGAGTTATGTTAGTTTAGCCATGTGTTGCTATTCTGATAAAGGACAAACTGACTTACCATTAGAAGCCAACAACAGCCTTAGAAAATGTACTGTTAAGCACGTTTTTCGGTTTAAAAAAAAATAAAACACATTTGATGCATTCTGAAATGATGAATAAAAAAAGAAGTCTGAATATTCAACTGTGTTTTGAATTGCAGAGTGCACACTCAACCTGAAAAATAATCTATGCTCTGCTGAAGTCATTCATGTCCAGACTTAAATTATTTTTATTCTTTGTCGGTGGTAAAATGATGCTTAATATTTTATCTCTTTTGTTCGCAGCAAGATTTTTTTCTTGTTTTGTGAAACAAACATCTTTCCCTAGGGAGTATGGCATCAAACAGTTCCTGAAGCAAAGAATATTTCTTGCAGCTGTTCTGAACAGGGTTCATCTGTTGTTTGACTCAGAAGCGACTTGTGCATCACTAGGGTCAGAGATCATACGAATGGAGAGAATGTCACATAAGAAAACACCAACAAGGACAAAGGAAGAAATATGGGAACAGTTCCCCATGTGCCAAGAATGAACTAAGGCTAAAGAAAGGGTAATGACACTCCTGAAGTAAAGCTTCTTCTAAATCAAAGTGGCACAGCACAGTATATTGTTATCAGACTCATGGAACAAGCACAAAGAGCAATACAATAAATAAAAACAAAATTCCATACCCTGTCTGCTCTGGTCTCCAAATTGAAGCATCTCAAATATTACAGCAACATTTCCTGTATTTCATTAGAGAGTCTACATTTGCCGCTTACACATTTAAGCATGGAGGACTTCAGTGACTGTAGTAAGTAATTGTAAGAGAACATGGTTCAGTAACGGGATGCATCCAAAACCTCAACACGGATACATCAAAGCATTGCTAACCAAAAGGTGAAGGAAAACATTGGAAGAGAAATCCGAACCCAATAAAACCTGATGATTCTTACACACCTATGTCGCTCGTGAAAGTGAGATGCTGGGGAAAATAAAAAATATTGAAATATTATCACCTTTTAGAGCTCCTTATGGGAGCAAACAGCCAGATCAAAGCACAGCTGATTTATGAGCAAATCCCACCTATTCTTTTAAGACCTTTCCAAAATTACCGGTGTATATTTGGGCTTTAAAGACAATGGATGAAAAAGTAGAGGTGCAAGGGGTTTCAATCTGCACACAACATAATCTCTGTGTGGAGCACATTAATGTTCCTTCGAGGGGCTCTATAAAAGCCCCTACGTTAGAGAGGTAAGGAAATACACTGAAACTGGCCAAACTAATCCACAGAGCTAAAAGACACAACAAAATGTTCAAATACTTGCTCTGCAAGTTCTTCTGGGCTTCATTATAAAATCCGGGTTATTTTTAATCAGACATAAAGAATAATGAGGACAGGGCACGTCAGTCCTTTTGCAGTGTCCCTTCACGCCCCTATAATTCACTTAGTTGTGAGGAGCACGTCCTGCTTTGCTCAGACAAACAAGATGCAAGATTGCATGTCTCAAGAGACGGAAAGAGGAGAAAATCCACAGAAAGAACACAGACATGTTCACTCTTAGGTCCAGCGCTGTCATAATTAATGACAGCAAAAAAACCTGAAGGGATACGAAACCTTGTGCCTCAGGGGTTAGGTCAGGCTCTAAGTATTATAGATCCAAAGGAGACCGTGCAGGGAATGGCATTATTCCGTACCTCCCTCCTGCACAGCTCTTACACTTTCCCCCCCCAAAAGACTGTAATGAATATTGTCAGAGATAAGATACTGGAACAGATGGACCTTAGGTCTCACTCAATCCCTGTGCCTGTATTTTTATTAGAAGACAAGCTGTCACAGGTATCTAAATGATGATGGAGCCCCTAAAAATGAACGGGCAGAAAAAAAAGGGATGATGCAGCAGGCAGTTCAGCCAGCATCTGCTCCTCTTCCCCTCCTTTTTCAAGCACCGAGGTAACACTTTGCATGGCTTCATAGTTCTTAAGGCTAGGACTCCAGCCCCGTTCCCAGGAAAAAGAAACAGGCTTGTGCACAGTGTATGTTGGTTTTGGTAACTTTTCCCCCTAGAAGTTCAATTTATTTCTCTGAAAAAATAACTAATGCTGCCTCCCGAATGCCTTGTTCATCTCAGCCACCTTCCAGGAGAAGGCCACCTGGCCCACCGTGTGGAAACGAGAAAAGAAACTGCACAGTCAACCCTCCCGGCTGGTAACAGAAGATATTTATTACGCTTGTCCACAGTCTTCAAGGAATTGGTGTGTTTGTGCATAATTTAGTAGGTAGTTGCAGGAGTTCATTGTTATAGGCTGAACATCTACTTTAATGGTTATAGATACAGTCTGAGTTTTCAATCTGCTTCTCTGTTTCCAAAGGGGAAAACAATGTAAATAGCTATAGGAAAACCAGGATATAAATAAGGGGGCACAGGGTGGGATTTGGAGTTTGCTCCCACGGAAAGCTCTGCAGGTCTCTTTGAAGGGTCCTTCCACCCCTGGTCCCTGCACTGTGCCCTGTCCCACTCCTGCCTCAAGCGGACGAAGCAGATGTGCTGCCTGCGACGATCACTGCTGCGGCTCCGGCTGCATCTGCCCATAGAGACCCAGCTGCAGACACAGCTCCGCAGGAAGCCCTCAGAACCCCTCGTCCATTGACAAAAGAAACGCCAAGAGGTGACTGTGCCACTGCAATAGTGTCAAAGTATGATTTCTCCTCCCGTCTGGCCCGCGCCTCCCTTCCCAAAACCAAACACCAAGCTGCAATGGCACCGCTTGGTCGTACGATGAGGAAGGACACGGCTGGAAAGTGCCAAAAGCTGAAGGATGGGAGCGAGAGGAATTAAACCACTGAGGGATGCTGAAGTGAGGAATACGCTGACAGCAGTTCAGTTAATCTGTGCGATGTTTCTAGTAACAGTTTCATAAAAGCGTAAGTTTAGCAACACCTAAGCCCCTTCCAGAAAGTGCTCGTTAACTCGCTGTTTGGTATATCCTCAAATTGCTACCTTTAAAAACCTGAAGAAAACTTCAAAGACTGCGAGGCTGAAGAGCAAATATTCGCTGGTGTCTTAAAATGAAATCTAAGGTAGGGCAATGAGCGGAGGAACAGTTGGTGAACAGTTGGTGAATGGATATTTTTATGCAAGGAATGCCTGAAGGAAAGAGAATGAAAAAAACTGTGTAGGAAGAAGGAGCAATTAATATGCTCCTTTTTTTTTTCCCTTACACTTATTTTGATTTAAAAGTCTATTCTTTCAGTATTACAGATTAAGGTCGCTATACAATTTACCATGGAAAAAAGAAGTGGTCATAGTAGTTGAATCAAGAAATGAAAGGGTCTATGACAGAGTTTTTAATTATTCAAAAATGATCACAAAGATATTCTGAATTAATTTTCACATTTTTGCATTTGTACATTTCAAATGAGTATGTGTATAGATATCATTCAATTCACTGGGAAATGGCACCCATCCTTAAGACCAGTTCCCTCCTTAATGTCATTCTTGATTGGGAAAGCCACCAACTGTAACAGCGTCTTGCTAAAAACATTAAACACTTCAACGTTTCATGTGAGCTGCTCTCACCAAAAAGCCCTGACTTCCCCAGAAATACACGCAACAGCAAGCCTTAGATGCCAAAAAACAATTTAAATAAATAAAAATAAGAAATATTTAAAAAAAATACTCTGGATCCAAATTCCCTCTTGCGTCTTACTAATTACCGGGTATAGACCGTTAGGTGTGCGTCTCTTGTTAGCTTAATGAGAGCTGTGAGGCCAATACTTCTACAGCAGAGCTGAAATTACATCCCAGTTGTTCCCCCCTCACTGCTGTTTTACAGCTGCAGAAAAAGATTAACTACAATTACGCAATTGTTCATTTCCTTTTTTTTTGCCACGCAACGTAATACTGCACATAAAATCTCAGTAGACATAACCAAGAAAAATATTAGTGCACAGAAGCTAAAGCGAGCAAGGTTGTTCCTCACTGATGGCAGCCACCTTTGTGCTCAGTTTTTCAGCGCTGCCTGTTTACGTGGTTTATTCCAGCAGCAAAGAGCAGCCAAGCATCATCCAATGCCCACGGCATCCGGGCAGTTTGGTGCACACTACGAGTGTGCACATGAAGGCTGCTGTTACTGAAGTTAATGCATCACAACGGTGTAAACCAGCAGCAACAGCAGCCAGACTCTGTGGCTTTCCCAGCCTGAATGTTATGCCTGAAAATTAGATTTATAAAAATTGTTTTCAAATAAAGTCTCAGGCAGTTTTTTAATTGCTTATTACAAATATCCCTATCGTACTACTTGGGGGGATTGGAGACCACTGTTCCAAGTGCCGAGGGAATCCTTTCAGGGCCGCAGGGCTCTGCTTGACGTGGGCACGAAAAGAAACCGAGGTTACAAACAGCCTCGGAAAGCAGCAGATCCCAAGTGAGCTGGACTGGACCCTCCCAGCTGAATTTATCATGAGGGTGATGTGTTGGCTTCCAGCAGGGATGAGGAGAGAAATTTTCATATCCCCCATGTTTTTATAACCAAGGAATCAAATACAACCCCAAGGAACTTGCAGGTGTGTGTGGGAAACACGGGGACAGTTTTGGGGGTAATTATCTGAAACTTGGCTATACAGAGAAATATTAGGAGCATATAAATAAGGTTGTGGAGGGCAGATGCAGAGAGTTTAATAGCTTTTTATTAACAACATGCTCCTGGGAACAGCCTACAGACTCTTAATTTTTATTTTTTTTTTAAACTATCATCATTTGTAAGAGAAGTTCCACTCCTGAGACATACATTTTCACAACTGGAACAGTAATGAGCCGTCCAACAGATGGGGAGAAGAAAGGAGAAAAGAATAGTCAAGTAAAGATCATAGAGGAAAAGCTCTTAAAGGAGTCTCTGCAAGATCAGGACAAATATCAGCATCAAATATTTATGGACAGTCATTCAATCAAGGCCCATGAGCTTCCTTTCAAGTATTTATTCTCCTTTTTATTCACTTCTTGCAAAAATTCACTGCATGAGCAAGGTTTAGCCTGACTAGATCTTCATGTAAAATATGTATACTGGTTGCAAGCAGCAAATTTTCCTATTTGGGGAGAATCTGACATTTCTGAAGTCCATGGGAATTTTGCTATGTGTTTCAAAAACACTGAGATCTTACCCCAGATGTCTTTTACTGATTTCAAAGTAAGAACAATCAGTTCTACTGGCAATAGAAAGAGCAAATCATTCATAAGCTTTCTTAGAATGAGACAGCTTTTGAAAAAAATTCCATTTCATATTTAGAGTGAATAGCACGGGCACTTAAAATCTACACCAGTTTGAGGATAAATTCTATATAGTGGCTACTTGCTTGGACAAAATTAATGGCATACTGCAAAAAAACAGGGAAGGCTCTTCCCGTACCTAATCTCCATCCAGACATGTATGTGTGTGGGCATGCACACACACAAATATACTGATTTTTTTTGGTTTGGCTTTTTCCTTGTTAAGACTTGTGATTTAGGACATTACTCTCCATGCCTGAACTTAAAATTACAGCAAATTGCAGAGCAGTAATTTCAGGGAGCTGTCTATGTCTTCTCTCTGAAGAGACCAGCCAGGGATTTTCAATTTGCACATCTTTTACAGAACCAAGTCCTTATTCACAAAGTCCACGTACACTCTTAACTCTACGAAACGCTGCAGATGTGTATCCGATATCTGCAACTTAATTTCTCATGGTACAGTTTTTTAAATACAGATATATATTCCAATCCCACACGTATCTGCACACACGCAGCGAAGACTGGGTACATTTTCCTTGTACTCTGTCATTAAGAGCTGTATTGACAGCAAACAAGTTACATATCTTTTTTTTAACAACATATAATTTTGCTGTTGTTTGCACGTTTTCTCCAAGACATATTGGATACCATTTGCTTTTCATTACAAAAAATGTGCTGACAACAAAATCACATATTCCTGACATACAAAAGAAAGAAGAAATAGCTACCATTTTTGGGGCAGGGGAGTTGTTACAGGGGAAACTTGATACATCATTACCTGGGTACGCAGAACTCACTCGGCGTGCACACGAAAGAGTGTAGCACGTGCATCTATCAAGACATAATAGAGGTGTTTGAGGCTTCCCAAACCCCTTTCCTTTTTATTCATATTGCAGTGTATTGATATATTATTTTTAATTATCTGAAGATAATTAAATCTGGATATCCAAGGGTAACCAGATGCAAACACGTCTGAAGATTTATGCAGGTAGGCTGCTACATTTATAACTGTATTTATACCTACGAAGCCTGTAAAACAGCATTGCAGAGGGGCCTGCGCCCAATGCTACCTCAGCCAGGTTAATTCATCACACAAATGCCCAGCAGCAGTGGCAACGTAACACCCAACTTAATGACAGAGCTGATTTCTGATTCTTCATATTCGAGATACACCTAAATCAAAGATCTGCTGATAGACCTAAATCCAAGATGTGTATAAGAGCCTTTGGAAAAAGCCAAAGCCACTACTAAATGGTATAGATCTTCAGCTGAGGTGAGATATAGAGCCCCACTGGAGTCAAGGGGTGATCTTACACCCGCTGGTCTCCCTCTCGCTGAAATTCAGACTGTACGCACGCAACCGATACCCACATACCGCTCTGCTAGACTGCATCAGTGGCCTCCCAGCTGGATTGGGACCTGGTGGTGGTTGCCTATCAGAGAAAAGGAGAGAAACCAAGAAACGTCCATGTCTACTTATCTGGAAAGTGGTATCTGAGAGGATACCCCTGGTATCTCCTTATAAACTTCCCAGCACATTATGGAAGGCAGACCCAGAACACTGGCTTCATGAGTCTATGACTTTACATACATTTTGTGGTGAATATTTGAACTCTGCATCCCATACATCTGCTTCATGCTCAGGCTTTAGGCTTACAATGCTCCATACAAGAAGAGCAAATCCCAATAGCTCAGGACATGCCTTTTGGTCCAAACCCTAATCTGGATGTACAACACTGGAAACATCAGGACTATTTTGTCTGCCCTCTTCCTTCTATAGTTTCCAGGCAGGAAGATTTTTAAAAATCATCTAGGACTACATAAAGAAAATATGTAGAAATTGGCTAAAAAGCTGGAACAGCAGTATTGAGCCTATTACGCTCCTCAGCACGCAGCAGCTCTTCCGACCGCAAGGTGGATCAAGAGAGGGTGAGAGTAGAAGAAAAGCACTAAGAGCATAGTTTTCTTCCTCTGCCTATTTTTAATTGTCATTTCTATCGAAAGCCCTCTAAAAGTGAGCATTAAAGCCAAATGGAGCCACTGGAATTTACTGATGAAGGGAAAGTCAAACCTAGTTTATGTTTTGTCCATGAGCTATATTTATCTATCACCAAAAAAGCCACACTGATCTCTCTGGAGCTGTACTGTCATAAAGAATGTACTTGGGTCTAAAATATAATTTTTTTCTAGTTTGGTCTCTCTCTCAGTTCCCTTCCCCTGTCCTTTGCCAGCTGGTTGGTAGCTAGTGCAGCTGGTAGCGATGCCAAGTGCTTCGCTACGGTGGAGCCCCGGGCATTAACAAGGATAATAATCAGTGGTCAGGGAAGCGTGTACTGAATATGCCAGCGACACTGAGCAATAGGTCCACTGCTCTTTGTAACGTGCACTCTGACCTGCAGGATGCAAAAGAAACTGCGTATCAGAAAGAAGAACGAGTGGTTAAGCACTAGAAAAATGTTAATAGCAGCGGTGACCTATCATCTGTAGCAAGCCTCTCAGTGTAAATCAGCGTAGCACCAAAGACAGCACTGAATAAGGCAACTGTGTGTGACCGCCAGGAATCAGACGCTGTGCACAGCCACGAAGGTCACTGGTGCAGTCCCGCTGCAGCCTCCTGGAGACCAACCCCGCGTACGCAGCACGCAACCGCTCAAGCCCACCAGGTCCAGCAGGATTCAGAAATTACTCGCTCACCAGCACGAGCACAGCGCCAGGAGCAGAAGCTCCCAACTCCTCTCCACCACCGTGGAACAGCACAACTGCACAGAGCTGCACAGGCTCCAGCGATTCAGGCTATGTAAAAACTTGTTGCAAAACCTGTTGTGTTTGATAACACAGCGGAAAAATTCAGGGAAAAGTCAAATTAAGCCTGTAACTCACAGGTCCCCCTTCCTGAGCACTGTGCAGCGAATGCATTCAGCGACGCAATGCTGCTGGTCTGCCCTGGCTCAGTCTGCAGCTAAAACAATGCCACAGGCTCCCGTAATCAATAAGCAAAGCAGCAACTTGGCCAACTTGGGTGCTTGACGGGGGAAACATGTGCGGTCCTTCCTTTGCACAGCCCACGCTTCTCTTCATCCCATAGCCACACTCATTTTACACTCCCACAGAATGTGCTGGAGCAGTAGGTTTGGGCATCAGATTTTTCTCCTTTACACTCCTGTTCAGGAGAATTGCAGTAATTACAGTTGGTATTTCAATATAGTTGAGTTTGCTACGTTTCTAGTGACTTCAGCATCTGCTTCCCTGGATAAAGGTAAGTTTATACTGACGGTGGATTCCAGGTGAATGCTTATTGCAGCACCAACCACTCATCCTGACCAAATGGATGAGCAGCTGACCTGCATCCCTAAAGAAGGAGCAAGGAACAGACTGACTCATTTATTTAAAAGGCTGGCTGAGAATCCAGCCATCTTTTGAGAATCCTGATATTATTCTTTTCTTTCTGCATAATTAAAAATCATTAAACTGATTTTTCTTTTAATGTCTCTTGAGTCTTGTGCTTTGCTAAAATGAGTATTTCCCTGCTGTGCATGTATGTATCCCCTCAAAACCAGCTGCATACCCACCATCTCAGAGCAGGTCTGAGGGTTCAAGGGCTAACAAAATCTCCGGAACTGTGATTTTAGCTGATCAGGGTAGGAATCGCACGAATTATCGGCAGCAGGTTTGTAGAGCTCAAGGCAACAGATGAGTACAGCTGCAATTTGACAGGATGATTTCCAAAAAGGAGAGGCCAAAAACCAAACCAGCAGAAATGAAAGCTTTTCACCACTGAACTAGTGTAGCAATTGGTGGCCAAGAAGCAGAAGCCTGAGACCTGCTCCAAGGCTCCCTACGCAAAGCTGGTTAACTACAAAGGCGGCACAATTATCAAAAAGCTAGGAGACAGCAGAACAAGGCTTACAATTCTGCAGAAGACAGCAATCTTAACAGGTCTGGGATAAAATGTCATTTTTATTCAGGTAAAGATCTCATTAAAATCTGGGAGAGTATTGAGTAAGTACAAATAAGGACCTCAGGGTCCAGCCTATCCCATTGTACTAACGAACTCTCCAACACAGAGAACAAAATTTTGTCCAGGGAGCAGCTTCCCTGCTTTACTCCATGATCTCCTGTGAGCTTACAGGAAAGTCAAGACAGTTTGTGATGTTTAAATCAAGGCACAAGTTGATTTCTTGCAGCAGAACAACACGGTGGGTATGTCTGCTTCAGGATTCTTTCTTTCTTCAGTTATTTTTTTTACATCTCTTCAGAGCACAGGAAACATATGACATAATCTGAATATTTATGGCACGCTGTGTAAAAGCAGAAGCCCCTCTTCTGTACCCATCTCATTATAGGAGTTTACATTTTTGGAAAGGCTTTCTGTTCCAGACCAACCTGAACTTCATATTTCCGCTCCACTGTTAGCCCAGCCTAATACAATGGTGTAGATCACAGAGGATTTCAAATCTTTCAGCAGCATTTTCAAAACCAGAGCCCATGTAAAAGAGTTCAGCTAGCCACTCTCCTTCATCTGAGGGGAAAGCTTGCCTTAGGCACAAACAAAGCTTCAAATTGATTTAATTTAAAATTTCAAACTTCTGTATGCTGCTCAGCTTCCGACTGCCATCTGCTTTTTCAGCTTGCCGTGACAAAGAGCACTTTTTTATTATGTTTGTTCAAGCAGGTCCATCAGTACAATATTAATTTTCAGAGTTTGGGAGTTCTGTATGCTTTAAAAAGCCACTAGTCATAAATCTGATTAGAAATTATCAACAAAAATATCACAGCTCATTTAGCCAGCTTTCAAAACTGCATCTTCTCAGTCTGAAGCTCCCAGACTGTGTTATCTCCTCAAACTGTCCCTCATATTTTGTGCTGCACCAAACACAAAGGTCCTTTGTGGTCTTAAATTGAGACCTTTTATATCAGCCGCAATATGAGTCTTTAAAAAGTAGTAACCAAATGTGTTTTGATCACATCAGATGAAGACACCCCTGCTCTGATAACCCCACGAGAATGGTGGCAACACAGGAGCAGAGCAGTGAAATAGCCTTTACAGCAGGAATCCAGTTTATCTCTAATCAGACCCTGGGCCCCACCAGCTCTTGCCTTGACATCCCACTCCAGGTACTCCTGGGCCTTTCCCTCCCCTTTCTTTTTCTTTCAAAGCTTCCTGTGTAAAATTGATTTTCCAAAGAAAAAGAAAAAAGGCTGTCACTTGGGACCTCTCCTCTAAGTTAATCTACTTTTCCAAACTGCTTAACTAATGTGTTGCATTGTGCCACACATGCACAGTAGAGCTCTTCTTCCACTTGCAAATGCACTAAAATTAAGTTCCTCACTAGGCTTTATGCTTTAAATATGGATCTTTCACATCCTTCCAGAACACCCTCCTTCCAACAAACACATTCCTAGAGACAGGCATATGTTACAAACATCCCGATAAAATGAACTTTGGAGGAAACTGCAGCTTGTGCCTGTCCCTGCTGAGAAGCCAGAAACACGCCAAGTCGTGGCTAAAACTGGAAAACTACGTTAATAGATGTGATGTGATCCAGCCCAGATGTGAGCGGCCCTGATTAACTCGCAGGTGAATTTGCCCCACGCCACGTCAAGCCCGCCTTTCTGTCAAGACCAGATGACTGCCCATCCCTGTCTCACAGCCTGGACTGAAAAGTCCCCGTTTGCTTTGCACAAGGAACTACGCAGCCAGTAACAGCTCTTTTAGACGAAAAATAAAACTGGGATTCTGCCCACGCTGGTCACGTGCTCTTTTCTACGGATTGGTTCAGACCTCCTCTCTTACTGAAGTTCTAATTTAAATAGTTGTACCTTCCACCTAAACTCTCCTCACAGCCTCTGGCAGCCGGCCACTGATGGGGCGTTTGCTCCCCTATCCCCCTCCGACTGATTTTATTTCTATTCCGCAGCAAACTAACAATCCTAGATTCATACTGACACTCAACGCAGCGCTTCAAGGTCTCTCTGAGAGGCACTACATAAATGTAAATTCTATAATTATTTGAAAGCGAAGTCTCTTCCAACCTGAGTGAGATCTGATAGCATCTCTGCCTTATAAATAATGTAATGTGCTGGCAGGGTTTGCTTCTCCGTACAAGGCACAGAAGGCCCAGCTGGAGCACGAACAAGAATACAAGAAAAACACAGTTGACAAAAAACATACCGGGAAACCCAAAAAGATGTTCTCTATAGATCTCGGCATAGATGGACAACAGGGCTTTCTTCTGATTTAGGGCAGTATCTGTGATCGGTGAAAACTGTGACTATTTGGGAAAGATTAGAAAGCAGAGCTGAGCCACGCTAGAGATGTGAGAGTTGCAACTATCCCAAATATTTCAGTCAAATCTCTTTTGTAGTCGTACCTTCAAAGTCACAGATCGTAAAATAATAAAATGCTGTTGTCAAGATCCGCAAAACAAACAGTCAAGGGCAAAAAAAAAGATAAGAATAAAAAATCGAGAGGTGCCTCACCCACAGACCCCCACCGGCAGCTCTCTGCTTGGCTCGGGGTGCCGTGACACAGATGTTGTCGGCTGTGTTGGACGGTAACGCCGCCCGGGCGAGACCTCAACGCGCGTCGGACTTTCCCATCTGGTTTTAGGGCACCGGAATAGGCCGAGGTGGCTTTTTCGCTTGCAGGTTGGTAAAAGGACTCAGATACCTCACAGAGCTCGCAGAAAGCCCCTCGCCTTTTGCTAACCGACTGTATTTTCTGAGATAAAAGGCTGAGGGGAAGGATGCGGTTTACTGTAAATAAACAGCAAACTACTGGACCATCTGGAGCTTTTCTGTAATTTATGCTTGCTCTGCAGTTTTAAGGAGACTTGTTTCCAAATGATGACACAGTTTGGGGATTTAAGCCATAATCTTTAAAACACATATTTAAAAGGTATTAGCTAATTATTTAGGCTGTAACTACTGCAAAACCAGCAAATAAACCAGAGTTCTTTGAACTGGTGTTTTTGAAGTTAGCGAGTGTTTGAAGTGAGTTATAGGTAAGACCATTTGATTGACTTCTGTGGAGATGGACTGTAAATGAGAAGGGGAAAAGGTGCCTGGTCTTTGTGCAGGGAAAAAAATCGATACCGAACCAGTAAAGGAGAGCTCACCCAGGAGGCGACAGCCCAAACAGAGCTGGAGAAGCTAAATTTAAACACCTTTAAACTTTTCCATAGGCTGTCTGAATAGGACCATGTTTTTACCAGAGAAACTATGACTTATCATGAATTTAATGCTTAACTAATGTACTACAAAAATTTTCACTTCCTTCTATGCTAGCAGCTTTGTTCTCTTTATTTATCTGCTGTGGGACTGTCAGTGATGCCTGCTAATTTTCATTTTATTAGCAGTCCCATGTTTTCCCTGACATCTGTTTCCCAAACACCAATTTTAAAGGCAATTAAAAAAAAAAAAAGTATTTAAAGCTGGGTATTATTAATTTGGGGTCACTGCCACACAGGAGACCCAAATCAGTATAAAATCAGTTATATCCAAGGACAACTCTGAGCACACCCCCCTCAGCATGAGTCCCACGCAAGGCATCGCCTGGCAGTGGGCTTATCTCTGTGTCACCTCGTTCCTGTAATTAACCTGGGTGACTCGTTCTCCGTGCGCCCATGCCTGAAACGGGAGAGCCCTGAGCATGCCTGTAAGGGCGACACTTTTGCGGGCGCTGGGTTCAGGGCACCCCAAGTGAGGCAGGGTAAGAAATCTGCCTTCCAGAAGATGTGCAGATACCGCACAGATTGACAGTGGATAAAAACCTGATAGCAGCCATTTGTTACTATTAATGTTTAATTAAGACCAGACATTATTAGCTTTGCATCAGAAAACCAACAAGTCTTCTATGCATGGATGGAAATTCTGAGTTTGTTGATGAATAAACAATTCATAAATGAACGCAGAGAGTTTCTAAAAGGGAACGCTGTCTGGGAATCACGCTGTTCACAAGGTCTGAAGAAAACAACATGGGTCTGATTTCCATTCCTTCTTCGTCATCCTCTGATGTTCATGCTGGGACAGAAAGATTGGTGGATCTGTTTTGGGGTTTTTACAGAAATCTCTAACTGATTATACACTGAAAAATACAACCCCATTCTTTTCTTTCGCAGAAAGTCATCAGGCTTAGCAGCATTTACCTCAGTACACCATCTCCTGACTGCTCTTACATATAAAAAACCGGAGTCCTAATCGTCACTTCCTTTTTTTATTCTTCCATTATTTATTTATTTTTTTAAATAACATTAACCTGCTCCGTCTAAGTCCTTATTTTTCGGTATTCAATTTATTTTGGTCAAATAGACACTCGGATGAACTTTGTATCTAACTCATGTACTTCAGAAAGAAGATAGCATGCAGCCAGCAAACCCATCACGCGTCTATTGTATTTTGGAACAGGGTTAGAATTGGGTAAAGCTCTTGTGAGATGGATGAAAATATTCCTGAATGCATATAAAGGACTTTCAAAAAGCCAATAAATATAGTAATATTGCAGCCCCCTACAACAAAATGACACGGCTGGAAAATGATCTCAAGAAACAATTTTCATGCCAGTGTAAGACTTATTAATGAAGAAGAGTGCACCCTTAAAGAGGACGAAGGGAAGGGAATGCATTGGCATTACATTTCAGTAACCGGGGACCCTCTGGAACTGGAACTTCAAAATAGGATTTCTTAAAAGCTTTTTCTTTCCTAAATTCCCTTTGCAGAAGCCTGCTTATTCTTTCATAATCACTTCAAAGCAATCCCCAGCCTTGCAATAAAGTAAATTCAAAGCAATTAGAGAGTAGATCTACACAGCAAGACCAAACAGTGCTTATAGAGGTTTTCTGTAAAGTGGTTCTGCATACATTTTCCTTGGAATGACATTATTTGTATAAAGAAGTAGGGGTATATTTTATGAAGGAGAGAAAATACGAAATAAATTTATGATAGCAAATAGAAACACTGCATCTCTGGAGTGTGATATTATATTGCAGTTTGCAAGCACAACCAATATAGCACTGCCCTGCTACATTCATACATTTTAGTGAACAATAACAGAGAGGGGAAAAAAGAAAGGACTCTTCCGCAGCGTGCTACAATAAAAGCCACCACGTACTACAATAACAAGCTACATATGTTCAAGAATAAACAGACCAACTCCGCATTTTTCTGCTCCGTCTCCCCAGCGGCCTTGCTTTGCTACCTTGCCAATTGACGTTTTCGCGAAGGCAACCCTGTGAAATGTAAAACTGCTTCTTCCCTTACGCTGGCAAGGCTGCCGCTGTAAGAGGAGCTGAGCTGTGCTGAACTGAGATGTGGTTATTTCATTGTGATGCAAATAAATGTAACAATTAAGAATATAATTTTGGAAGATGTCAGTGGCGTAATTACTCATATGGCTTCCAGCCAATTAAGCAGTAGGTGAATTAGCCCATTTAATTGGGTTTGGAATTTCAGCGCAAGGTGTTTTATGCTTTGTATTCTGTCAACATTTTGCTGAACTATACGTTAATAATTCTGATTGCTCTCGAAATAACATCTGGGCAAATTTGGTCTTCAGTACAAGAACCACTGCTTGAAAGGTTGCATACACCTGTGATCCCAGTTGTGCAAGCAGATTGACTCCAACAAAAGCTCCATTCAAGGAAGATGGAAGTCTTGATTGACTTGTAAGCCCATTAAACACACTGAATGGCCATGAAGATGAAACAAGGAAGCGCTTTAGGACTGTGCAGTTAGAAATCTTAGAGCAGAAATGGCAATAATAAAAGAACAACACAATGTGATTATTCCCAGTATAAAAAGACAAGCTTATAACATCAACTGAAGAGGAAAAAGAAAAAAAAAAGTGTCATATCTCTTGCTTGGGAGACTGCTGTGATTCAGCTAATCTCCTCTATTAGCAGATGATCACAATACACAATAGTCCTCAGTAAAATGCGAAAACAGAGGCACTCATGGGTTAGTGGAGAAGTACTTCACAGTTACCCTAAGGAAGCACAAAATAGACACACTAACATTAAGACCGAAGATTATATTGTTAATGACAATAACAGCATACAAATGAACCCTCCTTCACAGGAAAAGATTAGTTTGAGAACTAAAAATCCTCATTTAAAAAGAGTCTGATGAAACTGAGAGCCAAACCAATACGGACCTCTATTAGCCACAAGAAACGAGACAGAGTGCAAGACTCTGAGATGAGATGCTCTTTTTATGGCAGGAGCTGGTTCTTTTTATTTTACTTTCCCTAAAACTAAGAGGGTCCTTGGGTGTGATTAGCATCTCTGAAATTCAGTCACTGTTTGCTCAGACCTACTGAGTCACTTTATTCTGCAGGCTTCATTTCTGAGAATTCTAGGAATAAGTAACAGGCTTTGCGTTAGGAAACCTCTGTTGGAGAGACCAGCCTAGCATCATGCCATGCTGAAAACAAAGCAGTGCTAAGGAGGAGTAATACTGAATGTTTTTATTTTTAAATAAAAGCAAGACTGGAATCCCAGGGATGCTTTCAGGGGCATTACCGCATCGGAGCTGGATTGCTTTGTGCATTTTAGAGCTTCAGACTCCTTGCACCTCCTAACATTATAGAAATCAGAGGTATAGGTACACGTCTTCTCAGTTCATCAGTATTACTGCACAATTACACACTCCTGTGTAACTCAAGAAAAGTCAGAGGTTGGACTCTGCTGCACAGTGTTTGCTGAGCCGGGGAACGGTCTGCAGGAGTTAAACCTGTAAAATGCAAGTCCGAGATCTGGGTCGCAGTCTTGGGCTCCTCCACTTCTGTATTTAACGCCTTACTCCAACAAGTTGTTACATCCCTCCACGCCTCATTCTTCTCATTTAGAACATCAGAATAAATCAGTGATTTATATTTCAAAAGGATTTTGAGATCTTTGAATGTAGCATGCTCCATAGCATTATTGTTATTTATAATTAACAGCAGGGTTACTCCACTATTAATAACACTTAGCAATAGTGCTTTTCATCTTCAAACCACTTTCTGAGCATTAATTAACTTCAGGCTTCTGTTATTCAGAACATCTTTCTTTTTCTCATTCTGCTTCCCTCAGTTCCCTGCGTTACAGGGGTAATGGGGAAAACCATGTGAGCTTCAAGCAACGTGATCCTCAATATTTAACTTTGGAGGGGCACTTCATAATTTTCACAGCAAGAATTCGTTCGACTTTTTGACGAATTTTCTCAAAGGTGTCTGTAAAAACATCAGAGTGGATCCGCATTGCCCCTTTTAATCGGGACTGAGCAGCATACAAACAGCTTTTCTATGAGTTTCTCACCTGCCTGACCACTGCCCCCCTCTCCTTACTGCGATGCGGAATTACCAGAGATGGCTGAGGGCTGCTCGGGAGTTCTCACAACATTTCAGTGGTTAGTGCAATGGGAACAGATGAAACACGCATTTTCTTCAGTCTGTACTTTATCTCACCCGGAATTTCATTCCAGCAGCAAAAGCTCAGGGCAGCTGGTCCCATTTTTCTCTTGATTAGCCATTTCTCAGCTAGAAAACATAGCACATAGTCCATTTTTAGTGAAAGACTTCTAACTCAGTAATGAATTTTAGATCTTGGCATCTGCAAGATAAGGCAACACACAATACCTCTCTCTTCTTCACGATGAGCTGGTCAGCAGTAAGCAACGGGACCCTGCTTTAGTTGCTCTCCCACCAGTTGGATCAGACCATCCCGTCCATTCCACCGGCTTTGGATGTAATTTGGGACACTTGTTGATTTATACAAGTCATCACTCAAGGTGAGCCTTACTAGCACGACACGTTTGTCTGTAATTGTCTTCGTGACTGTTCATGAACATACATGTGTTCATATTGTTTTGTTGACTATAGCGTTCTGGGGTTCGCAGTCTTTAGGTAAGTATTTTTTAAATGTATACTTAGCCTCCTGTGTGTTTTAATGGCAATCTTTTCTTCTAAAGTTAAGCATGCCATTAATGGAAATTGTTTAGCTACTCCAGGGGGTTCCTAAACACCTGAGTTTTCAACAGGTTGACTTATCCAGGGCTCTTCCTCACTTCCAACCATCAATAGCATGCACTTAGAGTGTAAGAAATCATTCACAGTGATGTCCCTTTTGGTAGCTGCTCTGTCTTGGACCATTCAGTTGGCTCCTAGCGTCCTCAGAGCAAAGGTTGCTCTCAACTTCGGAAAAGAAACTGAGAAGAGAGGGGCCGTGGAGGAAGATGAATCTATATAAATGCAATGGGAGAAAAAATACCAAGCTGTCCTCTGCTGCTCTGCGTCTCCTTACAAAAAAGAGTCTGTTACAACACTGGCTCAACAGGCTATCCTAGGCAACCTCGCTGCTGTAAAGACAGAATGAACGATATCAAAGAAATGTAGATCCCTTACCGAATGACTTTGGCTTGCTATCCTTTGGCTCATACACTGTGGGATTTGGACCAGCTATATATCGAAGGGACACTGATTCATTTTAATTTACTTGCCAAATTGATCAGCATCAAACATAAATCAATACAAACTCTATTTATTAAGTCCAACTTTGCAAATTGCCAACTCCCTACAAGTTCCTTGCATCCCTGTACTCTACCAAGAGACAGACAGAAGCAACAGACTCAACCACCAGATGCAATCAGAAATTCAACTACACATGTATCTGTGTACGCTGGAGTATGCCTTTCCTGTACCGCATCATCATGAAATGAAGTTTTTGCATCATCAAGATTGTATGTATGTGTAAAGGGAATGCATTAGTTTGCAATAAAGTATGGTTGCAGCTCACATCATAATTTTTTCTCATTCGTCATACTAAAAGCACAGTTATTTATTCTAGGGCTTCCATTTTTTTTAATGTAAAATCTATAACAGCAAAAATCCCCAGTCATTGAAACTATCCACACTTTTGCATGATCATAAGAAAAGAAGGCACTACAAGTGGTAGACTAATTATGCCTTCTCAGCATATATTTGGCCCTGGAGGTAAAGATAACATAAATTCTTCATTGTGTTCTATTTTAACGTCCGAAGATTAGCATATTCCACCACTTTTATAAATTACAGAGTTTCCAGCACACTCTGCATTTAAAATGCAAAAGTGGAATGTATACATTACTGATTTTAAACAAGAAAACACTGTTTGCAAACTGACAGAAGTATCTCACCCAGTACACTGTATTAATGTCCAGCGAAACAAATCACGTAACCAGCTGCTGGAATAGCAGCCAAACGTCCTAGACTACTGCACCATATAATTCAATTGATTGCCCTGAGAAACAATAATATAGTTATAATACTTCTACTAGCTTGATCCCCAGGGGAGCAAATTTACTCTGGTCTCCCTAACTGGTTGATAACATATTTAAATGCCAGTCAGTCACTAATCCGTTGCTGCTCCATCCTCTGAGAGCTGCTTTATTGAACACTGTAATTGCCTGGATGTTGTTTTTCATTTCTGTAGCTGTTGCTGTTAATTAAATATTTCGTAGAAAGCTCTGACATTTCTTACTGCATTCTTGAATATCTGATAAGATATACAGGCTGAGTATTTGTACCTGCTGCTCTCTGCTGATATTCTTGTCCTAGATTCAAACCCCCAAAACACTGAAGAAATGACATACTTTTAGCGAAATTAGGACTCACACTGTTAAAGGGCTGAGGGCATCTGAATGAAATAGAGGCATATGCTGTGTCTGTTAGATCGCAGATGCCACTAAAGCAGGATGTACATCTGGACTACAAGATTTACCTTCCTTCTCCCCGTATACATGCAGTGGACGTGGGCACTGCACTTCAGTAGTGGCAGAATTGATTTTCTGGAGTCAAACCTTACCAGCAAATGTCAGTCTGGGCTTTCTTTATGCAAAAAATCTTCAAGGCAAATAAGGTTCAGAACTAGGTGCTTTTATGTATGCCACAAGAGGCATACATAAAACCATTCAATGCCCGGTGGCACAGGGCTATCGACAGGTTAAGACTGAGCTGGGGGTCTGAAAACATCAGGAACTTCTCTAACACTCGAGATACAAGGCTCTTGTTTTGACACTGTATTCTAATGACTACTGCCTCCCAAATTAACAAGACTGTTAATGAAAAGAAACTACTGTTAATGCTCTGAATTAAGTTGTCCAATGGTGTCTGACAAATAAGTCTGGAGCAGTAGCAAAGGATCTATCGTAGGCAGATGTGGATATACACATAATAGACACGTCGCGTAACTATATGCGTTTACACACGCAGTGAGCATCCACAGGAACACAGTGTAGGTACACACATACACCTGCCGATCTTAAATATCTCGACTAGTTAAGCATTTAGTTAACACAATTTTAAACTGCAATTCAGATGTTTTAAATGTGTAAATAATAAGGATAAAGTCCCAGTGCCACTAAAGTATTTGACAAAGCCTCTATTAAGTTCAGGGGAATGCAACATTTTATTGTTTTTTCTATTATTAATTGGTTTAATGCCATCAGTATGATTAGTGATCTATCACACTTAGAAACTAAGACACTGCATGGACAATCTAAGGAACGGTCCCTTGGGAGCTATTTATTACCAGATCCTGCATGTCCTCTCAGCAAACGGAAAACACCGGTGTACTCCAGAAGTCCCAGAGACAGGGATGCTGGGCTGCCAACAGTTCAATGCAGTCAATACAGAAAACACTGTGTTGTAGAAAACACACATAAGGAATAAAAGAAGTTATTTCTGGGACATTATTTTGGAAAGCCCTGTACATAATTACTTCAACAGCGCATCTGCTGAATCCTTGCTGTGTACATCAGCCTTGTTTTGAGTTGGGTATTTAGATTTATTGTTCCAGGGCCTTCCTACGCTCTACTTGCACTGATACTTCTGTAGACGATCAAGAAGTCCAGCTCACCACAGTCATCAGGCTGTTCCACTGCATCCCTCTTTCTTTAACACGATCTGGTTTGAAACTATATCCCTTTAAAAATGAATCCGTACAACCCTTTTCATCCCATTGTCCTCTACCATGGGATTTTATAAGTTGCTAGTTCATTCCTCATTGAAAATGAAGGAGAACTGCGTCACCTGTGCACACAGAAACCAGTAACTGCCCGTGTACTGAGATACCAAGAAGCACACTGAACGTTTTTCACTGCAAATAGAAACTAAGCTGAATTATTTTGGTTTTGCTACAGGCGAAAAGCTTGCACCAAGACACTTCTCCTCAGCTGACAAGAAGTAACTTGATCATTAGCACAAGCCCAAGCCACAGGACTGAACATCTAATATTTTGGAAGACTCTCAGCTGTCTCTTTCTCCACCTTTGTCAACAAGGAGACAAGGGAAACAGATGATGTTTCCCACCACTCTTCTGCCCATTTCCTTCTAGGTCCTGCCATACAGACAAATCACCTTTTATCTCTCTGGCTTGGCAATGCCACCTTTTATGAAACCTAACATGAAAACATGGTTTTTCTCTTTGACCCTACCTTGCAAGCTCTTCTTCTTTCAGTTATTTATGATGGCAATGCCACCTTTTATGAAACCTAACATGAAAACATGGTTTTTCTCTTTGACCCTACCTTGCAAGCTCTTCTTCTTTCAGTTATTTATGATTTTAACTTGCGCACCACTCCATGCCTGTACTCTGCTCGACTTTAGACCACCTGCTTTCTGCTGCGTAATTCTACAGTGAAGTTGGAGATGCTAGAAAATGAAATAACCCGTACAAAATAAAGTTGCATTGCATGGCCTGAAGACCTTGTTCCACCTGCTCTAAGTAGGCAGGTACCCACTCCACTGGACAGACCCCACTATCAAAATTCAGTTGTGTCCCTTAAAGTCTTCCTTCATTTGCAAGCAAAAACCCACTCCTGCTGAAAACCTGAGGGAAATTCCCGACAGGACACAGCTTGTTTCCCTAAGTGGATCCATGGGGACAAGCATTAGAGCAACAAGTGGAGATCGGGCTTCTTTCCGCCACATACTGGAAATATATGGAGGAAGGGAATATGGTTGGGAAACACTTTGTGTGCTCCATTTGAGCTTTCTCTTGAATCAAGAGTGTGTTTAGGAGGGAGCGTTACTTTAGATCAAGAGAGGGTGACAGGAAAGGGAAGACTGCTGTTTCCACCTTCACAGGCAGCATCTCTACAGCTCTCCGGGGAGACGAGTAGCAAACGACCACATATACTCTATTGCTTCTCTTTGGTTTATTTGTCACTCTTTGTAGGTTTATAGTTAGCTCCTGCTGCTAGCCCCTTATTTCTGCCTAGTTAAGGAAGAATATGGTGGTGTATTCTTTCAAAAAAGAAATGTTTTCCTTTACTGCACCGCAGGTGACAATCCCCTGGTGTCTAGCAACGCTGGCAATAGAAGACTTGGAGATTTTTCAACAGTCAGAAATCCTTCTGGAGAGACCCTTTTTAGTTTTGCTTTCCGAGTTTAACCTGCCATGTTTCCAATATGATTATGACTCTCAGTTCCCTGCCAGAGTGACAGCATGAGACAAGTGGGATTTGGCAATGATGTAGGAGGATGAACGGTGGCGAAATCAAGGGGTGTACGACCAAAGTATCAGGGTCCTTTGCATTCAAAGGAGCAGCATTTACATCTCCCAGTGACCACCGCACGAGCATACTGACAGCTCCGAACTGCCAGATAACAACAGATTTGTTACAGACCTCTGGGCCAAGAATTAAGGGGAGATCATATTCTGTTCCTTCTATTTAAAGAGTAAGTGAACATGCAAGCAAGCAGAAAATCTAGTGGAAAGAACACATACGCTCCCGAAACAAGAAAGAAGGTATTTACAAGCTGACAAGAGCAATATACAAAGATTCTTAAACTACAGATTTCTTTCTGTAAAATAAAAAGAGCGGAATACAAAAAGATTGTGACCCTATTTTGAGGCTGGCGAGTATTCTTAAGCCTTATGAAAGTCTTCTGGGCTGGATGTGCAAGCCTAAATTATATGGTGATGTTATAACCAAATTAAGGACTCTTTCTCCACCCACCACCCCTCCTCAAATTCAGAAACGCATATAGAGATGGACTAGATTATTCCCAAATTTGTGTTAAACATATGAAACTCCTTCAACCCACCAAAGAGCCCATATTCTAAAGAAGTAAAAATTCTTATATTAATATTTCACATTTTTAAACATCAAATGAATTTTCAAGGTTCTTTTAAGTAAATACTAAAAATCCCTCTTCCAGCATTTTCATTTTAGTAAAAAATGAGAAAATGTTTCCTTTAGGATTAAACAAGAAGTATTTTAAAATAACTAATAGAATAAACCAACTGAAGCCCTGGACTGGGGTCTTGACCCTGGATGAGCAAATTTGTCACCCCGAGGCTGCAAAGGTCAATTCTTCCAACAGCTCGAACACTTCAGGAAGGTGACAGCAAGAAGGCGCCCTCCATTCTCCCCCTTCCCTGTCCCAATCAGCCTCCTCTCCAGAAAAGACCGTGGCATGTGTTTGTACATTAACCTCAGTGGCTCAAGTGGCCAGTTTTCTACAAATATTCAAATCTGGTAATTATCATCATAATGACTCTGTATTGTCCTTGATTTGTGTTTTAATCTCTGTAATTAAAGTGTCTAGCTGCCACAGCAACAGACGCTCTAGAAGCATGTCTGCTGTATAATCATAATATTAATTAAAACCACAAAGTAGCTACACAATAAGAAAAGGACTAGATGGTATAGGAGACCTGCAGCTTTAAAAAATAATTGAGAACCTTTCTCACCGGTGCGTGGCATTCAATGTAGCTCAGGCAAGCAGCGGATGCTTTTCCTGCTAAGAGCTGCGAGGCCGTACGGTAGGTATGACCAGAGTTTGGAGGGTCTCACTCTAGCTCCCTGCGGATCTAATCAGTAGACTGGCCCCTTGTGGACGCTTTCAGCAAAGTAACTAAAACCCAAAGAATACAGAAAATTAATAAATTCTCTCACCCTGAGAGAGGGAGATTTTTTTAGACATTAAGGTATTTCTGTTGCCCGTGCTAAATGTTATTTGCCAAGCAGAGGGAGGTGGAAGCAGGCACCTCTACTAGGACAAAGCACCTTCCTCAAAGATCCTACAGAACCGTAATTAGTCTGATTTTTCCCAAAGTAAATTTAAGGAGCATATTCACATGTCTAACTCCAGGGTGCCTTGCTCACTGCAGCTCTCTACTACACAGCAATATCATCTACTTCTTTCAGGAGCTCCAGGTCTATAGTTAACAACACACCGAAGGACGGAGATTGGGTATCTGTCCTATAAGAACTATCAAACTAAGGGGAAATTTTCCTGCCCGACCTGACTGATGTGCATGTTAGGGTGTGTGCACACAAAATTGGGTTGCTGGGCTGTAATCCTACAGGGCCCTGAAAAGTTTTTGGGGGTGAAGTAACCAAAATCGCAGAAGAGACCCCCTCCAAAAGAAACGATGAGAATACGGGCTGTAGGAGCAGGTAAGCAGGTAAGTAGAAGGAGAAGGTTCAATAAGGCCCCTCTTTGTTTCTAATCAGCAGCGACTACAGTGGAGAAACCAGCTGTGAACTTGTCAGATCTGCTGATGATACACAACGATGGGGGGCAGCCAATACAGAGCCAAGCAGCAAGGGAACTTCAAAGGGAAACCACATTCGCGGTGTAATTGGAGCGAAACACGGCAAAGAAAAGGAAATAGAGAAGGATACCTGCTGGTGAGACCTGGGGCTTTGGGGAGGGGAGGTTGTTTTGTTTTGTTTCAAGTAGTAAAAAGAAAGGTAATGGCAGGAAGCAACATTTGTAATAAAGCAGAGCAGAGCCTGGATAACGAACGGTGAGAGTGCATGAAACATGGGAGCTAAGGTTAGCCCCAGCTTTGCACAAAATCACTGCTCTGGAGAGAGACCCTTAAACAACACCTGCAGGCAAACGCCTCTCAATGACACACGGATGATGGGGGTGGGAATCAGAGGAGGGAAAGGTAAAGGAACATTTTAAAAGTTGTACTGATTAATATTTTCTGCATTAGGTGGGGTTAGGCAGTACTTGAAAAGAGTTTCTAACAAGAAGATCTTTATTTCTTAAAGTGATTTTTCAGCTTTGAGATCTTGGTAATATTATAGCTACCAGGAAACCAGCTGTTTTAAGCTACTGTTTGCTAGTGACACTGGAAAACTCAAAGTTTTTGTTCTATCAGTAAAAAGAACTGACACGCTGTTTCACCTTCTTACATAGGCTATCTATTAGCTGGAACAACTGGAATAAGTCATTAAATCAATATGCAATAATTAGCCCTTACAGTCAGTAAAGACTTCAAAGCTCTTTACAAAAGTTATTCCTCATAGCCAGGAAAGCAGGGACAGCAAGAAGCCAGGTTGGATCCAACAACACTGCAAGTTTATCATGAAAATAAAGCTGATACTGTCCAGAGATGGACACCTGCATTTCTCTTCGATACCGGCACTGCTGGAAGAAAGGGAGCTGGCAGCATGCCTGCGGGGTCTGCTTTCTAAGGCTGCAAAAGCACAGGCAGAAGATTTGAACCAGGGTCCAGGCACTCAAGGTGGGTCCGTGGTGCTACAGGAAAGCACATTCATGGAAATATCTCAGTCCTTGCGGAATGAGAAATGAGGTGCTGCTGGGACAAATTAGTTAACATGTGAGGAGCTTGCACTTGTCATTTACTAGTGCCAAAGAGTAATGTTATCCCTTTTGAATCAAATCATCTCAGACATAATTCCAGCAAGAAAGATGATCTCATGAGGAACTTCGAAGCCCCTTTAACACATCCTATTTATTTACAAACCTTATTTCTATGGGCATAGAAACAGAAGACATCACCTTACTGGTCTTCTGCCAGCCAGCATAGAACCAAAATATTTACTCTTGGCTTTTCTCTCACCACAGCCACTTGGTTTTTAGCGTCACCATTTCATCTGGTTGTCCCCAAAACACAGATCATCAGTGATGTAATTCTTGTATTTGGTCCATCAATCCCTTGGAAATCCTCACTTTGCACAGCGTGCTTCTGCTACCGCAGCGCTGTGCACTACTACGTTGTAGGAAGGGGCCTTCTGTTATTTCAGCTCTTAATAAACAAAACAGCAACCAAGGTGGCTAGCACTTTGTCTTAAAGTGTAAGAGGGTTCAGTATGACCCATAACCCTTCCCAGAGATGAGCAATACTCCACAGCTCAGCGGAGCGAGAGAAGCTGAGCAGCAGGATGCTGGCACGCATCCTGATCAAGACAAATACCAGAAATAGTATTTGTTCACAAGGAGGAACCAAAATAGATCCTATACTGGATCCAGACTCGCCTACGACAGCTCAATTAAAAAAAAGGAAAGAAAAGGACTGTTCTAAATGAAATTTCCAGCTATTTTAATAATTGTCCCCTCCCCACACAATTGTTTTCCACATTTACTACTCTCCACCACACATATGCACAAAAACCAACGCCAAGAGCTCTCCTTTCTCTTTACTCTGGCTCCTCTTCTCAACAACCCTTTTCCAGCTAAGGAGGATGAAAGCAGCACACAGCACTGGCTAAAAGTGGTCTTCCTTTATGAGCTGCTAAAAAACTTACCCCTTTTTCTGACAGATGCTTTGAGTAAGCCTGTTACCCTTCTCTTGACTCGGGCTTCTCACAGGAAGCAGAAGACCTAAGTGACCAGCACGGAGAGGAGACAAGAAAGCCTCTTGGTAGCACAGATTCAAGAAGATCAAGGTACTCCGTGAAAGTAACTGCATTACAGCAGAGGGAACATGCAATTATCGTCATGAAGCAGGCCTGAATTTTATCTGGAGTAGAAATTAAAGACGCCGCTTTGATTGAGTGTAGGTTGCTATTGGTGCTCTCTTTGTCATTTAAGATTCACATGCCGTGTTTTCAACAAACCATCTACACATCCCTGGTGTTCAGTTTACTACCCTTTCCACATATCTGTTTCTGGAAATTCTTCAGGCCTAAGTCTACAGAACAGATTTAAGTATTCCTGCCGCTGGGCCACTTCCTTGCACCCACAGCTGCAATCGTGTGTATTTGCACTGACAATTTAATCACATCGCACTGATTTGTCATAAACGATCACTTACTGCTACTAATAATGTTCTCATTGATTGGTTTGAATGGAACAATTGACAGTGATTGAAGGTCAGGCTGACATGGCCAAGCTGAAACATCAGTAAAATTATACAGGTTTTCTATCCATACATGTGCTATAAATTATTTTGAAGGTGATTCATATGAGCTTACAACGAAGTCTAAGAGTATAATTGTCTTTCATTACTATGCAAATTATGCAAAAAACCCCCATCTAAGATCTAGTCCTATTGATGATATACTGCTTTATCTTCTTTTTCCTCTGACAATTCACATCTGCAGCACACAGAAGTTAGATTATTATCTATACCATTATTAACACAATTTACTTTTCAAGGTGGTAGTTGTGTTTTTTCTTAAAGCAGCTATTTTGACATACTGTACTTAGAAGCTGTGGAATTCAAAGCCAAAAGACAACAATGATTTTAACTTTCTTTGCACACTTTCAAGGCAGTATTTAAAACTTTCAAAGTCTGATGGGTAACTAATATAATTACACTAAACTTGGAAAGAAAACAGATGGCATAAACCAGGCAAATGAGATATATACCAGAAATAGTTATCAACTGAAAGAATAATGCAGCAATGTTGTTTTTTTAAAGATGTTTTCTGAAATAGATTCACCATCATATATTATGTTCTACTTATGGGCTTGAGCCTCAGCATATTCAGCATCTACTGAATCACCCAAGAACTGATCTTGTGTTTCGTAGCTGCAGTCTCATCTACCATCGTGATTATTTTCAGACATTTTAAGAATCGATATTGCAGAATACTTACCAAGCAGTGGTACTTACTCTGCATAAGTCACTTCTGAAAATAAAGTTGTCATAACTATCCATTAGAACAGATAATGCTTTATGTTCACCTTTCATGGGGTAACGTGTTTTGACCACATCTAGTGCAACTGCAGAACTCAAACAATGTGATTTAACTAAAGACCATACTCAAAAAAGGCTCTAGGGTGTAGACCAAAAATCAAAAGGAGGAACAAACCCAAAACCCCCTTATCCGAAATGCTTTTGCCCCTCTTCAAACACATAAAGACAGGATCTAAAAGTTGCAAATGGAATGTAAATCTCATATGGATATATATATGAATGTTCAGAAAAAAATGTCATTGGCCCAAGCATAGCTCTCTTCTGCAGGAACAGTCTCCCCTAGTATATACCACATTTCAGCAACACAGATTTTGAAGTGTGGCTTCTATAAATTGAGATCAATTGTGAGCAACATTGCTGTGATAATGAACTTCTATTTAGTTCATCCACGTTATCATCCTATCCGCATCTGCATTTTGAGAGTGCAGCTGAGATTTTGTCAAAAGAGAATTCTTCACATAAGTCCTTATTTTGACATGTTAAAACATGTAATTTATATGGTTTCCAAAGACTCATTCCCATTTTACAGCTCCCTGCTTTCATCCCTTAAGTCTTGGTGGACAAACAGTATTGTGGGACTAGAGAACTACTGACCCTCTACAAACACCAAGCAAATAGTGAAATGCCAAAAGAGAAAGTCCTCTGCACAAAACCAACCCAGTGAATAAAAAACCCTAAATGCTATTGCACGAGCAACCTGCTTTCTGCGCGCAAGCGCCGTCTACAAAAGCCAGCGCAACATTTGTGCCTTCTGCTCATCTTCAAAACTCACTAAATATTTGAAGGGACACATCTGACTGCTACGTGAGCACTTGGATTTTGCCCTTGTTGGAAGGATATTTGTTTATTAATAGTTATGAGTATTTTAACTATTTTTTTTAAATAAAGCTTGTTTCCTATTGAGTGTCCTAGGTTTTATTTCAGATTTGAGTCTGACCTGCTCAAGCAAAAAAATTGACTTCAATTAGGAGCTCTGCCTCAGTAAGGACCACTGCTTTCAGTCCTGAATTATTTAAAGGTAAGAAACTGCTCAGGAGCATTTTACAAAGCTTTTGAAATTATAAAAGAGGTAGAAGAAACACCTCACCCAAACCACTGCCCTTAAAGATTCGTTACTAATCCCAAAAGCCACCAGTTCAAGTGAACCATTGTTCTATCAGCCTACGAAGGCAACCTTTTCCTCTAAAGTATCACCCAGCACCCACAGATTTTCCTTTAGTTACCAGTGTTTTCCATGGTATCTTAATGTGCTCATGCATGGCTGTCGATTGTCTCTGCTTTGCAGAGATTGCTTCAGGGGGAGCTACTGACATCTGATACCAAGGACAATTTCTGGAGCAAGGAAGATTGTTTTTTTTCCCCGAGGATCTACATTACTTCCAGGAACAAGTTGGGTTTGTAGGCTTAAAAAGCAGCATGCCAATTCTGCTGATACGGGACAGCACATGAAGGTAACTTGTATGTACTTTCAGTTCCCCAAGGATAGTTCCTCGCTCAGGAACTAACATACATGTGATTTGCCCTTGTTCAGTGACTCCTCTGACTCCAGGAGACTGTTGTAATATTATTTATGCTTCTTAGTCATCAAAGCTTTTTTTAATCCAGCTTAGGTGTGACATCTTGGGGCCAGGTGAATAGTGGGGTGGAAAAAAAACATGTATGCACTCTGCAGCTGGTCTTATCTTCTGCAATTCAGGCTTGATTTGAGTGTGCAGTCAGATGGAATGAGCTCATTCAGTATCTCAAAGATCAAGGACTTGGTAAATCCCAAATGCGAACATGTGACCACTTTGAATAAGGATGGCTGCCTCCCTGTGCACTAAGCACAACTACATCTTCATTTGAACTCTGCTCACATACTAAACTCCATCCAGATTTAGTCTCAATTTTCCTTTTTGCCACAGGTAGAAAGTTGGCTCTCGCATACATTGCTGAGAAAGTCACAGAGATTAAAAAAAAGGGACTTGATTTCAACTATGGCCATTATGCAAATGCAATTAAGGTACATTATCTTCATTTGGTTTAAAACCTTTAAAACACCTTGAGCAACAAGCCTAATTATACTTTCTTCGTCATGTCTTGAGTTTCAAACACTCCTTGCTTTAGTGTAAAAAAAAAAAGACTAACAAACAAGTAGAAAACCTTGCCATCAATATGTCTCAGATAAACAGTAATAATCTTTTACGCTTATTTTTGCCCATTCATCCCAAGGAAATGCTTTACAAAGTGTGAAGCCAAGATCATTTTACCTACCTCTGGGATGGAATGTCAGAACAGTTTAATCACACAGCAACACCACACAACATTTTAGGATCAGGCACGAAGAACAATCCTAACTCTAATTGAAATTACTGGGGGAATTAAGGCATGCAGAATATAATTACTCACACTGGACACTGGCCAGTGCAAACTGGAGTACAAGCCAGGACATGAAGTCCAGCCACCTAGTTCCTGCCAGAAGTGCCATGAGATCTTTAACGAACACAAGTGGCAAGAGCCCAGAATGTTGCATCCTATATAATATGGCCTTTAAAAGAGAAAATAGCCACTGAACAAGCTCCAATTTTAATGTGCCTCTAGTGCCAAACATGAAGAATATCTTGCACCATCTACTAAACACAAACAACACTCTCATAAAAATACACGCTAAGTACTGATTTGGCAAACTTCAGCGTATTTAAGAACCACGCACCAAGCATTATACCAACTTCTAGACAAAGTCTAATGAATCTCTTTAATCAAACTTCCCTGGGCCTGAAGAACATCAACAGGATTCTTTATTGTGGAAATAAATCTGTTCTAGTGAGCCCAAACTTCTCTTCAGCCTTGTAGACAGAAGCGCGTTAGGGAAAGCAGAGCAAAACCCCACTATCTCGGATGATTGCTATGCAGTCAAGACACCCCTAGAAATACCAGTTGGTTAGACATAGAGCTGTTATGTCTCTCCTCTCTCCTCGCCTGAACAGATACCGCAATTTCTATCGCAAGTCACCGCTGCACGTAAATGGATGTACTCCAAGTAGTTCCCTTCCCATCATGTTTTGTGATGGAGCGCAGCACTCCCTTATTCGAGCAGCCCATTCACTTTGGAGCAGATATCCCCATCGGTGGCATGGGGAAAAGCCACCGAGGAGTAAAAGGAGTCGAGGGAAGCCACTGGAGCTGTGCAGTTGGGACCCAGGACAGAGTCCCATCTTTGGCACTTCCAGCACGGCTTATTGTAACCATTGCACAAGCATCACCCAATAATTAATCAGACCACTCTGGTTTTAAGTGGCCAGCTCTAAAGCAGGAGATGTCATTTTATAATAGAGATAATGTTTGTCTAGTTTTGTAGATGTCCTTGGGTTCTAAATCTAAAAAGATTGCTAAGCATTATTGTTATTAAAGCAACAAAACACATCCTAGTAGCACATACAAAGGAGTGATTCTCAAAGCACGGAAAAGCATTAAAATAAGGTCACATTCCTTAAAGTCCCACGGGATCTGAAATACAGATGCTGTGAGTAGCTAGCAACTAATTAGTTGCAAGCAACTAATACATCGCGCAGTGCTAACAGATACAGATACACAAACATATCCTCATGTATACAGACAGAGTTTGATTGTGTTTTTAAATATTTCATGTTGCAGGCCAATTATCATACGGGAACTGATACGTAAAATTGCAGAATTCTTAATTATGCTGTGTTTTCTTCAACTCATTTCCATTTTGACCATGAAACTCTGTGCAGCCTTAAAACAAATCATCAGTTGTTACAGTAAAATGAAATTCAACAAGGGAGGAGAGGGGGTGTTTAATGGAAGAATAAAATCCTTGGTTGAATTCTTTGCTATGAAGGATTACAAAAGCATATATACAAAGCAGGGTTTTTTAATAAAATCACAGACTAGCAAGTAATTTTTGCCAAGTTATATATATCTTGCCAAAATTCTATTTTGTCTTCTCCCAGATTCCACCTTCCTCCACCTGAAAATATTACCTGAACGTCGGTGGAAGTAACCCCAGCAGAGCCTGAGGAGTGCTGGTCCTGCAGAGCCCTGGCCGATGGAGCTGCCACCCCCAGGGTCCTTCGGTTCAGGGACGCCCGGACCCAGCATGTGCCATGACCCAAACCCTGCAGGACTCACTTCCATTTCAATGGAAATTATGCCATACGGTTAACTGGTGGACAAGACAGCTTTCCAAACTGCAGATACCAGCCACCTTAAAATCTTGCAGTTTAAAATGATGTGAAATACAACCGTGTGAGCAGAACGACCGAGCTTATTCCTGAGACCCCACTGCCGGCAAAGGGCAGCCAGGCTTCTCCTCCCCAGCCTGCATTCCCAAGGGCATGACGGCTCTCGCTTTCCCCCTAAGCCCTCTCATTTCTTCTCCCCCTCCTCCGTGCCTACCCTTCTCACACCTCCTTTTTCATGCCTCTTTACCCGCCACTCTGCTATGCCTGAGACAATTTCCATTGCCTTGTGTCCTTCCCCAGTGGCCTTGTTATCTTCTTCCCATCCTCCCCCTCAAGATTCACGGTGTTCAGCCAGCCTTCTGCTGAGAATCTGCACTTTGTACCCAGAAAAAGTGGATAACATTTACGAAAGGATATAAATAACTCCTGTGCTAAAGCTTTACTGACTTTCAACGGGATTTTGGATCCTTGTGGTTTTGTCTCTCTTTTATTTTTTTGTCTCCCCCTTTTTTTTCCCTCCCTACATCACCGTTTTTTAATAGTACTCGTGTAGTTAAAGTGGAATAGCATCCCTAGTATGAGATCAGCTATACATATGCTTATAGTGACACAGTGGATTTCCACATGCAACAAGATATAAGCTGTAAGTATGGGTCACCTCTCAACATTTAGAAACCTTTCCTGGTGTTTATCCTTCCTCTGCTCTTCATCTTCACTTGCCCAAGAAACCTGTACCATCACAGACGGCCGACACGAGCCCCCCACGCTACCCGAAGAAGAAACGATGCGAGTGCTGTACAGCTTCACCTAAAATTGAAACCTGCCTCTCCATTTTACAGCCTTCATCTCTTGTAGCACTAATAACACAGCAGCTAACCCGGGTGGAATGAACACGAGAAAGTGAAGAATTCTTTTTGCAATTTAGAAAATTATAGGATCTTTTTTCTTTTTTTGCGTGCGGGTTTTTTTAAGGTAATTGGAATTGTTCAAGCGTAATGGAAAGTGACCTCTTTCAGGTGTATAATTTTCTGAAAACCCCTTAAAACAACAGGCTTTTCTTTTCTTCACAAAATGTAGTTATCCCATAATTGGCATGCAGACATGGAATCGGTATTTGCCAGCAGTAGAAGTTTTCTCAAATAAATTTGGTATGTCAGGTGCAACCGTGGATCTGTCAGATGATTATTATTTATCTGTTTAGTGCTGACAGAGTGCTGCGCCCAGTATCTGTATAGAAACAGCCTTATACAGAAAAAATTCTCATTTAAGGAAGGGCCAAAACTGGGAACCAAAATATCCAACACCATCTCCTAGGCCTGCCTTAGACATTTATTCTTGTCTTTAAATACGTAACTCACTGCTTCAGTCTTTTATTTATTTATAATAAGAAACTGGTAATAGTTAACACACATGTAAGAAATGTAATGCATTCATTGTGACCTTCAGCTGGAAGGAACTACAGAAAAACCACAAATTAATATTCTTTGCTGTACTCTCATGCTTTCCGCTCATGACTAGTCTGTGCTCATGTGCTTTATATAGAATTTAAGTTTGTTCACACAAAAGAGCCAATAATGGAGAAAATCAAAGCTTCACTTAATAAAACTTACTTTGATGTCACTACATTTTCCTTCCATTAACCTTTCAACTGCCATGGACGTTCTGCCTATGTACATTCATTTGTCCGGCAAAGTGGAAAATTGCTGGCAGGGTAAGATCTAAAAAGGAACCTTCAGATGAGATAAAAAGAGAAGATTTATGAAAATCTGCTTCATAGCTCCATGCACTAGAGCTCTATAAACTGAAAACTTTGCAAATTAGAGTGTTATTTATGGCCTTCAACTTCCATGTCAGCAAAAGCCATCATACCTGTAGAGTTAAAATTCCTGGAAACAGAAGTTCACAGATCAAGCCCAGCATCAGAGATGACAACATGAGGCACAGCACTCTTGAAATACAGCTGACAATATGAGGCTTTTCTTTTAATCTGACGCCTGTTATGGGATTCATGGGTGGTAAAAAATAAAAATCTTGGAGACACAAAAAGCAGAAGAGACTATAATGCTCTTCATGAGATTTACAGTTGGATGTAGCTTTGCCCAATGGCATTTCCTTTGTTCTTCTGGTACTTCTCAATCTCTGTAGCCCTCATTCCCGGGTGCTGGCATCCTCTGCCCCATAGGACTTCTCTACTGCAATGTAACGACTCCAATCTGAGCTCCACATTAGTCAGTGGGAATTCTACTGTCAGCCCAACCGGCCAGGCTCCAGGCACAGATCCACGCACAGCCCTGAAGTTGGGGAGCTGGCATTTTGGTTGGGGAGCTGGCATTTTGGTTCAAGCCACAATCAAATGCAGTTGTTGTTTACTAATACAACCCAATAAATCAAAGTTATACCTGCACCCCTAACTCTGCCTCTATGAATCAGTGTGATGCAATAGCAAACACTGTCTGCAGCTTCATTTTTTCCTAGGGGAGATGATGCACTCGTCAATGTGCTTGGCTTTTCAAGCTTGTTGCCTTCTCTGCTCAGCAGGCTGCCCTTTAACATGCTCCATCTGGCAGATCGGTGGTGACACCCTTCCCCCTCTACGCGCTGGTAGGCTTGTGACGGCAGGCTTTGGGACGCCCTTCCTCCCATTGCTTGCCTCCAGCCAGCAGAAGCACAGCCTGCTACTCCCTATTAATTTTCCAGTGGGGAAAAACATCTTGGGGCTCCCTTCTGAGCAAATTCTGCTGCTCATAATCTGGCTTCTGCTTCACACAAAAATTAACTGTGCCTCCGTAGGGTTTTTAAACAAGCTTCAACCCAGGTTTTTCTCTAGATGCCCCAGATCAGCTCACCTTCCAACCTACCTTCCTGATTCTTTTCAGGCAGAGGAGACAATCTACCATGGGTGGGGATGGGGACACAAAATTAACCCATTTCATCTGCTACACCTCCTCCCTTACCACCCCATCCTTCTGTTTGGAAAGGATTTATTTCTCTTTTCTAACTATTTTGTAGATTGAAAACAGATTTACTTCCTAAACTAGCCATATCCATCTCCCGTTCCTCCTTTTTAGTGTATCATCTCTAGGGTTTTGATGTTAGAGTTCATTGGCTCCATTTGCTTCTTCTCCATTAACCAAGCAATGCTGCATCATTCTCCATTGTAGTATTCAGACTCTTTATGATCCTTCTATAATAGTGAAGTATTTTCGTTCCCATTTTATTGAGGAGACACCAAATTCGACAAAGTTCTACTGAACAAAAGTGCAATGGTGAACGGAACCAGGAGCTCACACCCTCACTAGCAAACCCAGCCTCATCGTGTTCACCAGAACTGCTTGAACACAGTGAGGATGAGCACGGAAAGACATCTACATAGACAACAAAAAATCAACAGAAATTTCTGGGACGTGTAATGGAGTGAAGGACAACTCCAGTGTGGGTGTCATATTTTTCACCTGTGGTTGACAGCTAGCACTTTCTCAAAATGACAAGGGGGAAAAATTGGAAGTTTGCTCCAACTCCTTCTTCAGCCATAATAAAAAACTTTGGAAAACGGTCAAGAGCTGCAGCAGGACAGAAAGAAAAGACGTTGTAAGGCCAAACTTCAGCTTAGAGCATATGAAAGTGCAGGCAGCCCCGCAAAATCTCTCTGTTCACCATAGCGAAGAAGCCATGGGTAATTTATAAAGGCAACCTGTTTGCCATTGAAAGCACAGAAGTTTCGAAGAACTGGCTGTTCAATATTTGGATTCAGAAAGCTGTTTCTGATATGAACTGCCCTAGTGGCAACTAATGAAAAAAAAAAATTAAACCTTTGCCTTCAGCCTGTCAGAGAGACAGCCATGACCTTAATTTGCCACAGAGATCTTTGATGAGTATGAAAGTATTTCCCTCAAATATCTTAGAAGGACAGCGTACTGCCTAATGAGCTAGAGGTCTCAAACCCACAGGCACCACGGTAATTACAAAGGGGTATTTAATTATCTAACCCTGGCATCTAAAGAATTAACAAACCTTGATAATGAAAGGAAACCAGAGAGGAAAGAAGAATTCATCATCTAAGCCACAAAACGCTGGGAAAATCACTATAGAGACAGATTTCAATAGATTCATATCTGGTATTTCTAAAAGCTTACTGTGTACTAAAATGCCAGATGTTCACACATTATGGTTGTTATTACTGTTAACAGCATTAATTGGGAGAAAGAGGAAGTTAATCCAATTTAATTCAGGAAACTAAGTATAGAAATATATAAGAAAACAAATGGAAGTCTGTAACAAAGACAGATACCCATTATTTTGGCAATCTGTGCATTTCATACACTATTGGCACAGTCATTCCAGAAGTGGCCAAACAAGAGAAATGCCCCTCTCTAGGAACTATTCCATTGACATTTGTTCACCACAAGGAACAGCAAAATAAATAAAATAAAACAATTTTTGATGTTCAGGGCCCTGTGTGGCCTCTTCTCGCAGCTCTGGCAATGACAGAGCTTCGTGCATACCTCCCCCCGCATCGCTTCACTTGCGTTATCTATTTCCTTTGCAGAGAAACTTCTGTCTTCTCAATGGCAGAAAACCACTGGTTACTTGAATTTCAGCGCACCATCAAAAATAAAAGGCACCATTACATGTAGACCCTGTCTCCTTGCAAATGTATGCAAATGCATGTGTATAACAAAGCAATTTACATCTGCCCAAAGCCTCAAAGTGAGTGTATTTGCTTTGATCAAAGCTTAAAATGGGATTTATCTGTAGGGCATAAAAACAATGTTTGCCTTAAAGAAAACAGCAGTGGCTTTAGATCGCTGCAATGAGGCTGTTCTGTTCATTGTGGCACTGCTGTTTGTAATGCTGCTAAGGCTGCGTGAGCATTTCCCTTCTAATCCTCTGTATCCAGAAGCTTATAGCTTGCCAGTGAAATGTCTCTCCAACTTACACTTAGCGTGTAAGGCATTAATCTATCAGCTAGCATTTTATTTCCTTGCCAAATTATTAAAAAAAACCCCACAAACCCATGTATTTCTTTATAAATTATATTTTATTATTAGCATTTGCTGCAATTTTTTGAAGAAGCAAGCTGAATTATCTCAAGATGTTTTAAACCAAGGCCAAACAAAGCTGAGTTTTATCTGGAAAATATTCATCTAACAATAAAAGCCAGTAAACATATAATGTACAAAAAAGAAGGTGCCTGTGATGCATTATTTGGTTCACTAAACAGCTGCTGCCCTCAAAAAAAAAACCAAAACCAACCAACGGTGCAAATATTAAGTAGCCCACAGAATTTTTCCTTCAAATTCTGTCAGTAGAAAGAGATACAGTTAACGGTAAGTGAATAATTTGAAGGAATCCAGAAATGGGTGATTTGGTAACTGGCAGGGAGATTCCCAAAGAGATTTTCTCGTGTGCCACAATAGGGAATCCTTCTGCAATGTCCAAGAAATTGAAAAAAATCTGCAACGTCAGTGAATTCATCCTACCAACAAAAGTCCAGCCACGCTTCTCAAAGATGTGTTTCAGCTGACATATACTTCGGAAAACAGGGGCTGTTCTGTTCTGGGGGGTTCTGCAAGTCAGCTGGGAGGGGAGTTAAGTTTTAACAAGAAGTCATGCAATTAAGTCCACTAAAGAACTTTTCATGCTGTTACTGAAAGTAAACTAAAAGATGATGCCAGGTGTAAGCTGGTATTTGTAGTTGCTGAGAGCAGCTCTAAAGCCAAGTGGAAAAAACCCCCCACATATATTAATAATTTTATACTGCGTATTATCCAGATGCAAACAGGAACAGAAGACTCTTAGGATAAGAGGTATTCAGTGTTAGCTGTTTCTTTTTGTTTTCAGCACTGAAAGTTTATTTCATTCACTGTAAGCATCACAACGCAAGGGGTGATGTTCCTCACCGGGACGGCACTCAGGTAAACCTCCTGCCCGCCAGCAGGTATAACCCAAGGGCAGAATTTTGTCCGATAAATATTAATCCGTTCATTAGCATTTCCAGCATCATCTGCGTTTTGCATGTTAAGGATGTTATTATAAACAGGGAGTTTCAGCTAGTGCTTAGTTAACTCTATGCAACTGTTTCCCATGCATGCAGGAGAAGACTGCTCACAGGCAGGAAACAGTAATTGCATATTCATAAGTATCTCAACACACAATTAATTGCTGAGTGGTGAAAAAGCAGTAATGAATAGAAAAGATTTCTACTTTAACACTGAACAAAATACATCTAAGCACGCACTTTGTGCATGTTACATCACCAACCAGTACTACTTTTGGCTTCACACCTGCCACAAACTCATTATTGCATCAGAAATCAAAAAACTTTAGTTGCTTAATAAAAAAGGGTGGTAGTGTGTCCTCCTTCATTTACCACTACTGCAATCACATTAGATCTTGAACTAACTCGTAATAAGCAGAGATCAGTGTTGGATTTTATTTTTATGTTTTCTTGAAGCACTGGCAAAGTGCACAGTAATAGGCTGCAACATTATTATATTGCTTCCCACTTAGGCGTTCAAATAACTTAGCTGTAGCCTAGTGAAGACAAGTCTTCTGATGGCTTTGACACTTCCATTTTCACTTTTTCAGTTTTGATGCTTCTCATCATTAATTTAACTGTACTCTGTAATTGTTGTTAAAAGACTGCCAGCAACAGAGCCAAGGAAAATTACTCCGTTTTTGTATTGACCTTATAAAGCCATTTAATTGGCATGTGATTGTCAAGCCAGACGAGTTTCTGTTGGATCAAAAACTACATCCAAACATGTGAAACCACAGTGTCTTTCCTTCCAATCATACTTGGCCCAGGTACCAGCTTTCTCGGGTTTTCATCGTCAGATTTCCTGCAAACTTTAACAATCTACATGAATATGCTGTCCAGCATCAATACCTTGATATTCGTTTCCAAATGTCTAAATCCTTTGTTATACTTAGGATCTAGTTTTAACCATATAGCTAGAAAACGTATTTGTATTGAATTTATATTGCTCCTAAATTAATGCATACAAGGAAAGATCTTAGCATCAAGATTTAGTACTTTTTAACCTTGAAGGTATGCCATATAATAGGTATTGATTTTATCTTTTTTATTACACAGAAAAAATAATAAAATATGTCTGCTGGTGAACTGTTATACGACAGAATAAATGGTTAGCAGTGTATGTTATAAAATAGCACGGTGACACCACGTATGTTTGCTTTAAAAGCTTATTATAAAAATCAATGATGATATACATCTTGGTTAGGCTCATTTTTTCTAATTAAAGAGACAGTGTCAAAAAGAGGTTTTCAGTAGTTCAAGCTGTAATTCTTATTTCTGTTCATCATCTGCAATATCTTCTCTTACTGAGGCCTTGCAAATAATATTACTCTATAAAATTTTGTTCATTTCCACTCAGAAATAATTCTGCATGTGGCATGGAGGTTAATGTTGTTCTTTTATGTATGATCATCATAACGTGCAATGCTTCAGATTAAATCCTCGGGTTTTCCTAAGCAGACTCCAAGGGGAAAATTCTGATCACCTTTAAGTCAAAGAAAAATTTCCATTCACCCCAACAGAGCCAGATTTTACACCCTGAAGGTACGAAAGCTGCTTCTCTCCCCTCCAAGAATGCAAGGAGAAACCAAGGGGAATAACTCAGTGGAAAGCAACATAAAAGCAAGCTGGCAGGATCTCCTCTCTAAAGGGATCCCTCCCAGCAAAAGAGAAAAGAGAAGTACCTTGGGAGAAATGCAGTGCTCTTTCCATCCCTTCTGGAAGTGCATGGAGGCAGAGTCATAGCACAGATTTAATTTTTACCTTAAGTGATTAAGGTGATCTTTGAGGTTTTAGGCGCTCGCACTGGCACTCGAACACGGTTCATCTCAAACTCACAAAATACCCCAGTGGTGCAGCTGTATCTGCTGCTACTTTCCTCAGCGTAGCACAGCAGTTCGAGGATCCAGCTTTTAGAGACGGGTCATTTATATCCCTGTCGGTAGTTAACAGGTACGTAACTTTTATAAAAAGCCCTTCCTGTACCTTAAATATCCTTGAAACATTTTTGTTGGTAGTTGCCCCTTTTAAGCTGATTGATATTCAATCAAAATGAAATATATCAAAACTATTTTGTTATTCACCCAGAAAATTCACTTTCAGACACAATCATCTTTCTTTCCTGAATTCCACCTAATTTGTTAACCTGTTTCTATTATCGAACTACCTGTAGATGAATGTTATATTCCAAGGCAGAAAAAGGATGTTTGCACAGAGGGAATATTACCTCTCTGGCTCCCAGACAAAACTTCACTGGCATTTCTTGAATCTATTTTAAACTGCAAGCCTGGACATTCAGAATGCCCCACTCATTAAAGATCTCTGCATAAAACTGGTTGTCAGCCATTCGTCCTCAGCAAACGTGTGGATGGTACTAAATTAAAGGGAGGGGTCAACAAAAAGAGAAGAGCTTTAATCCAGAGGAGCTTTGATAAACTTGAAGATGGAGCCAACAGAAACCTCTTGACCCACACCAAAGAGAAAAGTGTTTAGCAGTTGCCTAGAGGTTTCAGTAGGTCTAGTAGACCTAGAGGTTTCATTGGGCAGTAAATTGAATAGAAACAAACAGTGGACACCCGCCACAAGTAAGGGGAACCACAACGTGGGCTACATGAGGAGCTTCAGGAGTTACTACTGTCTGCTCAGCACCAGTGAGGCCACACCTGGAATATCGTGTTCACTTTTGGACCTCCCCATTCAAGAGTGATGCTTGGAACCTGTCAAAGTTCCATCAAACTGCTGTCAAGATGGGTCAGTGAGCTACTGTGCTGGTTTTGGCTGGGATAGAGTTAATTTTCTTCATAGTAAGTAGTATGGGGCTATGTTTTCGATTTGTGCTGAAAGCAGTGCTGATAACACAGAGATGATGTTGTTACTGCTGAGCGGTGCTTACACAGAGCCAAGGCCTTTTCTGCTTCTCACCCCACCCCACCAGCGAGTAGCTGGGGGTGCACAAGGAGTTGGGAGGGGACACAGCCGGGACAGCTGACCCCAACTGACCAAAGGGATATTCCATACCATATGACGTCATGCTCAGCATATAAAGCTGGGGGAAGAAGGAGGAAGGGGAGGATGTTCGGTGTGATGGCGTTTGTCTTCCCAAGTCACCGTTACACATGATGGAGCTCTGCTTTCCTGGAGATGGCTGAACATCTGCCTGCCCATGGGAAGTGAGGAATGAATTCCTTGGTTTGCTTTGCTTGCGTGCACGGCTTTTGCTTTACCTATTCAATGGTCTTTATCTCAACTCACGAGTTTTCTCACTTTTACTTTTCTGATTCTCTCCCCAATCCTGCCAAGGGTGGGGACTGAGCAAGTGGCCATGTTGTGCTCAGTTGCCGGCCGGGGTTAAACCACTACAGCTACAAAACAGATCTGCATGGAGATCCCGAGGACGTCGTAGTTGTTTGTCTGGAAACTAAGAGTGGATTTAGTGGCAGCTACAACCACTGTAAAATCTAATAGACAGATAATAGCCAAATTCTCATTGGTATTGGCAGACAACACAACACAGGGGCAACAGCCACAAACCCAGGTGGGAAGGTTCAGACTGGTCATTTGAGAAAGCAGCATGGGCACACATTACAAGAGAGGCTGCCAAATCCCTGTCCTCAGAGGATTTCAAGACGTGGCTTGACCAAGTCATGGCTGACCTGGCTAGCGTTTGTGATCATCCCACTTCAAGCAGGAGGTCAGACTCAAAAACCTCCAGACCTCCCTCCCAACCAGCACTTCAGTGATCTGAATATCACTTTTGGATGGTGTCCTCTGTAACAACTCCTCCATTTTCATACTGGTTTCCACATACCACTTCTGCTGAGTTTTCAGGTGGGGCAATGCAAACTATTCTAGATACACAAAGGTGAAGCCATGTCAAAGTCTCCTGCCCACGCTTCTAACCTGTCCCCATCTGCTTGTATAATTTTCTTTCTTCCCCGTTGAGAAAGGCATTTTTAAACTTTCTTCTAACTCTCTTCCTTTTCCTTTTCAGTGTGTTGCTATGCAAGCCACAAAATGCAAAGAAATGCCTGCAACAGAACAGGACCCTCTCTTACAAATAAATTCATTTCTGTATTAAAACAGAGCCTTCCTCCTTTCAAGAAACAGCAGCCAACAGAGCCAGTATGTGGTCAGACCCCTCACTGTCTTTTTAGTGTCTTTAGTTTCTTCTCAGCTTCTGAAAAAGAAAGTGGATCCTGATCAAGGGAACTAGAGAGAAAAGCCAAATGCAGTTCTCTATCATCTGAGACTGCCTTAGTCCCCCTGAGACCTCCGCATCAGGCAAGAAAGGCAGGAGCTTAAGAAGCCCTGCTTTTTCATCTAGTTTCCACTTTCCTGTCTCCCAATATTCTTTCGGTATCAATCCGACAATACAGACAAGTAGAGTGACCTGTATGGATCTCTCAGATATATTTGGACCTCTGGAGAGAGAATCAAAATGGGAAGAATACCTCTCCAAATCCAAAATTTTGAGAGATCCAAATGGGAAAAAACAAAGTGCTGTCCTAGTTGTCTTAAGATACCTTTTATTAAAACTTGAACCGCAGACCATGCTTCATTTTGTGTTGCTACCATTTCGTACTACTCTCAGATTACCATATGGTTTGCACTCCGGAAGCTCTTACAATAGAGTCTTGCTAAATCATATTATACACACATTTTGAGAGTACAATGAGGAAGTTTATAAAGGCAGTAAGTTATCCGACATAATTTTAAAATATCAAGTCTTACATATAGCAGTATTTTACCTTTTTTTTGAACAAAAGCGTACCTAGTGGGATACAGAGAAGCATCTTGCAAAGAGCATAAAAGTATTTGCTTTAGAATCTGAGATACAGGAAATCTGTCTTTTTATCCTTGACTGAGCCTCAACTACTTGATTTAACCTTAGTTAGAACCACAGTGTCAGCTCATAACCCATTTCCTCTTACTCCATCTCCTAAATCTGAACGTTTTTGAGGCAAAATTCACAAGTGTCAAGGGTTTAGAGAAAGTCTCAGGAACGGGAAGTGCTGTCATTAGGACTATAGACCATGTTTCAGTGCGTACTTGGTACGTTTTGAGAGCTTACTTCCTCCTCCTGCTCTTATATGTTTGTTGAGAAAAGATTGTAACTAGGAGTGATGAAGTGTGTGAACTAAGGGGATTGTAGTGTCCTTGGAAGAAGAAAGAGAAAAAAATGGCACAGCATTCTTTGCAATGGTTATCATCAACAGCCATCCTTTGTGCTTGAGCACTCACTATAGCATAAAGTAACTGCAACACATCCCATCTCTATTGATTCAGAAAAGAAAGGTAATTGATTCATCCTCAGGACTTCCTTTAAAAGACACTGGGTAAGAATTATCTCTCCTGTATCATATCAAAAAACCACACTAAACAAAGCTACTTGAAATTTGTATACTCTCATCCATCACTGGAATCCCTGAGCTCTTTTCAAGTATAACTGAGAGCAGACCACTATATTTTTGGGGTTGTTGCACTGTCTCTCTCCCTCTTTCAGGGTAAAACCCTCCACTTGTAGTATTTGGGAAAGGGTTGGCTTAGAGTGAAGGAGGGTTCGTTATTTTGATCATTGACTTGAGTTCGAGGCTTAAAAAGATATAGCAAAACAATCAAAGTAAACACTGAAGATTAAATAACATCAGGTAAGCCCCTTTCCCCCACTCCCCCCATCATAGTTTCTGTTTGCATGCTTAATTTCAGTACATTAAAACTTCTGCAAAAAGAGATTATGCCAAAGTGCTGAGGCATACGCTATACGCCTTGAGCCATAGGTTACACAAAGACTCTTAATCAGCAAATGCAGATCCAATGCTACCATGATAATTTATATAAAGGACTTGATTTTTAAACTTTAAACTGAATTCTCCTTTTCTATGGATTTGCATATTTTTAATGCATCTTGGCATATAACCTGTAAATGTTGGCCTTATTTCTGAAATGCTGTCAATTCTCCTGCTGTATATCAGAAAACCTCAGTCACAGGACAGGGATGCCTTGCTTCTAGCCACTGGCACTTACAGCTACTTATAAAACCTATTAGACGCTTGGACACAAAACTCTCCGATAACACTGGAAAATTTGACCTGATGGAGCGAAACTTTATCTAATATGGACAAAGAATAAGGAGAAAACTGTGGTTCTAGTCTATAGCCTCCAAAAATTCTTTGTTAAGACATTTTATTGAATCATTTTAGCAATAACAAACCACAAGAACCAAAGCCAGTAGCTCCAGAATTAAACGTCTTCCCACAGTAAAAATAGAAATCTCAAAGTTATTCCATGCAGGACAGCAACTGATAGCCAAGAAACTGCCTTCCATAATTAACGTGCTGTTTTTCTAGACAAGCCTCTCCACTAAAATATTTTTACTTTGAATTTCTGACAAGTTAAAAAAAGAAGAAGGGCTGAGCGCTCAGACTGGCAGATTGCCTGAACGTACTTAGAATCATTAACCGATCTCATGTTGTCACCTGCTGCCACCTTCCCACAGGGGAGCAGATGTCCTGGAACAAACGGTGCTACTAGAGAGGGAACGTGAAAGTCAGGTGAGACGCAAAGGGCAGCTCAGAGCTACCATTTCTCAGGGGACTAAAGCCCGACCATGCACCACTTTTGGAAGATACAGTGGTACTCTATCCAACCAGAGAGCGGAACTGTAGAGGTGTGTATGCCACAGTCCATTAGACCTTGTGGATGTGAAATAAAAGGAAATCCTATCCCAGACTTGCCTCCAGATGTAGCTAGAGCTGAGTGATGGGTGAGGAATATCCAATCTACATCAGCTGCTTCTCTTTCTGCAAATTGACTGTGAACAATTCATGAGTGTCCTGACTTTATCACAGCAGACACTGAATATTACCTGAGATTAGCCATTAAATACTTTCTGTGAATACTTCCTAGTCTGTGACATGTTTCCAAGTATTTGATTGTATAAGATACCCGAGTGGATTTGGTAAGACGTAAGTCACACAGTGTATCTGTTCCTTGACTGGAAAAGACACTCTCAGAGTCAGATTTCTAGGGTGAACAGTCACAATTACTTCTCCAAAATGTTCCTTCTGGAAACATTTTTTCAATCCTCCCATCTCAGTGCTAACCGCAGCCAGAAAACCTACTGGTTAGTACATTTATAGATAATAAATGTAATAAGAAAATCATAGAATCAGAGAATGGTTTGGGTTGGAAGGGATCATCCAGTTCCACCCCCCTGCCATAGGCAGGGACACCCTCCACTAGACCAGGTTGCCCAAAGCCCCATCCAACCTGGCCTTCAACACTTCCAGGGATCCAGGGGCAGCCACAGCTTCTCTGAGCAACCTGTGCCAGGGCCTCACCACTCTCATAGGGAAGAATTTCTTCCTAATACCCAATCTAAATCTCCCCTCCTTCAGCTTAAGGCCATTGCCCCTTGTCCTGTCACTCCCTGCCCTTGTAAACATCCCTCTCCAGCTTTCCTATAGGCCCCTTCAGGGACTGGAAGGTGCTATAAGGTCTCCCTGGAGTCTTTTCCAGACTGAACAATCCCAACTCTCTCAGCCTGTCTCCATAGGAGAGATGCTCCAGCCCTCTGATCAGCTTTGTGGCCTCCTCTGGACTCGTTCCAACAGGTCCATGTCCTTCTTGTCCTGGGGACCCCAGAGCTGGATGCAGTACTGCAGGGGGGTCTCACCAGAGTGGAGTAGAGGGGCAGGATCCCCTCCCTCGACCTGCTGGTCACACTGCTTTTGATGCAGCCCAGGACACGGTTGGCTTTCTGGGCTGCAAGTGCACACTGCCAGCTCATGTTGAGCTTTTTGCCCACCAACACCCTCAAGTCTTTCTCCTCAGGGCTGCTCTCAATCCATTCTCTGCTCAGCCTGCAGTTGTGCTTGGGATTGCCCCGACCCATGTGCAGGACCTTGCACTTGGCCTTGTTGAACTTCATGCCGTTTGCACAGGCCCACCTCTTAAGCCTGTCCAGGTCCCTCCAGATGGCATCCCTTCCTTCCAGCATGTTGACTGCACCACACAACTTGGTGTCACCAGCAAACTTGCTGAAAATAAACTTGCTGCAAATAAACAACTAAAGCTGATTCATTGTCATGTCTAAAAGAACATTTGTGCAAGTTTACACTGTCCCGGGACCCAAACCACACCCAGGGAGAGCAGCCTTTGGAAAGCATACCCATGACTGATTTCAGCTGCTAAGCATGGACACAGGGACTTTAACCTCTTTCAGGCACCAACGCAGGAATGATGCATAGCTAAACAGCTTACCTAGCTCCATGTTTGGGTGTGTGTGAGAAACTAAAAAAAATTGTAATTATCCTAAAAATGGTATCCTCAAAACAGATACGCCACAAATTCCTCCCTTCTCTTTGGACCCTGCAAGAAAGTAGGAGAAAAATCCAGGTATTTTTTGTAGAGCACCAGAACTCCTGCAAACCCTCATTAAAGGCCACAGAGAAACCATACATTTTAATGTTTCCAATGTGCTGATGCATTCCTGTTTGTTACCTGGAAATAATAAACCTACTGTGTACATTATCTGTATGTAGCCTGTCCACGGCATGCTCCAAGCATGCATCTTAGTAGGAAGGGATAAAATACCCAGGGTAAAATAAGAGTTTTAAATCCACATGGAAATGCTGGCTGGAGATTGTCAGCAATTTATATAATTCATTCTCCTGCCTTATAGATGATGCATATCATTAATGAGCAAATATATTTGCCTGTAGACCAATACCTGAAACTCCTCCTGATAGCTACAGCAGGCATGGGAACAGGCCTTAAATTTGCTAGTAGAAAAATAAATCTGTCTTTGGTTGAGCTTTAGCCATTGCACTGTCTAAAGCTTGGCTCAACATTTTTAGGCTAATCAAGAAGACAGTTGAGTCAAAGCATTAATAGTTCCTCACTGCAGAGAATACCATACGGCATCATAATTCACCTGACTCCGCACAGCTGAGAACGGTAAGGGAGATACTGGTGACTGCCCGTGCGTGCTGCTGTGTACGACCACAGAAAACAACAGACTGCTTAGATGAGCAAAAATGTCATCAAAATTAAAAAAAAAAAGGTCTGCCTGATTTGGGCTTTTAGATATGTATAAATGACAAAGGGTGGATGGACACTATTATGAAAAAGGCTGTTAGGTATAATGAAAGTCCCTGTGTGCACAGGACCCTACCTCTGTGCTCCAGTTACCATGTGGGGACAACACAGTGTTAAGGGCAAATTTGCACCTCTGAACAAAGGTCAGTGAACACGATAAACATATCTTGCCTGGCAAACCGTTACATCTGCAAGAACAATTTGTACATCTGATTATGAAGAAAACTAACTACAAAAATACCTTTTTTTTTTTGTGAAAACAAAACACTTTTCTGGAATTGCTGTGCCATACATGTATTTTTGGCCAGCTATTTTTTAATCTTCCTTTGCTCAACCTCAACCTCCAATAAACAAGCTACTAATTATTTTTCTTAAGCTCCTAAAAGGGCTTCATGGACCCTCGCTGTGAATTATAACAGGCTGTGTAAGGCATAAGGCTGTGCAAGTGCCCATCCCAGGTCCTTCCAAATGTCAGAGATCCCCATGTTTCTAGCTGCACTGCAAAGAAGTGCATAGTCCGCAATAATTTTTTAAAAGAATGCATTTTCAATTACATAAATAATGCATAGGAAACATACACTTTCCTTGCTACCTTGTGGGAGAGCCGTGTTTGATATACACTCACATTAAGGCTGCAGGGTCTAAGCCTGTCACCAAGGCAGCAGTCTGGGATGGATAATCAGCTCAATGTACAGAGATGAAATTCTCAACTACTTTTCTCTTAACATTAATGAGAATTACATAGCCAAGGTCTGACTCTAAACAAGCCTCTCAAAGATGGCTAGTCTTCATCAAACTAGCAGCAGACACAGGCCAGTGCTGTGCAAACATAGCCAAGAGGAAGCAAGACAAGAAAAACTTTTTTAAAGGAATTTTGTAGAAAAATGGCTAATTGTTCCCAGGCCTGAATGAAACACAATAATCCCTTATTCTGAATTATTTTACCTTCCAATGGAGCCGATGCAGGAAAGCAGAATTTGAATGCTTTGGAAGATTTTCTACTGCCAAATGGAATGTAAAATCAGTGACTTCGGGGTAATTTTGTCAGGTTTGAGATGCCATGGCCAGGAGCTCTCCAACTGTTCGACAAAACAGAGATTAGTTCTCAGAGCTTTTTACCTAATTTTTTTCCCCTCTTAGCAATATTACATTCTGTATTGGGACATCTGGTCCCACTGCGGGAAGGTGGTAGAGTCTCCTTGCATGAGACGAGGCGGTTTGGGAAACCTGCCAGCAAGAAGGTCTGCTCTCCATTGCTGCTTTGTCAGGGAGTTGCAGGACGCGGAGTGCCACACGTCTTCCAATCCAGAATCGCGCTACGTATGAAAAATGGCTGTGTGTCACCTATTGCTCTGTGCAATTAATCACTGGTCAAAAAAAGGTAGGGTGCTAGTTACTCTCCAAATGACATGACTACACAACTGTTTAACTCCGTCGCACAAATAGGTCCCTTGGTTGAGAACGGCCTTCCCGTTTGTAGCCATGTACAAATAAACACGCAAAATACACAGCTAATCTGTCACCAGAAAGTCACATGGAGCTTAAACGTGCTGTCTGACAACCATTCATCTTTAGGAGACAACACCTCTACCGAGGGGGTTCAGTTCTGGTCCCCCTTTTACAGGGCTTGGATCAACACAACAAAAATCAGTCTGCTTCATTGGTTGCTTCTTGTTTAAACAAACAAAGGAGACCAGAGTCAGGGCCAAAATTTCTCCTCAGTCCAATGCCCCTTGATTCTAGAGCATGACAGCTTAAATTGTTTCTCATGAACTGTTAAAATGGCATTTCAAAAATAATCATGATTGTTTTGAGGTAGTCTGTCACCATGGATGAGAAATTTCCCACTCAGGTCCTGCTTTGGATGTGCCCGGCCAGCACTCCAAGTCACATCTTCATCTGACCATACCCAAAGTTCATTCATTGGTTCCAGAGCTTTGGGTTGTATCCAACTCTTAAATTACTACCAGTTTGATAACAAAAACAAATGCTGTCTGTTTGGCTACTAATTAGTCAACAAGGATGAAAGGAAAAGAAAATAAAGCAAAACTACTCTTCTCTGACAAGCTGTCATAAGGATATGAAGAGCACTAAAATAACAAGTCAGCTCCTCTAGAGCACGAGACAACATAGCAGCTCGTTTCAAAGCATGATTCATACCGTCTCGCAAAGGAGCAACCTATGAGTAGATAAGTATCACTCTGCCAAGGAAACAAGAGGCATGGAAGAGTCCAAAAATCTTCCTAGTCACAGCAGACCAGCTATTGGAGACATGACGAGAGAAGATTTTAAAAAAACAGTTTGCAGCAACGCTGCTATCCAACATTGTAGCCGTTACCAGCAAGATAACGTGATTAACAGTGTGTTAGAGGTTTAAGAAAATGCTGTGAGTTAAAGCAGTCATTTTGTGAACAGTAACAGTAAAAGGAATTACATATCCCACTAAGTCCACTGTGGGTAAGTCGAGTTCATAAATTTCGTAAACCTCTTCAACGTGCATTCCTGAGACAGCACCTCTCCATGCACAAAGGAGCACAGTGTGTATTACGCTCATTAAAACCAGTTCCCTGCAACAGAGGCTGGAAGAAGCCATCCTTTTGCCTGGAGAGCTCAGCAGCTGGGCGGGAAAGGAAGGAACACTGTTGGCATCTTTCCTCCTCTCTGCTCTGAGCTACTGCGTCCCACCACAGCCTGGTGCTGCTGCTTGATGTCTGGCTGGTGGGACACGTCGTGCCACTTCACGTGGCACAGAGGAGGACTGAGGCCTCCAGGCTGCCAAGGAAATGCAAAAAACCCCATGTGCTGCACAGCAGTAACCGTGACACAGGGCGGTGGATGCAAGAACAGTTCAGCATGTCCCATGAAGCAACAGATTACAGTATTTTGCTCACGTCAGTGGACCTCACGTCCTGCCCTGAGCTCCCCAGGAAGGACCCAAAATGCAAAAGCTTCCCAGTTGCACTGGCTGCATCCCTCCTGGCTCTCATTTGTGAAGCAATCGGTCCCCTGCACAAGAGTCTAAAAAGACACACAAATATAGACCAAGAAACAACAATTCCAGAAAAGTGAATTCCAGGCACATTGCAAGGAGGCGTTCAGGGACTTGGCAGCAGAACAAGTCTGATTCAAGGTCCTGTGATAAAAGTGAAATGAGCTCACATCTCACTGCTGTACACGCAGTTTATGAGCTGACATATTATTTTACATGGTACAGTCACTCCATCCCAGATGAACACAGAGCAAATAAGCCCTTGAAGGATTCCTCTGAACTGTACCAATACTGGAATCAGATACGAGCAAGACGTCAGCCTTCAGAAATGCAGATTGGGAATCACACACATCTACACAGACTAGACCTCACAGCATTTAAACGAAGCCACCACGTACGTATCTGCCATGTAGGCACATGCAGGCTGCTGCACCACATTTTTTCTACAAAATTATTTCGTTGGTTTGGGGTTCAGCAGTTGGGGATCAAACTCTTTCAGATTTTCCAGGTTTTCAAACTCCCAGTCTGCTCAACAGGAGGGGAACAAGGGCTGGAGGGAAGCCCCTGAAGCTCTTAGTGAAAATTGACTGTATTTTATATAATAGGAAGCATACTGCATTTTCACCTGTTACCATCCTGTAAAATATATTTAATTTATAAAAGCTCAAATCCTCTTTTATCTTCTATAAATGGTAGACAAAGGCCTTTTGTTAATCTAATGCCAATTAGACAGCCTTGACGCAACAGGAAGAATACAGATGAAATAATCTGTGTATCGGGTAAGGAACTTCCACTGCAGTCAGAACTGGAAACCAACACCTTCTGGGAAGTCATCTGTTGACAGATATTCAGAAGTTATTGCTGATAGTCAATCTGAGAAATATTCAAAGAATTTCCAGTAGGAATCATCAAGCACTGTTTCTTACATGACTACCTTATGTCAATATTATTTTAATTTATGACACACGTTGTAGTAAACTCTATTCTGGAACCAAACCTGATGTAACATATAACTGCTGCCTTTGGGAGAACAGAGGTAATGATTTCTTACCAAAACATCATTTTTATATGACGTTTCATAAGCAGCCAAATGCACGGCTAGAGAACTAGGACTGCTGAATTTCCATCATTTTGGAGAACTTCAGTAGAGACTATTTTGAAGTTAATATAATATTGACTTTCCAGCACTGATGATTGAACTGTTACGATACAGTAAACAATCCACTGTTAATATTTCACCTTTCTTCTGTACCTTTAATTTTTAAAGATACCCAAAGTTAAAGGATGTGTGGTTGCAGAAACAGGGACTGGGACTCATGAGGTTTGTGTTATGTTCCTGATTGCAAACCTTAACTCTTTGGGCCAAGCATTGCAATAGAAACTTTTTTCCTTTTCATATCAAAACTAAAGCACGCGTGTCATTAAACTTTACAGTAGCTTGATTTCATAACACAGGTAGTCCATTTGAACTATAATGAAGGTATACCTTGAGCTACATATATGTATTTTTTTTTAAAAAAATCACTCATTAACATAAAAAAAAGTAGCCTTCAAAATCTGGTTCAAGTCTTTCATTGATCTCAGGTTTGTGGGCCCAGCTGCAATACTTGTCTGTGCAAATCCTTATGTGTTTGGTGTATCATGAGTATTTTACATTCTAACACTATCCTGAAGAGGTTTTTTCTTTTGAGACAGCGTTTCTGGCAAATTAATAATTCAGTGATGTTTTCATGGTGGTTCTTTCACTTTTATTTATTGTCTTGACTGGAAGAGACAAAATTTCCCTTTGGAGAAGGAAGACTAAGAACATATCATTTAGAACAGCTACCTCAAAAAAAAGTGATTTTCAAGTTCCACTGTAAATTTTCTGCCTTAAATTACCTTTAGCTCTTCTGGTAATCTGTCTGCACTATTTAGGGTTTATATTTTTAAAAGTAATGACAATGGTAGAAAATGTCAGCATCTCAGGTAAATAAGGTTTTAAAAATATCACATAAGTGTAATAAAGACATATTACTTCATATCTCACATTTATTTATGTGCTTTCATAACTTCAAAGAGGCAAGGAGTTGCTGCACAGCAGCTCTGGGAAAGTTGAGGTTATTGGTACAAACCAATAGTAACTGGTAAACCACCTCATCTCCAAACCTGCTTCAAGACAAGACACTTTACCGCACACCCCTCTCTGACAGCCCATGAAATATTTTGCTGTATCAGCACCATAAACCCTTTTCCAGCCCCTCGATAAAAGGCAAAACAAAAACAAATCGTAAGAAATGAAACATCATTTCTCAGGGAGATGAAGAAACACAGACTTTCACAAAGTGACAGTGTTCAGTCCTCTGAAAATGGGTAGGTTTTCCAATATTGTTTTCCAAAAATTCAGTTTTGAACTGAAAAGAAAAAAGAAGCAAAAATACTTCTCACTTTTTAAAATTCTACGTTTCTACAATTTTATTCGCATTTTGCCAACTCAAAAGAGCGAACAGAGTCCCTCTTTTCAGTGTGAAGCTGGATACATCATTAATCTAGAAGCAGCTAAGCACTCTGATCAAGGACAACTTCAAATTGAGAAAGTGTTGGCTGTCGAAGAAATCTTCCCTATGAAATAAACCTCCCGAGATCCGATGAATGTAGACACGAACTTCAGGAAATTCAGTAAGACTGTGTTTCTTGAAAACATCCCACCTGCACCTCCATATGCCTCCAAAGCTCTGCTCATAATCAACACTGTCAGTAAATTAAATTGGTTTAACAAAGTGAACTTTTACCCCAAAAGAAGTGGAAAAGTTTCTGCGAAGTCTTTCAGGCAGATCACTGAAATTCAAGGTTATATTCTGAAGTTTCCTCAAATAACTCGTAAGAGTTATTTATACTGGTAAGAGCCAGTTTAAAACTTTAAGAAGTACGAAAAAAAGAAACATCATCATAGTACTGTAGAAACTCTGCATGACACAAAGGTGGCAACACTTGGCTTGCTAATTTCTAGCATTTTTATACCAATGTTTGTCACCAACGTCCTACCTAAAATAGCCTATTCTGGCAATAGCACTGCTACCACAACTCCATTCAACCTACTTCTCAGTGTCAAGAGAAAACAAGTTCATAGCAACTACAGGTATTTTTTTAAGCGCATAATAAAATACGCGAGTATGATACATGTAAGAAAGGTGCAAGGGGATGGATAGTAAACAACATCAGGAACAAAAGAACAGGTTTCTAACATTTAATGCACTGCCCTACTAAGATGCTGTGACCTAAAAGGGTCCAGCGCAAAGGGTTGGAAAGTGTGTCACTTCATCGGGCCACTTCTATTTTCAGATCCTCTTCTGAGACTGCTGCTAACTACAGCAATTAATAACACCTTTTTGAGAAGATATGAGAGGAACATCTTTGCTCGGGGAACTGGAGCGAGGCCAGCACACTTGCTGCCGTCAGCCTCTGAGCAAGCTTCAGACCACTGTCGTCAAGAATCAGAATCTGAACTGGATACACCAAACCGAAATGTTCCTCTCCCACGCGAATACCTTCACCTAATCCTCACTCCTCTCTTCTCTTCTTTCCAAAGGTCTTTTCCAGTGGGTCACGTGTTGATACATAATTTGGGTAAAAAGAGTTGTTATTTCCACCGACACCATTCCCTACCAGCTTCTGTAGACAGCTGAAGAGGCAAATATGCATCTCACGGTATCTTCACAAATACATTAAGTGCCCATCCAAGCTTTCAGTGGGATTTAAAGTTTACTCATTTGATATTTAAAAAAATACATGTCCCATAAACATCTGGTAGTCTTTAAAATCTGGTCCTGAGTAACCATATTAGCTGATAATTCTCAAATACATAGGACTTCACTGCCCAGCACCAGAATTTCCTCCTTGTTGCATTTTGCCTTTTGGAATCAACCAAACACACCAACAAAAACACAGCACAGTGGCTTTCATTCAGCTCTCCGTGGTTATTCTGAATCTGCAGCAAGGTCACCATGCCAATTAGTATATTCCGGTATATTCAAAACCAGGCAGCACAACCTTACTCTACAGACTTCTGAGTTTACTGGGGTCATAGTCTTCAGTAGGCTTTATTTCACATAAAGGTGCATTTTAGAGAAGAGTCTCCTCGTAAGTAAAATAAATAAGTGATTCTTCTCTTCCAGAGAGATCCAGGACTCTCAACATCAGGCTGTCATGACTGGTTTCCACTGTCGAAGTTATCAGGCCAGGTAGCTTATAATGTATGTGTTTTCATGACACCTGATTAAAGCTAGTGTCATCACAGTTTTATGGACTACTTAAATGTGGCAATTTCCATTAAGTGTTTTTAAAAAAGCAATTAACAGTTTTAACAAGAGTTCACTAGTTCAAATCATTTCAGCATTGACTTGTAGATTGTCCTCCTGGGTACCACGCTTGACATTTGCAATCTCTTAGCCTCTCACAAGTAGCGTTTTGGCAAAGTAGGAGGCGAATTATGAACATTACTCAGTACTGCAAATATACCTCTTTTTAGAGGAAACAACAGACTAAGAGCAAACCAAGGCACCACTAATGAGCAATTAACAAAACTTGCAAACAATGCTACTAGGGGCAGTGTTTCCGCTAAAGAATTTGCTCTCCCATGTAGCATGAAAGCAAATCCACCTGCAAAAACCCACTAAGAAAAGAGAGAGGCAGCTATGTGTGAAGAAGAGCTTGAGAAAGACAGATCGCACCTACATTGTTTAGTGTGATTGACAGATTTGCAAGGAAAAAACAAAAATTGATGAAAATCAGAGTCTGCAATATTGGTGGAACTGAAAGAAGATTGAGTTTTAGCACGTCCTAAACTGAGTGGAGAACAAAGGGTCAGTAATACAGCCGTCAGCCTGGTCGTCTGGAAGACATACCTGAAATCAATATGAAAACAAAGCCTTCTTAGCCATTCATTTTTTTTAACTATACTTTTGGTAATAATATCTATTCCAGTGTTACGGTCAGGGTTTTGTGATACGGACCAAGTCACCATTTAACAATCAGATTTGAATCTTCTATGCCTTCATGTGATGAACCACACGATCTCCACCACTACACAGATATAGTGTGACTTTAGTAAGTACAGAAAATCTGACAATGTGAAAACAATCAAAGTAATACGTAAAAGTGTAAAGTACGTTGTCCAAACTATAGCTTGCCTTCTGTTGGGAAATCAAACTGATGCACATAAAAGGACAAGAGGACCAGGATAACACCTTTGTTGCAGGACTACATCTACATGGGAAGTTACAGGTTGCTCCTCATTAGTTTGCTCTGTACCACTGGCTACTCAGAAACAGCATGACATCTCCCCAGCCTCTTCCGCAGCTGGTTGCTTGTCACAGCTACTGGGCGCTGCCTGTGACCCTCCAAAGGATGGCCAAAGCCCAAGGCCAGGCCAGAAGCACAGGGCATTTCCCAAAGAGCAATAAACTTCTTCACCCAAGACAGCAACCCTCCCTCAAGACTTCACTCTTCTTTTTCAAAAAGACCCCTTTTTAAGGGTCGTTCTAACACAGGGCTACAAAGATGATTAAGGGACTGGAGCATCTCTCTTATGAGGAAAGGCTGAGAGAGCTGGGTCTGTTTAGCCTGGAGAAGAGAAGACTGAGAGAGGATCTTATTAATGCTTATAAATATCTAAAGGGTGGATGTCTAGGGGATGGGGCCAGACTCTTCTCAGTGGTGCCCAGTGACAGGACAAGGGGCAACAGGCACAAACTGAACACAGGAAATTCCACCTGAATGTGAGAAAAAACTTCTTTAATGTGAGGGTGACAGAGCAGTGGAACAGGCTGCCCAGAGAGATTGTGGAGTCTCCTTCTCCGGAGAGATTCAAAACCTGTCTGGACGTGATCCTGCGCAACCTGCTCTAGGTGATCCTGCTTTAGCGGGGCGTTGGACTAAATGATCTCCAGAGATCCAACCCCTACCAGTCTGTGATTCTGTGACTGTGTGATTCCAGTGCCATTTATTCACTGATTTTTCAGTATGTCAGCAGAGAGCCCTACAAAGGCTACGGCATGGAAACAATCTGCTTTTCAGTACCCTCCTCCTCATGTAACACAGGCTGGGAAGTCCCTGCACAAGGGACTTCACAGCTTTATGCTTCTCCCAAGGGGAGAGCAATTTCAGACAAACGTAAGGAAACAGTTGTTTTTTTACAATGCTCATTTTTTGGCAATTTTCTCTCAAATCAACATTTCTTTCTTTAATTAGCATCTTTCCTAGCATCTTTCATAGAAACTACAAAAGAGAATGATGTTTCACTGTGGCAAATGAGGAGAAGAAAGAAGAAAAGGCTCAGGAAGTGCCAGTAGCGGGGAGCAGCAGGCGATGTTCTCCTCACCTGGATTTTATTTGCACTGGGGCAGCAGGGACAGCTCACCGAGCAGCCAAGCCACAGGTCCGAGATGCCTGCTCTGTCCATACCAGCTGCTGGCGATCCAGTTTCTTGTTCTCACCAAGATTCACTAACACAAACCCATCCTGCAGCACATTTCACCGATGCTATATTTTGGGCAAATTGCACTGTTGCTCATTGCACAGTCAACTTTAACTAGCACTGTCTGTTCCTAGCAAATTTGGGTTTAAATAGTTCACAAGGCTCAGTCATCTCTAGATTTCTGCCCCAAAAATTCAGCAATAAACCATGCCAAACAAAGTCAGTTGCTCTAGTCTCAACTATTTTTTCTCTCACAATAAGATGCAACTAAAAGCATACAAAAAAGTGTCATGCTAGTCTCTTGGGGAAAGCTGTTAAACTGTTAAGACTCACATTGTATTTGATTGGAAGATAACAGTAGTTCAGAAATAAGAATGGTTTTTACTATGTAATATTAAAGCAACATATTATCTATTTTGCTTCTTAATTGAGACTGCTTTATATAAATTAAAAGAGGCTTTCCTAAGTTATCGTGTATGCTTACAGAAGTATTAGGATCACTTTTAATTAAGCCACAAAAAGGAATTTGTTTTCAAGGATGAGGTGGTTTCATCATACTCATTATGTCCTATTCTTAACAGGGGATCTTACAAGAAGCTCTCATTAAACAGCTGTTTGAAATGAGAGTAGGTTGATACACGCCAGCTACGCCCACTATTGCAACACCATACTTACAGCTTAAAACACTTAAAGCTCTACAGTGACCATGGAATTTCTTTATATTCCTCTTCTCAATAAAATTTACCCACAAAGTCTGTGACTGATTCTGAAAGAAACAATTCAGTTAACTTAAGGGTCCAAAGACAGCTTGCCATTTGTTTTTTTTTTTCCCCCATCCCAAATCTTAAAGCCAGTGGGGTCTGTAGAGAAAGAATAAAGCAGCCAGGTCTGGAGAGAGTTCTGGAAGCCTTACTGGAATACCTCATCCCTTCTCTTTTCTGTTAGCCAGTCCCTGAAGCCTAGGAGCTGCCCAGAGCAACAGCCCATAGTGACTGGGTGAAAGGCTGCACCAGGCCCTCCCTTCTAACTGGGAAAACAGAGGAGTAGAAGCTTGGAGGGCTCTACAGCCAGGAGCATCCAGGGACCTCTTTACAAAGATTGTCCTATGCGTAAGTCTTATTTAGGACAGCATGACTTGCTCTGGCAGCTTGCTAGTCATGTAACATCACATCCACTCCACTGAAACACAGAGAATACCAAAGTCAGTGGAGGTATGAAGGACTATAAGTGTCAGCACTCTAGCAGACAACCTTGCTTCTTCTAGGAAAGTCTGAAATTCATTGGTGTATATACTTCTCCCGAGCATACACTGGTTCAGATTTGATGCAACTCCAATCAATAGAGCTCTATCAATGGAACAAAAGCACCACCTGTCCTACAGCTGACAGAAGTATCACAGTACTCCTGGGGATTATCATGCAGTAACTTTCCCCATTCTTTGCAGAAAAATTCTATCAGGATTCCTTTCCTTAAAATATTTGTCATTGTGTGACACATTTCCAGGATAAGCCCAGAGGCTGCAGAGATTGTGCCAGGAAGAAAGGGAGCAGCTGAGCTATTACAGTGAGAGTACCTAGCTCTGGGGTAGTTCACACACTTTAAAGACAGTATCCAGGTTTATCCTGTTACAGATAGGGTGAAAGTCAGACAGAAAAGGAAAAAGGATTTGATTGAAGTCTTGCAGGAACTCAAGGACTGTACCGAGCCTAAATTTGAAAAGAAAACAGAAAATTAAATAGTATTCAAAATTCCCTCCAAAACTCTTTGACCTCATTAAAAAAATTCAGTCAGTGAAAACTTAAAATTCTGGACCTCATCCTAAAAGGCCGTTAAAAGGAAAAGCCAACGTGGGCACAAGAAGTTTAACTGCAGAGATGAATGAGGGAAGTTCTCATCTCTCAGCAATAAACCTTTTAGTATTTATGACATTGAAATTGCACTGCATCAACAAAGGAAAAGTTAGAAAAGAGCTGACTTCATAAATAATGGCACATTGTTGTGCCAGCCTGATTACCTCACGTCTGTTTTCACCCAGGCACCGAGCTTTTGCAGAGCAGCCTGCAGTTTCCTCCAGCTCCCAAGTCAAGGGAAGTGGGAAAAGTCACCTTTGCCAAAAGGAAAAAGACCAAACAAAAATATACGATATCCTGTTGTGAAACTTTCAGGAGAAGATGCAACAGATTAAACAGCACTTGTTTGGCTGTCCGAACCAAATACCCAGGTGGTGGCAAAGCACAGGTGGCTGCTGGTGTTGTACGCTTATATGGAATGGTAGAAGCGCAAACTGGTAAAGCGTCCACAGCCTCCCTTTGCTCTGAGCCACGCGCATGGTGATGGTAAAATGAAGGAAGCCATTCTAACAAGGGAAATACTTGACGAAGTTTAAGTCCGCGCCATACGTACAGTTAGGTCTGAAGTCCTAACTTCAAGCACAAGCACGCATGCATCTTGCTAGGAGGCACAGGGGTGCCGGTGCACACGCCGCGCAGCAAACGCCCGTACCTGCGCAATCCCTTCTCTTGCGCTCCGCTCCACTTACTGAAATCCCAAAGGTTACCGCCAGCCGTCCACGGAAAAGAACAGAGAAGCAGCACTTGCACAGGCAGATTCAGTACCCAGTCTGCTTCTGTACAAACTGCTCTCAAGCCAAAGCGTTTTTAGTTACAACTGTGCATACATTGTAGAAATAATTACATCATTTTTAAAGGTAATAAATAAGCAGACAGTAAGCAAGGCTGGAAAGGGGTAGGGAAGAGAGAACAGGACAGCAGGCAGCAGGATATGAAGCAGAAGAGAGTTAAATATACAAAAATTCTCTGATTTATCTTACTGAATAGTCTTATTGAATTAAGGCCAATAAATAAATTATATCAGGCAGAAGTTAATTAGCAAAGAATGAGAAATAAAGTGAATGAATAAAATTGTCAGAAGTATCTATAGACTCATCTGTATTGCTTAACACAGTGCAGGTAACGACACTGAAGCCACCTGAAGGCACAGACGCAGAGCGAATTGGTCTGCCTGAACCCCAGGACGCTCCGGGCTCTGCTCTGGGCAGAAACTTAGAGCCAGCTGGGGTACGTGTATGCAGTGAAACGCAGATGTATATGTTTGTCGAGAGCAGTTATTGGTCACACTGCCAAAAGAAAAAGAGCAGAAAAGCAGTGGCTAAGTCCTACTGTTCTCGGTGGTTGATGCAGTCATTAAAAACACAGAGAACGTGAAGAGTTCAAGGCATCGTCTTGTCACAGGGCCTGCCAGTGCACTTGTGGAATTAGAAGCTGGGCATTTCCACCACTCAACTAGCCACGGGTCAGGCTGTTCCCCTAGCCCCTGTGTCCCCCCACCACCATGCCACGTCCTCTCCCTGAAGGTCAGGCTCTCAGGAAGCCCTGTGCTCCAGGGACTACTCACAACAACGGACCTCCTTAGGAGTACGCAGCTTTTGAAAGGATCAAGGTAATGTCTTCTGCCTGCACAAAGTCTATTGCAATTGTTCCAAAAGGGCCTTTGGGTATATCACTAAGGTAAAATGCTTATAAAGCTAATAATAGTTATTCAAAACATAGGCCTTAGAGAGAGAGCACGGCATCCAACAAGCCATGGTGCAGTGGCTAAATGAGGGATTAGAGGTGCTCACGAAACCACACTCCAGTTATTCAACAGAAAGGGAGGAAGTTTTGTTCCAAATAAATTAGTGGAACTAATTAGGCAGCAAGCAGGAATCACACTAAACCACCATGTTACACAGTAAATAAACTCAGCCTTAAGTGCCCCCAGAGAAACTCAATCTAGGTGTCACGTCTCCTCTCACAAGAGGAGAGGAGGGTACCAGCAGCCTCCGCTTACCCGGCTGGTTTCTAAGCTGTCTTCCCTGGTTTTTAAAATCTAGAGTGGGAGGTTGGAGGCTGATTCATGGTGTGACCCAGGGTTCAGTTCTATAGCTCCGCTCATCCTTGGGCAGAGAAATTACAGCTCCGACGGTCTGACCAAACATCCTCATCTTGGACAAAAACATCTCGGACTGCTTTCTCCGGTGATAAGCAAGAGGGTTGCGGTAGATCTCCCTGCCAAGGATTAATCAAACTGCTACGGCATTTCCACAGCCAAGGATTATGACAGATTGCTGTCATCCAGAGGCAAGAGGGTAGATGCATCTTGATTTTGCAGCCCTGGCTTGACTGCAGACTTGCTGCCAAATGAGCTAACCTGCCCGTGCCTTTTACACTCTATAAAATGGGCACAGCGCTAGACACGTCCGGGGCATTTTATCTGACCTCGTTTAGTAGGCTTCCAGGTGTTTAGCTGACCTGTTATTGTGTCAGAAGAATTTGCAAGATTTTTCCACCTTGCATTCAGCCCTCCTTGAATATAGCACCACCAAAACACCACCATACGTTATCGTCACCTAGTTAATTTGAACTTTAAAGCTAGCCATCGGCTACCGAATTCATAGTTTCATTTGATTTTTTGAATCTTCTGAATATGTCAGGTTAAACTGCACAGGTCCCAGTGCTAAACCAAGTCAGACACTATTATCAAGGAAGGAAAATCAGAACTATATTTAATTGCATGGCCCTTTATATTTTGACTTGCCAACAGCCGAGCCAGGTGTCATATAATGACCAGTATGAACCAGCAAGACAGAAGAGGAGGATTTCTTTAAGCACAGTGCAGAAATCACGCGAGAAGTTATCTTCCTGGTTGTTTGATGGTGCGTAGCTGTATAGCTAATAATCATATGCCATGGGGAAAAAAAAACCAAAACAACCCACCCAAAAAACCCCAGAAACCAAAAAACAGAACCCCTAGCCTCAACTCAATTCTAACTTTTAAGTTGCACTATTTTCCTTAACCTTATAAAGTGCTTATTACAAAAATGCTGATATACAAGTGGAAAACATTCTGTCTAATGAGTATGTGTATATTTGCTGAGTCCCCAGGAGGTTTCTCCAAATGAGGTGCTCACTTCAATGAACGTAACATGGTAATTAATAAACTCACTAAACAGACTCAGCTGCTGAAGAAAAGATGAACAGAATTGAAGGAAACCCTGCCACGATGGAAGGGTTTTCAAAAATACACTGAAGAGTACATAGAAAGAAAGACATTTTAAAAAGGAAAATGAGGGCAGCTGAAGTGAAAGATGAAGAGTGAAAAAGTGGTCAACAAAACAGGATTTTCTTGGGTGGACAGAGAGATTACAGGCTATGAATCAAGGCATCAAAGCCTCCACACCATCTCATGCTCCACTCTGGCCAGGCTGGGAGGTTTTGTGCTTAATCCTTGTTTTAAAAGGTTACATTAGTGCTTATTGTATTTTCCCTGCTGTGAAGTTAGAATTCCTCCCCATGAATTGCATTAAACTCATTTTTGTGTCTATTTAATATGGTGGTTTCTTTCTGGTTTTGTCAATAAATTGGATTCCCAAATTATACATAGCATTATTAAGCATCCCAGTCAATTATTAAAAATAATACATCAACAATAACTATCAAAAATTTACTCGGTGCTAAAAAGACATTAACACATTATTGCTGAAGGAGTATTTTTTATTTGCTGTTTTTCCATTACGATGCACTGACCACGATACCGCTCACAGTATGACTTAATTCATTTCCACTTAAGAAGAGGAAACAATTTTACAAAATTACTGTAGATCTTAATACCACCGGTTCTGCTTTTATACACAGGCTTGCAAAAATGGGAATAACTGTCTGCTTTGATGGCCTTTTTCTGCAATGCTTTTTGGGGTTTTCCCTCAAAGTTTTGGGTATGTAAAACTGCTGTAAGCCTTCATGCCACCGCTCTTCCTCTTCATCTTCAGTCTGCATGTGTAGTACCTGCCCAAGGGTTTGTGGTCAGCACAGACTGCGAGAGCCCGTTGCAGCCGAGGGTTTGCAAATCTGGGAATGGCCCCTCTGCCTCTGGTTATCCCCAAGAGTTTCATCGTGGCTCTGGGCACAGGACACAGTCCGTCAGCCAGTGAGAAACAGAGTGAAGGCTGCTGGAAAGACCGCTTAATTTTAAGTTAACTGAAAACAAATCTTCTCATGAAAGGGGATGGGAACTTCCCCGTGGTTAGGGTACTCCCTTGGGATTTGCAAACCAAAAGTCCAAGTCCCGGGTCTACTTGATTCTAACCCTGCTTCCCCATGACAGATTGTACTGCATCAACAGTAAGTGATTCTGGGTGACGGTTCCTGCTCTGCGTCCTGAACGGCTGCCCTGACTTCTCCACTCTGAAAGGTTGTAGTTGATCTGATTCCAAACCCAGGAACTTTTATGAAGTCTTCAACAGCTATGAGTGAAGAAACGTTTCTCACCCAGCTACAAAGATCAGCTGATGATGTATTTTCATTTTTTCCTCTTTCAGCAAGTCATATGTGAAAGAAAACAGAATGTGCAAGGGGACAGCAGCTCCTTTGTGCGTTTGTGTTGCATGTGAGACACACAGCATGTCTCAGCAATGAGAAAGTGTAACACCATGTCACACTCTGACTTTTCAAACAACCACTGTTAGTTCAGAAAAGCCTTTAATTCACCAAACTGCCGGCCATATAGGATGGCTCCAAATTGCTGAAAGTCTTAACTGCTGTGTAATACTGCAACATATACTAGGACTGCATGTGGTAATTAGAGACTAACTACAATTATGACTACAGCAGAGGGGAAAGCAGACACGATGGCACATGCTGCACTGTTTAAGTTGTCCATGAGGCTGTTGGTGAGAGAAAGACGCAATGCTGCCCCAAGTGTAGTGCAGGGAAGGGATGCCAGAGCTGTCAATTCCAAAATGTTGCCCTCCCAAAAAAAAAAACCCCAAAAAACACCCAACCAAATGTTGTTGCTGTTATCAAATGCAGAGACATACAGCTAATTTTCAAGATAGTAAAGCCCCAAAATGGGGAAAATTAAAGCCACAGGTTGACCTTCTTAAGAAACAGGCAAAACTTCTTTCCCTTACCATTTGCACCGTACAGTCCACATGGCCGCTGCCAGCACAAGATAACACTCCACCCGCTCCTACGCGTTAGGTGCCTAATTGCCAGCTAAGTTTCCATCCTGAATCCTTCCTGTCAGAACTGGCTCGTAATGATTGATGAAGCAGACAGCACACAGCTTGATTTCTTGGATAGCAGGTTGCTGTTGCAAAGCTGGCAGTTAAGACAAATCTCATTCTGAATCTTTAAATGGACCACATTTGATGAAGAAGTCATTGAGGGAGCAAGAATAAATGTGAGGCACCAAGACGTAATATCGAAGAGTCTCACATTTCATAGCATGACTGCTCTTTAAAGAGCCTTGTTACAGATGTGCTCGGCAATACTTTGAAAGCAATCACACAGTTGTGCCGGGGTGTTAACGTGAGGCAGCTGCCTCCCTGCCGGTCAGTGAATCCATGATGCATAACCAGTCCCGTCTTGAACCCGAGCAAGGACCTCTCCTCCTTTGGCTCTCTGTGTACAAACTCCAGACTATATACTCTGTGCTAAATACATGCGTTCACTTTGGCAGGGCATATCACTTCCATCCTCCCTCTTAAAGCCTACTTTCAAACAACAAGCAGGTCATTTCCTTTCCATCTAAAGTCAAGACAGAAGATAAGGGAAGGCCAGAAATGACACATTTTTAATCTTAAATCCAGCACAAGGCAGCAGCACTTCAGGAGTTGCCAAACAGAGGGCAGGCGGCTGAAGAGACGTGGCCAAGAGGAACAGCAGAAGCACAATCTTGTCAGAAGCTGGTTTTAATCCTAAGTGCCAGCCCAGGGTCGATCTGTATGGCAGGAGCTCTGCCTTTCATGACTGTATCCCATCCATCCTCTTCAGGCAAGTTGATGGAGGACATGCTTTACAGCAATACATGGGTATGTTGGCAGTCATTAATGAAAACAAAGATGGGGGCGGGGGGAAAGGCAGAGTGGACTTCAACGATGAAAAAAAGAGCAAAACTAAATCACAAAGCAGAGAAAACAGTGTACCTGAATGCAGTTACCCGCAGTACGACTGAAGCGCTTCACAGTTTCTATATCCAGTTTGGAAACAGTTCCCGTGCTCCAGAAATGCACAAGCTGCAAAGGCAGATGCTAAATCCAATGTTAGAAAATGGCCCACTTGAAATTTTGGAGTAAACATCATTCTTTCCACCGGTGGAGCCTACGGTTTAGAGGGATGCTGGGGAACATCTTTGCTTTTCTGACACTCCTCTCAATTGGAAAAACATTTATCCTTGCTGCAGTATGCTGAAAATCTTTACTGTGCTCGAGCCTCAGCCTTCACAATCAGATCTCACCCCTAAAATTCACAGCTAGCTCCCCAAGCAAGGAAGGAGGAGCTGCGTGGACGCAAAGCTACCGTTTCTTTCTGGTTTTGAAGGAATGTGCTGAGAAACTGCCTCCATGCGAGGAAAAGAGTTTTGGATCCACCTCTAGCACATGCTGAAGCAACACTCCTGGTGCTGAAGCGGCTCTCCTAACTTTCTGCAAGTACTGAGGGAGCTGGCAAGCACGGATCTGGGGAGAAGCAGAGGCATCCCGAGGAGTCTGACAATCTGCTCCCCTGGCTTCATCCCAATTCTCTCCATCCCAAATTTCTCTGACTATCCTGACCCTTAATTTCTCTATATACCTCTTCAGCTATTCCCTTAACCACACACGTACACTCCTCATGACATATATAATAAAAATCCAGCTCATAAAAACAGAGAAATAAAATTGAATGTTGAACTCTTGACATTTGCTATCCATTACTGCATTTGTACACACTGTCTTTTCCCACTGCTCATTATCATTTGTCTCCGTATCAGCCCTTGTGGTTTTTTAATCCAATTCTCACAGTATTCGATACTTTATATAATCACAGACTTTGAAAAGCTGGAGAATCTCAGCTTTTAATGTGAGAATCTCAGCTTTAGTCAAAGTGATTTTCTACCTGCTGGGTTTTGAAAGAGGGGTGCACGGAAGGAAGAGAAAATCCTGAATACATAAATCCTCAGAGGCTCAAATGACACAATGAGAAAGCTAGACCAAAAAACTGAAGGGAAAAAACCTCACATTTCATTTTAATGAAGTCAACTTTCTAAGCCAATCTCATGAGGAACCAGACAGTAAGAGTGTGACCTACACGGTCTCTGTAGCTATAAAGGGGACTGGTCAAGATTAACACTAATGTCATGATTAGCTAATATCCCGTTTCAGGAGAGAGTGTGACACAGCATTAAAACCTTCAGAAAATCTTGGCTCTCCATCTAAGACAGATGTGGGCAGAACTGTCTTTAAGCAAAACATTTTTCAAAGCTTTCCACGAGGCACTGAGGTGCATCTTTGTTTAACTGTAATTGGATTTCCAATGGCAAGAGGTTCTGCCGCTCAGAAACCAGATAAAGGATGAGCTGGGGACACGGGGAGAAAGTCCCGAGCCACTTGCTGTTTACTGGGCAGTCAATTTCTCGTGAACGGGTCAGAGGACCGGTATCTGTTGAGACCTCGTCTTCAGAGCTTAACAAGCTGAATTATTCTCGAGTTGACATTTGTCTTGGGTTTGGAAAGTTTTAAATTCTCTATCAAATCTCTGTTAGTGCCACAAAATGTAGTTTGCTATAAAATAATCTCATTCCAAGGTTTCCGAGGGTTCACAGTGTGCCCTGGAGTTTATGATGTCTTAAGTTATTCTCAAACATCACTTTTAAAGTCTGCGTGTTCATAACGTGTGATGTATGAAATTTTCTACATAACTTTTATTTTGAGATCATTTCATATCTCTCTTCTGTTCAGGAAGCCATTGAGGGACTCATTTTAGCTACAAAGCTCTGTCTTCTAATCCTGATGTGCTCAGGGAAATATTGGAATGGTTTTCATATGATAAATATTTATTTTCTTATTTTTACAGAAAAAGAGCATTTCCATTCATTTGAAACAGGAGTTATGAATCTGATTAGAAATTCAGAAGCCAACAGGCAGCTTCTAATTACCCACTTTTAGCATCTTATTCTGTTTCTCACTTCAGGCCTAAATACCAGCCTATGAGGATACTTTCTGAGACACGTAACTCAGATATAGTTAATTGTAAAAAAAAAAAATTTACGTATCTGACAGTCTAACTGCATAAAGAGATTAATAAAAGATTTACTTGCCCATTGATAAACACCTTGAGAACCTGCCACATCTGCTAGACTCAGTGAAATGCCTTGAAACCTACCATGCCAGGTTTATAATAATATTTTTTTCTTCTCCATTAAACTCTAAAAAGTAATTATTGACAGTTACCCTGTTCCTTTCAGCTGTGTTTTCCTAATCACAGCTTAAAAAAAAAAATCAACATGATTTCTGTATCCAAAATTAAAGCAACGTATATGTTACCACCGCCAAAATACATTCACAGAGAAGTACATCTGCATCTACAGACCCTCTCACTGAAATCAAATATTGTATATATGTATCGCATAAAATCAACTCAAGGATGCTGTTATCCTAGGACTGTAAAATATGTTCAATGCATCATGTTCTGATGCTTTCCACTGAGTATAGCATAGCTGATACAGGTCATTTCAGATTGGACTTGAATTTTCAATGTATGCATTAAAATGTAACCAGTCCTAGGGATGAAAAAATATACTTGTGCTTCAAACGTGACAGCAAATGAAACAAACTCAATTTTTCATTAATAGAGAATCATTACTCAGTGCGATGTGGAAGGTCTGGAGGAAACTTGGGGCATACCTTCTGAAGGGCTAATCTGTTACAAGGACTTACAATTTGACAAGTGGTGTTTAAAAACCACCCTTAAAGAATATACTAGAGCAATAAATCTACTAACTCAGGAAAGCCGAAAAAGGTCACCAGCTTTTCGCTATCCAGTGATGTCAGCTACTTCGCCAACATGATTCTAGATTTCAGGTTAAATTTAACATCGCTCTCCAGTCAAGCACCAGATCTGTTTACACAAGACACTGCATTTAGCCCACTAATGATCATGGTTAGTCTCTTTCTTGCCTCATTTAATTATTATACAATAAATAGAAAGCAGTGGACTTCCCACAGAAAGAACACAATTACTGACGCTTTTCTCGTTAGTCTTCTTCCCTCCTATGAAGTCCCTGAACGCAGTTTTCAGATCTTTCAGTACTCAAGCAAGAGTAAGACACGTCAAGCAGTCCTAGCTGGCCACGCACTTGAATTTGCCTGTAAGCAATCGTGATCAGTTCCCAATGAGCACACACAGGAACGGCTCAAGTCTCTTACATTAAGTGGCAAAGCCGATACCAAATAGAGTAACTACTTAATGACACCTATTTCCTCTTAATGATATCCATAGAGAGCAACTTCACTCATTGTCGTATTGTAGTAGACTCACAGAAAAGGTTATGAGTAAAAATAAAAAAAAGGAAGGTGGATTTTTCCTCCAGTTCGGCATCATCATCAGCCATCAAGTACTGAAACTGTTACACTCGATCAGTAAATGTTTTGTCACAGTTACATCAGAGTCGAGCCTTCCCCCTCCGACCCAGTGAGACAGACACCAGGTAAGATTTGCCAGTACAATAAGTACAATCTGCATAAGCATTAAGCAGACAAAGGGAAATCAAATAACAAGAGGAGAAGTAGAGATCATGATTTTCTTTAGGCATTCATTAATGTCTATTCAAATAAAAATACTGAACAAAAATCCGCATTTTGTATTGCAGGAAAGCACGCTTGTGCCAAATCCTTTGGAGATTTGGTTCAAGAACAGTTCATCTCTATCTAAAGATTTGCCTGAAATACTGCCAAAAACCACTAACTCTTTCTATTAGCTGAAATAAAAGCTACTGTTGCAGAAGAGAGAAATGCAAAGGAGCTTCACAGGACTGTGTTCCCACTCCTGACTGCACATTCATGTACCTGATCAAATCCTCTTTGGTCTTTACCTGTCCGCTACAACTTCAACTCTGCCCATTGTGAAAAGCAGCATAATACACCAATGGCAGATTTCTTCCAAGTTATCTACATCGTAATCATCAGAGGAGGTACCTCTGAATCTTCCAATTCTTTTCTAGGTTTTATTGGAGCCTTTCATGTTACCCACAGAAATCACACTGTGAACCGTTCAGGAAAATTCTTCAGTGATGCCTGTTCTCAGCCTCTTCTCTCCCTTTTCTCTCCTACTCATCAACTCGGGGACTCAGATTTGCACACATAGGAGACAAACATCAACATAAACAATTTCAGGTTTGGACTCAACCAGGAACGTGCCACAGAGAATTATCTGTCTGTAGTGGAACAGATGGGGGCAGGGAAGAGATCTCTAAGCTAGAGAAGCCCCAAATACCACGGATCTCCAAAGTTGGATCTCTGCTCCATCTCTCCTTCCTGCATCCAGTGCGCCCATGACGTAGGGTGACCTGATGTGAATAGCAGCCACGTGTCCTCAATCACTGCTCGCCTATTTACCAGCAAGCTTTTCCATGAGGTTCCTTCATCTCAGTCGAGTCACTTGACTACTTCTAAACACACACCTACAACCTGCTCGCTCTGTTCTCACACATGCTACTCTATCAACAGAAATATTCAAGCTCTTTAGAGCAGGTTGTCAAAAGCACTTGCAAGAAGAGAGGTTTTATACTTCAGAGGATTCTCATCAGCTAGCGGGTTCCTCTTCAAGAGAAAGAAAAGTAATACAACTGTCCTGATTAACTTGGATTTCTGCAACATCAAACATTTGCAAAGAGAATACTCACGAACACCCTGTGAGATGAAAATTGTTAGCAGTCCTTTTCCCATAGCTTGTTCTGGTTTCTTGTAAGCAAGAACACAGGAGCAAACAGGACACATCCATATTCATCTCACAGCATACTGAATTTATCAACGTAATACTGAGTACCTATTAACCAAGGGAGATGCACAGACCTGCAGGACTGAAAGCCTGTCACCTGTACTGGTCAAATTAGGGATCTACACTTTCCAACGTACTCCTGGAAAGCAGGGGGAGGACGTTTGCTGATACCAATTTATTCAGGGTAATGAGGACAAAGGCTGACTGTGAGGAACTGCAAAAGGACCTTATGAAATGATATGGCATATGAGATGGCAGATGAAATTCAATAGAGATAAATGTCAAACATGCATGTGGGAAAAACGATCCTGACTTCACATATGAAATGATGGACTCAGAGTCATTCGTGACTACACAGGAGTGAAATCCTGGATTTACAGTGGACAACCCCATGGAAATGTCAGCCCAGTGCTACCAACAGTCAAAGGAAAAAAAGACAGCAGATCAAATGCTAAGAATCATTAGGGGAAAAGGAAATACATAGCATGGACAACATGGATGAGGACTGCTTGTTCATGGACTTTTCTGATACTGACACAAGGACCCCTTAAACCAAACTGGAACCACATCCAAACCAAACCAAAGTGATATTTTTACCTAACAAGAGAAGCTGTGGATGTCACAAGCATACACTGGCTTAAGGGTGATTAAGTCCACAGAAGAAAAAAATCTACTCATGCTTACTATCTTCACAGAAATCACTCGTGGCGCAAAGTCCTTGAGCTGAAAAAAGCTGGAGCCTGGGAAGCGTGAGAGGAGAAGCACCACGAGTGCCTGCCCTGCTCAATGCTCCCCTAGCCTATGGCTACTGCTGGAGAGGGGGTGGTGGGCTGCACCCCGTAAAAGGGAATTAACAGAATTATCTGAAGTTCAGCTTTGTTTCCCTTAGGAGGAAATTGATTTTTGTTCTATTTTTAACCCAACATATGGTGAATTGGTAATTTTACATTTCTGGTTCCAGTGCTGCAGAATTTTGCAACGTGAATAAAAAGAAAGAATGGGACGGGGAGAGCGGCAGAGTAAAGACATTACTTCTTTTAAGAAACACACTGGCCTGACTTTCCGCCACTGAAGAGACGAAGCTTACCAAGACTTTGGCTACCTACTCACTCAACTTTTGCAAAAATGTCCTCTAAGGCTATTTTCAGAACCTAAACAGGTGCTATTTACACAGCCACGCAGTTCTTCCTCCCCCAGCCATAGTAACCCACGACACGGCCACGTGTAAAGCACCCTGACAGAAGGGTACCTGTGTGTGGCCCAGGGTGTCCATCTCAAGGGGAGCTTCTGGGTGAAGCCAAGGAGCTGTGGGAAAAGGAGGAAGGTTTGGAATAGCAGTAACCCAACATGATGGAATGGGGAGCTCACAGCAGCAAGTAGTAACGTGATAGTTGAATCTCGCAGTTAGTTTGTGCGTCTGCTATCGGTGCTCTTTGCAAGAGATTCTGTTCCACAACACACTCCCCTCTGATACTAATTTTGAATGCAAGACAGCTTTGTAGAACCCAATCCTATTAGCACGCTCCTGAAATCTGTATGAGCAGAAATGTAGGACTGGCCCAGAGACTTAGCTCTCAAGCTCTGCTCCCCTGTGAAACAAATTCAGGTTCAATTTAGCAGTCCTTGGTCCCTTAGGGAATGATTAGGTAATATTTACTCCATGCTGAGCGATAGTTATACACAGCAGTAAAGCAAATAAAAATATTTAAATGAAAATACTTTAGACAAAATATGCTTTCTTAATCTGGAAAAGTTAATGGAGTTTTCCTTCTGTACTTTTCCAACCAAATTGGGAAAAACAAAAAGCTGATTTTTTTTTTTTTTTTTTGCCACTTTCAATTTTTACTGAGCTCTTTTCCTATGGTCTCTCTAACATCTCTCCTTTTCCTACCAGACTTTTCCAGAGGCAGGAATTGAAAAATATAAAGAAAAGAAAAAAATAGAGAAAATAAATTGAGAAAAAAAGTGAAAACTTTTTTTTTTTTTAAAGTTGTTTAGAGGACAGATAAAAGTGCTAGATGTTTGAATGAATTTAGTTCCTATCAGTATTATTTATTAAGAAAAGTTTCATTTTACCAGACGATAGCAATTTTGGCAAAGGGGAGGAGGTGGAATGGAAGTGCTCTGGACAGAAGTGTCCAAACACAGTGGCTTATTCTCTGGGCAGCCAGGTTGGGTATCCACATCCTGCGTTAGATGATCCCTGATGACTCTGGCAACAGCTGATCACAGAGAACCCTATAAATTGCCTACGGCAGCTGATAAGAGCATGTTCGATTAAATGGATTTCTGTCCAATTTCCCGTTGCATGACAGCCAAAATGTTTTAACATTTTTGTAGATGTGTTTCTGTGCAAGAGAATGAAGCAGATGTTTTCTATCACAAACTGTAGGCTGGTGGCTAGGGCTTAGCTCTGGGAGACAGCAGAGCATCAGTCAACACGACGCAGGATGAAGAATTCCACTGGATATCTGGCAGTGCCTCCGCCAGTCGCACCCACTTCACATGATTCAGCTACGGACGTGGTAACAATTCAATTTTAGCTAAAATGATTTTGTTTTTATTGAATTCTGGAATGAAAACAGGTTTTATATCTTTGAGAGATGCCATGAAATAGAATAAGCAGCTTGTACTCCACATCCCCTCAGACATCCAGTCTGAGTGCAGAGACAACAGGTTGGCAGCAGGGAATCTTTCAGACTCCAGAAAAATGCAATACCTCTTTATGCACATTTGTGTTTTGAGGACAGCTAATTTAAAACAAAAAAGTCATATTATTAAGTAACAACAATTATATATGGGAGCTTAATAAATTTCAATGTTTTTACTTAGCCATTTGAAATACTGGCATTTCATTTCTCAAGTATGAAACATATCCCAAATGATAAGTCTATCAACTACGTATCAGAATGACTAGGTGGCTTAAATTTCACAACTTCTCAAGAATTTTATTACACAGTAAATCTTAATGACATACAATGCTGGCTGTGATATAATAACTATTGCAAAGGAAAAAATACAGCCTGGTAACATGACACGCTGATCTCCAGTCAGCTCCCATCTCGGAAAGGAAGCAGGGCTGGCAATTGCCCAGTGAAGCTGCCCCAGCTTTCCCAGCTCTCTAATCAGAGTAGTACCTGGGATTTCACTGCTCTGGCAGCGTTGCTGTTCTGAACACTCCTACCAAGGCCTTTGGTCCATGCCCAGTTTTTTCACAGCATCTTCATAAGTGCTTACTAGCGTTACATTCCTCTCTGCAGAAACAACAGACTCTGTGTCTCCAATCCATTTAAATCAGGGTTCTAGCTTCAGGTCAACAGTCCTCTGCCCAATTAATGACATCTAACTACCTCTACAGGTTGGCTGTATTCAACGGATAGCTAAGCACACAGCTCTCACCAGAACCATGCAAAAGGAGGCAGAACACACAGGGTGGGATGAGGGCATTGGTGCCTTCTGTGATCCCTGCCAAGGAATCTGAGACTTCAGAGCTATAATGCTGCTCCAGAGTAACAGGCAGGAGTCTATGAAACTTCATGCTGTCTACACAGGGACTACAGACACGTACTGCCACACGCTCATCTTCAAAATACTCCGATACAACAGGAAACATCCTTCTTCACGACAAGGTCGAGGCTGGGAGAGTTTTCATACATAAACAGCAGATTTTGTGCTCTGAGGATAGCTGAGCTAATGCACGCCCCTTCCAGCGACCCATCTCCCGTCAGCTTGTGTTTGCTCCACACCTGCACAACCTTTATTCATCCCTGAAGGCCTTGAAACTGCCTATTACTGCACCTCTAAGCCATATTTGTTTCTGACATGGAAAAAAAGCAAGGCAATGACATAAAGAAAAACAGAAGAAATATTTCTCTTTTTTCGTCCAAGAAAAGTTTTAGTCTAGGAGAGCATGGATATTCTACTTCACATTTCGTGTTTTCTTGCTTATTCAGTACTGGAAATAGAAGCATCTATTCAGATTTCTGTTCAACTTTGCCTCTCTCCTCCTCCCCCTCACAAAACCTGATGAAATAGTATTCATTTAAAAACATCAATCCAAGATGGGAATTATTCGAATCACCTGTCCCTCTCGTGCTGATAGCCTCTGGTATAACTAGGGGCTGTTATCTTTCATTTATTCATTTCTTATTTCAGGGCATAAGAAGTAAGAATCACCACAACCCATAACATTAGCAGTATTTGAGTCTAACTTGCCTGACACTTGTATTTCAGGAGAGACAGAGAATTCAAGAATGATATATTGGAGCTCTGAAAAGCTAAAAGGGGTTAAAATTGGCTATTCCTACCATGGAATCTCACGCTGACATAAAATGTTTTGAAAGGATGTTTCAGAGAAGCAAGAACCCCTTGTAAATCAGTCAATATTTGCTTTGTATTGAGAGTTTAATGCTACTTTTATCTCCACAAAGTTGTCTTTGAGGCGAAGACTGCACCTCGCTGAGGTTTGGGAAGCCACGGAGTGCATTCAGAAGAGGTGAGCGGAGCACAGGGGAAATGAGGCTTTTTAACAGCATCTGCTTTCCTAAGCTAACGCTAACAGCCTGGGCAAACGCAGCCGTTTCTACCAGGTAAGACAGTCTCTCTGATAGCATTTCCCTCCCATTACTTTCTTCTGACATACATTCGTATCGCACTCAATTACAGATCGTTTCAAGATCGTCTTCAAAACTTGTTACTGTATTATGGGTCTTTGTTCCCACTTCTGTCTGATGAATGCTAAGTACTCAAACAGCCCCAAAAATAAACTCGGATTGAAGCTAATTCCCAACGTCGAGACACACATCAGGACTGTGACATGACCATGTTCTACCCCAAACAGCAGCTATGGGTCAGCAGTTCGTTATCAGCCACTCTTAACGTGCAGATAACGCGGAGAGCACAAGTCCAACCTGTCCTCGGACACTTACACAACAGCCCTTGAACGAGCAAGTTTGATCGAACACAGAAATCACCAGGCAGAACTATCTATGCTCTTCAGAGCAAATGCATCAATCTACATACTTGAACAGAAACCTTGAAAATGCTTAAAAATAAAATAAGAGACAGTCATCCTCAGTTAAAACTCAATTGCAGGACATGACATTTTCTTAGTGAGTCAGACTAAGCAATTAGCCAAAAATAATTTAGAGTAAGTCCTTTCAGGCAGTTCACCTGCTCCTCAGACTTTTGGGTTCTCACTTGTGTATCATTTTATAATCATATTTGCCTAATTTCCAAATTTGTTTTTTCAACTGACGACCTACGAAACAGCAAAATATATTGTACCGAAACAGCTGTGAAATGAACACAATAAATCAAAACGTAAAGGTTTATTTACTTTCCCCTCCTTTCCAGTTTCTTTAAACTACAGCAGTCCTAAGCTTTGCCTGCAAAAAGTAGATAAAACAATGCAGACCACAAAAAAAAAATACCCAACAAAAAAAAAACTTGAGGCAGCTTTTAATGGATGGCACTCCTTTCACAGCACAAGCCCTGCAGTTTGTTACAGGGATTCTAGAGCAACAAATCTCCAGAAGACATTAACCATCTCTAATAGAAACATAAAAATATTAAACTCTTATGCAAAACATGTTTGTGACTTTTTTTTTAAAAAAAAGGAATTTTATATAGCTTCCTTCACTTAATATGTTTTTAAAAGATTCAGATTCTTGCAGTACTACAAGATAATGGCCTATATCTAGAAGAAAGAAAAAAAAAGCAATACATCACTCAGCTAACATTTCTTTTCCATTTTGTGATATAATTCACTATACCTAGTTAGCTCCGTTTTAAAGCCAGAATAGAAATACTGTGAAGAATCAGAAAACAATAAAAATGAAATGAAAACAAAGGGGAAAATCACTTATATGAAAATATAAAGACGACACATTTGAAACATATTGAAGCATAACATACCAAATTAAAGATATTTGTAAGGAATGGAAGAAAATGCTCTGTCAGAGATAAGCAGTTTGACACTCGCTGTTGCCACATAAAACAGTTCAGGGATATAAATCCAGGTAGCTTCTGATAAAACGATGGCAACCTTATCTTGCTTTTGCTGCAATTAAGAGAAATGGCTGTGTGCACGTTGGACTACTGGCACCTGTGAAATTTCTGGTGCCAGTTGGTCTTATTAAGAAATGGAATTCACTTATGAACCCAAGGGTAAAGGCACTCAGACCGTCATCATCTTCAGAGCAAGCTACTGCTCAGGGAATTTCGACTTTATACAATAGTCACATTTTCTGATTGTAAAAGCTTCTGTCGTTTCTGTTCCTAAAATGGATTTTGTTGCTATTACAAATTGCATTTCTGGTTGGTGGCATTTATTTGATTATAAATTTCAGAGGCTATTTTCCTTCATGCTTTGAGTCTATGCCTGCTCAACCTAATACATTTCCATGCCACAGAGCTGACTGGAGCCGCTTTCAACCAACACATGAAGCAGCCTAGTCCGGCGACTTTACAGAGATGTGAAGCAGCAAGAAATACAGAAAAGTTTGATGTGTGTTGGAGGAGCAGGCAGGGTTGGTCTAAATCACCATTTACCACAAATCTGCACTTTTTTAGCAGGCTTTTGCTGATAAATATCACCTTAATCCTAAAACTGGATGCTTCAATTATGGGATTAACGTCAATCGACATACAGAATAACAGAAAGCAGAACTGCTTTCCTTACGGAGGTTCTACATCAGTGTCTCATTGCTGGTTCCACGGAGGCAGGCTGGCTACCCTGCAGGGAGATGCTCAGCTTCCTGTACTGGAAGTAAATAGTGGATTTTTAAACAATAAAAGCACAGGATTCATTGCAGTGTTTTTTAATATGACCTGGGTGGTTTGGGAGTGAGATGGAAGGGGGCGAAGAGTCCCTCCGTATCCAGTGCTCCTTCAAAAAGACAAAGAGGAGAAGAGATAACCCAAAAGAGGGATTGCCAGCACTAGAGCTCAGCATCCTGCAGGAGCCAGATTTTTTAAATCCTCTCTTTTTATTCTTAAAACAAAGAACCTCCTCACAGCTGAGTATTCCAAAGATACGACTTGCTGAAATGATAAATCAGTCAAGAAGCACAGAGACAATGCAGTAAGGCCACAGAGATACTCCCTCTAGAAAGCGATTCCTTTCTCTAAAGGGCCATGGACTCACCCACCAACAGAAAACTGAAAAGTGAACTATAAAAGCTGAAAAAACACCTCGAATAAAGGGGACCTTTTAATTAAGGAAGTTAACAGTGCTCCCCATATCAGCCATTTTCCTTTTTTAATTTTTTTTTCTTTTTTAATCCATCTGTTGGAAAAGGAACCTATTTCCAACCAATGCATCGGACTTACTTGTCAGCTGGATCTTGTGATCCTTATTCAAAACAACGTACCAGTGCTGCACACTGTCCTAATGTTTTGCTTAGGAACATAGCATGTGCTACAGACATACAATAGATCATGGTAATAAGAGGCAAAGTACAATTTAGATTCTATCCTGAGGAAATTTAATAACCCAGAATTAGAAAAGTCTAACTCATTTGACAGCACTTCTTTAAAAAGATATATTATGAGCTCAGAAAGCAGACACATGCTGCAAGGTTTTTAAGACTTTTACAAGGATGAATCCACATACTGAAAATTTCGAAGCTGACTGTGAAAGGCGAGTACACAAATCCCACCAAAATCATGGTAAGTGGCAGGCGGGATCTCCTGGCTACCTTCCCAAGCCCAATCCAACTCTCCTGCACCGCCTAATTCTGGCAGCTGTGGTTCAGTTTCATACTTCAAAAAGCAGTCAAAGGCACCTTCCAGAAAGAAAAAACAGGAAACAAAATAAGCACTTCAAGCCCTGCTCCTTTGCTTGCAGGACATTAACGTCACAAAGATGCCCCAGCTCTTTGTGGCATGGGAGGCTGCAGTAGGGAGGGTCAGGTTGGCCTCCAAATCTCTGGGTAACCTCCCTACCCTGAAGTGTGGCTGGACATACAAAGCCAGACAGGAGCCTTTACTGTGCTGAATATGCACGCGATGTCTCCGAAAGTGCATGACAGTAACAAGCTTGCACATTCTATGGTAATTTAATTCAATAGCTAAATGAATTTACTATCCTACAGAGATACTGGAGTGGTAAAAATGGATAAGCAATGCTGCTTATGATATTTTTACCAGGGGAAGAAAAAAAAAAAAAAAATCAGTCAGAGGGGAAAGGAACATGTTGGAGAAGACAGATTTTCACAAATATTTGTATTTGAATTGCTGATGAACTCTTCCTGCTGTTATTTTTATTAATGTTTTAATTATATATGCAATACACTTCATGAATAACTGAAAATATATAGGAGCTATAATATTTTACAAGCTAGAGAGACAGTTATATGGCCAACTTCAAATATACTTCCTTTCTGTTAAGGAAACAAAATGCACTGGGACCATGACCTTTAATGTAATATATTTAAAAGCAAGTATGTGATGGGAGTAGTTCTCCTGAGCCCACGCTAAAACTGATGTTGCCATCTGTAGAGCAGTATTTCACTCCGTATCTCTAGATTTTTTAAGATGTACCAGTCAACTGAAAACAAAAAGGATATGGAATGGGGCAGCAAATTCTTATTGGGGCATTATAGGTTTTGGGACATACTCAAGATCTCAAGTCCTAGGACAATAGCTTATTATTCCAAAACCACCTCTGAAATGAACAAAACTTTACATATGCACTGTGCAGGCACCTGGTAAGATGAGTGAACAAAAACAGAAGCCCTAGTCATAACACTACAAATGCATACTAATATTTTGAGGACCAGTTCAATATGTAGGTGAGCTACGGACATACCTAACTTAGCAAAACAGCAGAGTACCTTCTTCTCGATGCTATGGTCAGCCCAAAGTAGCCTAGTCGGCTTTGGAATAAGCAGCGAGTAAGTCCGTCCCATCACCTGGATGGTGCGATACCCCCAACACACATAACACCCAAGAAGAATCAGACCTTCAGTGCTCTCATCCAGCCTTCTCAACCTCATCCTAACACAGAAGGCACTGCTATGTTCAGGACACCGATCCCATCTGAATTGCAGGCCTTGAGATCTGCTGGAGACTTACTGTGTTGACCCTTCTGAATAGCATGTAATGAAATCTTTATTTTAATTTTCTTCCAACCCACACTGCTAAAAAAATTTGTCAGCTGCTTTAAAATTGTCTCTGTTTTTCTGGCCCTGCTTCTGGCAAAGTAAGTAGCTGTCATCACTGTAGGAGCAGCCTGCTTGATAAGATTATAATTTTGTTTACATTGTGCTATAGGATGCCACGCTGAGTACAGCGCAAGGAAAATGGCAATCGACAGCATGCGATGTGCATTTTCAGTAAAATGCGGGATATCTTCCTTTATTCCTTCCTCAGAATGGCATGGGTTTGGCTGATGTTCTTAAAGGTAAAGAAAAAAAATGGGTTAATGTATTTCTTTGCTGGAATGTATCGCAGTAAAACCTGTAATGGCCTTTTTTGGCACCAAACCTAAAATATACAGCATTCAGAAAACAGCTCTTTATTGAAGCAGGAAATGCAATACCAAGACTGCAAATCACTTCTTACATATAGAAAACTAGAAGTAAATCTGGCTAATGCCTACCTCTCTACCAAGGGTAGAGCTCCCAGTCTCAAAGTAGGAGCAGCCAATTTTCATTTGCTGTATGGTTGCAAGTTAAAGGCCTTACTGCATCTCATTTTCATCCTCTGTAAAATGGAGATACAGCCACGTATTTTAAGAGAGGGTCACAAAGCTCTCCTAGAACATGAGACTGTAAATCTACTAGGGAAGTGTACCAATATTTTTACAGCAGTCAGTTGGGTTAGTTTTAATTTGTGTTTGATTAGCAAAGTGCTCTGGGCCAGACTGACAATATTCACAGAACTCCCGATGCAGCGAGGCAAAATTTAACAATTATAATGGTAGTAATATGTATTCAGTCTTAGCCATTAGCTGTTGGGAAAATGGGTCAACAATAACACAGCTGTATAGCTAGAGGATTTCTCCACCACACATTTAAACGCTGCAGCAAAGGGCAGCAAGGAACATGAACCAGATTCCTATTACCTTTAGCATGATCACTGCTATTTTTCCCTTCTCAGTAAAAGTGAAATATTTTTATATACCTTTGTTAACCCTCTCCAAAAACTAATTTCTCAGCTGCGTTCTGTTCTCTCGTTTCATAGGAAAAATCAGCCAGAGCTAAAGTACGTGGTCCCAGGAGCAAAGTTGAATCTAGGACTTTGTACTGGAAGGAGAGGCACTGAACAGCTTTGTCAGGTCAACCAAGAGGCAGCACAATGAATCCTTAAGCAGTGCAAGCGCACAGAACGGGTATTTCACGTTTAATAATTGATGACTTACCAAGAAGGGTTACGGAGTGGTTTTACATCCAAAGTCAGCACTGTTAAGCCCCATCAGTAGGTAGGAAGAGAGCAACCCAAGGAGGCGCGAGTTTCTGCGGTATGTTTGCAGGTTGCTGTGTGGGAGGTAAGTACACAGATCCCATTAAGACAGCGAGGGGTCTCCGCGCGCAGCCGCCCACGCGCGCTCAGACAGAGCACTACTGCTACTCTGCCCGGCCAGCGTAACGGAAAACTCCATCTCAGAGTTTGACAAGACAAATTGCGAAATTTATCTCTCTCAGTCTGGATTGTCCTCCGTGTAACAGGAACAAAAGGCAATACCAACAAAAGAAAAAGCAGCATTAAAGCCCTTTTTGAGGACAGAAAAGGAAGTAGTTATGCATCAATATGCTAAGTCAGTGCACAACACATCACTTGGGTCTGGAGGCTCAGCTCGAGCCTTACTGACCCACGCGATAGTCACTGCACAAAGCCTTGAAGCATGGCTGAGGGCTTAAACAGCAGGACCTGCAACCACCAAAGAAAGGGAAATAAAAGCACAAACGAGAAATGCTTGTCCTTTCCTAACATAAAGCGCCCAGCTTTACACAGCTCAGGCAAAATTTTTAGAGAGCACATTACTGCAGAAGACAACGGTGTTTTGTTACTTGAGGACAATTGGAAGTGTCAGAATTTATGAAGGTATGAATGTCAAAACATTATTTCTTCATTAATGGTATCAAAGCCTGTGCTTAACTTATTGGTCACAGTTTTAAGGATTCATCAACGTCATTCATTTGAAGTCTGCCAAAGTACACACGTAATTTAGTCTGATTGTTTAGGAATACATTTCATCTAACTCCTGTTGTTCAAGAATAGAGTCAGGTGGTTTTGGCTCAGTCTGCTTTTCCTAACAACTGGAAACAATAGTAACATGAATTATACCTTACTTCACCCATTCAAATGCAGAATGACTTAAACATGTTGATGAGCAAGAAGTTGCTGAGACAGAAGCACCAAATTTCACGTTTGAGAAGTCTGAACCTCCCATTTGGAAGTACCAGTACATTTCTGTGCAGCAGCAAATACAAAGTACTGAATTATTTCCAGCTCCATTTTGTGAGGCGAGGTAAGGAGAAACTAAAATCGGCATTTACCATGTGCCAGCAAATACTGTTGCAAACATCATGACTGGAAATCCAGTCACTCACAACGATACCCTGTTGCTCCCGAGACAAAAAGTGCAGTAACCTACCGTATTCACGCTTCCCAGGCTCCCACGCTGCTCGCACTCAGTATACGCCAACACCTGCACAGACTGGACACTACCAGCATTTTGGGTGATGCCACGCTTAATTGATTTAGCATTTTCAAGCTGATGGTTGCATAGTGCAAAATTAGGGCTACATTCTGGCTTTGTTCCCAATGAAGTAGCACAGCCCGAGCCAAGAGGCAAGAGAAAGATGTGTAGGAATGTATTTTCAAACAGCATCAGTCTGTTCTCACTCACTATCAATAACAACATACATGGGGAAAGGCACCACTAACAACACGTTTCACCACTGGCACATTTTACTGAGTGTACACGAATGCACATACGGGAGGATCCAAGGCTGCACACGTGCAAACCATCCCATCAAATTTGCATCTACTGACTGACTGTAAGTGATAGCATACCATATCAGAAAAGCCTATACCGAACCGCAAGTTACTACGTCAGCAGAGTGGTGCGAAGCCAGGAGAGCGCAAGGAAAAGGTCCTAGCCGTTATCTCAAAGGATATTGGAAAAACAAAGTCGAGTATGTGTAATTGAAAAGGCAACCGGATGCTCTCCCCGAAATGCACACTAGGGCAGAACGTTTTACTGATGCTCACAGCCAGACAGATACGGATTGTAAGCATATAGCAGACAGAAGTTATCAACTGTGATGCGGTAGAAGAGGGTCAGGTGCAACCATTCCACTCCCCACGCCATTGACTGCGCACAAAGCAGATGGCTTGCCACAGATGCACAGATAATTTTTCTGACCGAAATCAATGTGCCAAATTATCCTCCAAACCAATGGCAACTGGAGGACACATGAAATGATACCTTCAAAGCCAGCTGGCACATGCCATCCTGGGCCTGGATGTGATCAGTGGCACAATGGGCACACAACTTTGCTTCCATCTGGTGTGGCTGGCAACGGTGGAGGTTGACACACAAGCTGAAGGAAGAGAGCGGTCCTAAGATGAACCGGTTGACTGATGACAAGGGAGAACTGAATGCATGGGGGTGCGGGGGGGGGATGACCTGCAGCAAATCAAGTGTGGCTGTATAGATGCGTGTCTCTTCAGCAGACTCAATCAACAGCCTGAGGGTGACAGAGATACTGAAATGGTCGCCGGCCCAGAGTTACATGAGATGGATAGATGCAACTAAGAACCATTGACCTTAACAACACAGAAAGAAGTGAGTGTTCTGGAAAACACATAGATAAGCCAAATACACAACAGAAAGATAAATACCAGTATGTGCTATGATTTGCATGCTAATCCATAAAGACCAAGGTAAATGAAAAGACAAACAAGTACCCTAAATTAGAGAAACATCAGTACTGCAAATTGCATCATGTAATGGTAAGTGGTGAACAGAGGGACCCCCAAGAGTCCCCAGGAGTCCCCAATCTATGACTTGTCAATGTGATGTATCTTCAACCAAAAACCCCCTTCACTAGATCGTTGTTCCACCTTACCTCTTATTTCTCGATCATTACACTGAGAACTGATCCTATCTTTGATCAATAAATACTCCTTACATGTTACATTTTCAAATACCAACCTTCAGATTTTATCTACACCTGATCTGAGCCCTTAGCAGGAGTTTCCACAAACTTCTACAAAATTACCTCCTTATCTTTAAGTCTTTCACTGCAATGCCTTACAAAAGACTTTGTACAAGGGGCACACAGGAGCAGTGGGCATGCTGAGATTACCCGTTCTCAGAGTGATTTATTTTGATCGTTTGTTTACACGCATCCATATAAATCCATCAAACACCTCTCATATTCCTAGACTCTTGGTGGGGGGGAAGACTTTCCTTTCTTCAATATTTATATACAACAGAGTCCTGTTCCACAATGCAAGTTCCTATGCACAATAGGAAGACAAATAATAAGCTATAGTATTTAAGGGTACAAAAAAACCAGCGTGCCAGTAAGTACTCCAATGCAACAGCAACTCACTTTTCTCACGCAGGGAGCTTAGCAGAAAGCCTAACATGGCAAGACGCCAAAATTGAGCTACTCAGCACGAAGGCATGTTTCCTGCACATCATGATCAGCAGCAGTAGCTGTGAGAAATCAGAAGTCAAGAGGTGTAGTCCAGCTGTAAAATGCTTAATGAAGAAAAAGGGGGAGGGTAGGACTCACAAGTCAAGGTTATCATCCAACATTAACAAAAACAGGAGCACATCTCGTCTCCCACGTTGCCATACCCTCAAGAGCTCTGTTCTGCACCTCCAAGCACCATCAACTTCTCAGTTTATCTCAACAGTCTGACTGAAAAACCTGCCTTAATGTAATAATGTTTTTAAAAGCTGTTACTCACTGTAATGTCCATTAACAGATCATTACTGTCCACAGTCCTAACATCATTTAGCACGACCTCCTGACTGGTTAGACACCAAGTCCCACAAAACCAGCCAGTTCATCCAAGAGGTGTTCAGGTGATAAAGAACTCACTAAAAAGGCATGTGTTCTCCCAGGGCAGTTCTTTTCCCCACTGACATTTAAAAACAAACAAAAGTTTTCTTTTGTTGTTAGCTTAAGCTGCTTACTGAAGGCAAATGTGCTTGTTTTCTGCCAATGATTCAAGTCTCTCTCTTTGTTTGGAGGAAAGGAAGAAGATTATCCAGCTGAGGTTGGATAGTCACACTTCTTAGGGAAAGTGAGTTTTTGTGAGAAGGGGGAAAATGAAAATTGGCCTGATATAAACATATTTACCTTTTAAAATTATTTCCCCGTGGGACTTCAGATACAATAGGATTAAAATGTCAACACATAAAACCTATGCTACCATGTCTTTCAAGGTCTCATCCGTAAACAAATCTTCAGGTTCCAATTCAATGTCTCCTGAGTGTGTTTAGGTCTTGAAAGCAGCCAAGAACACGACACCACAGGAAGCATCATGTTAAGAAACATGCAGAGTGTTTAGAAGTGAGAGTTCTGAAGATCTTCACCAGATGAACCAGCATAAAAAAGCCATTAACAGTTGTAGCTAAAACCTTTCACACAATTTCACTCCAGTTTAACTCTCATTTTTAAAAGATGCATTTTGGCTTATGAGTAATGTTTACTTTTCAAGTAAGTAGCAGCTAAATTTTCATTTCTATATCAACATCTGATTTATTTTTTATTAGATTTTCATCAAAATGTTCTCATGAGCATGGGGCAAAAAGCAAGCAAAATGTGCAATGCAAAAATAATTTCTCTCATTTCTTCTTAAAAACAGTTTTCCTCCTGATCCTTCCACTTATCAAGGGTTAGCTGTTCTGAGAGATGCCCCATCCAACTGATGAAGAAAGCAAAAGGAGTTGCTCGTAAAATATTAACTTATTCAATTTTTTATCTTCAGGAATCAAACACAGATTAATTATCAAAATTCTCTGCCTTTCCCTCCATCATGTTGTTAATGCAATCCACGGGGAAAAGCACCCTGCACAGCCAGTTATAATCACGTATCTATTTATCAACCACCATCTCCATTTTCATCTGCTACTGCATGTCAAGTCCACACAAAGCCAATCCTTACCGAACGGTTGTCTGTGGTCACTGCAGCTCCACTTGCACTTTGGACAGAGCGTTCCCCTTCAGGAACTGTGGCTCTTGGATGTCGCTTGGCAGAAAATACTAACCTGAACAACAGTAATTCCCAAACGCCATCTCTTCCCTTCTGAGCTTGGTTTATTTGTTATATTTATTGTAGCAATGTCTTTTTCATTGTACAAGTAACTGCCCTTGCCAAGCACACTGCTTTCCCTTAGGCTACTTTAAATCTCTCTAAACACCAAACAATGATCCTTATCTTAATACAAACTATCTGTGAGTTGAGAGCAATACAGAAGAGCTTTAAACTGAGAGAGAGGGGTCAATGATGCAATAAGAGCACTTTGTGCCTAAATATAAAGCAGATCAAAATTCAGTTTTGATCAAAAGCACAAGCTATTCATGCCTGGCCATGGAAGGAGTCTCCTGGCCCCCACCCAAAGCTCTTCAGTGTGGGATCAGCTCTTTGCCTGCAAGGGGGCTGCCAAAAGCACGAGTCAAGGGGCAAGCCCTCCATGCCGAACACTCATCTGTCACATCCCTACCACCCAATTTGGCACACAAGATCATAAATACCAGTCCTTGCTCAGAAAAGATCTAGCAGCGGCGCAACCGGGCTCTTCTGCAAGTCCTGATGCCCAACACATCCCCTGCCAGACAGCAGCCTGCCTAACCAGACCATTCCTGCCTCTGCCTCCCCTTTTCACTGCTAAGGGTTCAGCTACGGGCAAACAAAACTCGGGATCCCTTTTGCTGCGAGTTGCTCACCTTTCCTAACCCTTTTCCCAGCATCCAGAACAAAACCATTGCACCTTGCTCCCCTGTAAGGCTGGTCCTGCCTGTCATCGTTGGACTGATGTGTAGCACAGAGCACGATTCACTGTCTCGCTCGCCCTATTTTCTTGGTCACAGTTGGCCAGACACGCCTACTGGCTGTTGTCCACTGCCATAAATTTTTTATATTTTTTTTTAAATAACCCCCAATAAGCCCTTAGAAAAGCATAATTATGATCTGTTATCTGCTTGTTGAAAAATACTGCATTAACATTAAATAAATAAAAATGAAGCAGTAGCAGCACAGGAAGATGTGACATGCACCCACAACTATTGCCTCATTATCACTGTTATCGAGGGCAGTGTCATATCCTGAGAGGAGAAAAACTGCAACCACTGGCAAGTTTCTTAGCACACTACAAGCAGCAAACAGACTCAAAATGTGAGAACAAAAGAGACTACGCTAAGTGGCATTAGTTCACTTACAGCAACCATTTTTATTTCCAGTCTTTTAGAATACGCAACTGTTGATCGGGACAGATTCTAACAAGAGAGCAACCACCATTAGGAAAAGAAACAAACCATGGGGGGATTTAGTGCCTACTTGGACACTGCAGCTTAAACTTTTCCCAGCAAAAGTGAATTTTTTGGTGTTCAAATTCTATTTTGTGGCACCCCTTTGAGACTGGAAGAATGAAAAAATTAGATTGACATTTAACTCACACCCTGGAGCCAGCTAATCAGACATAGCAGGCAAGCAGCGAGGCATCAGAAAAAAACATGGGGAAGGGGAGGAAAGAGTGATATCAACTGGAAGTACTGCAGCTGGGTGAAAATGGGCTGACACGGAGCGCAGGGAGGCCCAGGGCCAACAGCGATGTGCGGAGAAGGGAGAAAGTAAGGGGGTGAGCAAGGAAAGGATACAGCCAGACCACAGGCCAGCACAAGGAGAAAAAGAAAAACGAAGCACACAAGGAAAGAATTTTTCCTCCATGGGGCAGGAAATATTGCTGCATGAGAGCAGAGAAAAGGGAAAGCAAAAAGCAGAATGGAAATGCTGGAAGCATGACAGAAAGAAGAAAAACAACAACAACAACAACAACAAAAGAGATTCAGGTTTCTCAGACAGCATTCAGAAAAGGAAGAGGGGGAAAAAAAAGGATGAGGGAAGAAAAAATAAAACCAAAAAAGGTCAGACGGAACAGGCCCTAAGAAAGATGGGGAGTCCCAGGGAAAGATCTGACTTAGGGAGCACTGGACCATCAGGCAAGAAACCCAGAGGAGAATCAGAAAATGCTGTAAACTTAGAGAACTGTAATTCTGTCAAAATAGTGGTAACCAATAGCAATATGCATTATATTGTACCACTACATATTTTCAAAGTGGTATGTGAATAATTGTCACAGAGTGCATTGAGGAAAACATCATGAAGACCACTCATGTAAGGGGATAAATGCATTTCCTTGTAAAAATGCTTTGGATTTTTTTCCTCACAAATAAAATGAGGCCTTTTAGATACTTACAGATTTCAGAACATCGGAGGGGTTTTGTTTGCTTCTCCAAGTATTTCTAAATAACATAGCAACACCTCCAAGTATTTCTTAAAGTGCTTTCCTTATTTCATATGGGTGTAAAATTAACTCTGAAATAATAACAACTTAAATGAAATGCATTAGTGTCACTTTGCATGTGAAAGCATTTAGTAACAATAATATTATAAGACTCAAGAATCTCACAGTGCTTTACAACTACACTATAACTACATATTGCAACTATATTCATCTCTATGTGGATTGGTATGTTCTGACAAGTTCTTCCTTAAAACTATCTGAGCTACCTGACAATCCTGGTAGCTTTTTTTCAAGGGAGGGAATGGATCTTTTAATAATTGTCTCTGTTCATCTTCACTGGAGAATTATGGAATATTACTAGTCCCAAATGAGAGTACAGGTGATGCTACCATCAATACAATAGAAGATATAGAATAATATTATTATAAAATCTTTTTCATTTCAGAAGGTTCTAAACATTTAAATCGCTACCAGCATTTAGGAGATCAGCTCTAAAAATCTCTAAAATTATCAGCATATACAAATTGCGCAAAAGCAATGATGACTATCCCTAAATCAGAAATTGTTTCTAATTTTTAATACACGAGGGTTGGACATTCAGAGGCTCAGGTAAAGCTCTGCAAAGAAAGTAGCTCAAGGCCTGAAGTCGCCAACTCTTTTCTGATATATATATATATATATATATATAATTCTGCAATAGCCACCATCAGCAGTGACATCAGAGATGCCTTTGCTCCTATAGGACTAAATGGCAAGAACATTTAAACAACTGTAGGTGACACTGAGCTAAGAAATGTGAGCAGAATTAGCAGAGAAATAATGTATCATCCACAAGTTGGAGACTAGGATACAACATCCGAAAGCTGAAACCTGACACTGTGCAGCACTTTCTATTTGTTCATTTTATTCTTCCTTCTGAAATACATGTGGTGAAAGTGTGAGGCGATAAAAGGCCAAGTATCTGTACTTCAGCAATGAATACAAGTAAAAAATAGGGTATTATTGGAAAACCAGAAATATCAGAGAAGTACAACAGATGCACGAGATGCTAATACCAAGGAGCTTATTCTTCTTTTCCTATTGCACTAAAAAGGCATTGGCTACCTCAATAGATAACCCATTTTGAGTGCCACTCCTTAAAATGGGGGGGGAACGACCCAAACAACTAAGTGATTTCAGAAGCATAGTCAACAAGACTCATCATCTTCTCTTCCTGCAAAGCAAAGCCGAGATTAAGCTAAGGAAGTGCTAAGCATCATCCAAAAATGCCCAACAGGGCAATAACAGAAGAGGACATTCATCAGTTCTTCTCTGTACAATGGACAGGAGGACAAGTAGTAGAAAGAATTAGCTATTAGAAAAATGAAAATCTTGTTAACTGCAGGAATGGTGAAGACCCAGAACAGGCTGTCTAGGGAAGATAAGAAATCAATATCCAAGGTTTAAAAAGAGGTTAGACAGACTGTCAGCTTCTGGAGGTGAGACAGGTACACTTGATCTCACCTAAGAGCCTGGCAACACACTAACTTACCTCCCAAGGTCTTTTCCATATCAGCATGTCTGGGATTTTTTTAACGCTTCAAGTAATTTGTCTCAATTATGGAGTAATTTCAAATATGAAAGCATATATCCGATATTAGTGTTGACATATGCGAACAGATCTACACCTCCTCACCTTTTTTTAAATGGAAGACACTAAATTCAGTGAAAAATGAAGTGTTTGTTATTCTTTTTCCCCCCTTTTGGTTTGTTTTGCTTTCTTGTCTCAATGCTCTGGGTGTCTGTATCCTTCGGTTTATTTTTCCTCAAAGAATTTTAGGAATAATAAAATAGTTTATGATTCTGCTCTAAGGTCACTACACAATTCATCTTTCTTGTTAAAAGATGATGCTTTGATCTTGTCCCTCCTTTATTTGAGTACATAAGGTGCCCTAAGGTATGTACTAATTGATACTGTGCATCTATTTGCCCCAGTGAGCAGAGGAAAAGTAACCACTTGCACTGGGAGTCCCTTGTTCTTGCTGGCATCTCTCTCTGACTTTCAGAACTATCTCCTACTGTAGAAGACATAGCCTCCCTACTACTGGGGGGGGGGGGGGGGGGGGGGGGGGAAGGACACTTGACAATATTGTTCTCCCACAAGATAAAATCCTGCCCTTTATTTGTAGTCTGGGGAGCAATTTTTGGATTACTGAAGGATTTTGCATTGCAAAACAAATCAGAATATCAGCATTTGCTAAAAAAATATTGACTGTGGGACCTGCAAGCAGACGAAACACACAACATCCTTTCTGTTGCAAATATCAGCAGATCTTAGCTCTAACTGCTGAGAAGAAAATACAGAAACTGCAAACTGTAATTTAAAGAAAGCAAATATTTTAATTGCATTTTACTCCCAAACAGGAGTAAAATCTCTCCAGATTCCCCTCAAACCAGAAATCTCAACTTCAAACCTGGTGCTGGTTGAAAGGACTGGAGTTTACTGGTGCTTCAGAATTGTCTAAACCAAGTCTAAAGTAAACAGTGACAGAGCATTAGCTGTAGCTGCAGCACCACTAGGTACTGCTTTAATAACGTTTTAATCGCCCACACAAAAAGCCACATCTTTTTTCTAAATAAGTTGGTTAATTTAAAAAGAAAAACCACTTGGAGCTCCCCATTGTTTCTAAAGCTTTGTGAAATTAAAAGTACATTTTATTCCAGTTAAAGAACACAAGGATGCAAGACAGGAGCAAGGCTGGATGTGACAGTTCAAACTCATTTCACTTTAGATGACCTTGAGCTCTGAACACAACACCTGTACCCTCCAGAAAGGTTGCATTCTTATCCTTTAAAGAAAGGAAAAAGAAACACAATAGGACAAGATGTAGGAAACCTGCTACACGGTTTAATTGCAACCATTTGTAACCTGCATTTCACCCAGATACATATCTTATTTTTAAGCAGATATTCCTAATTAAGCAGAGGAAGTGGTTATCACCAAGTGAACAACTTGCAGAATAGGGTTATCAACACTATCTGATATAACGAAAGTAACCCGAGATATTGATCCAGAATTAGATGGCCATCACAAACTGCAAGATCCCAGGACCAATTAGGGGACAGGGAGCAAGGATGCAAGACACCAGGACCACAGCTCTTGCATCTGAATGAGGACTCAGCATGACCCTAATTGACTTTTGCCTGGGGAGGTGACAGGGTCTGAAATGGGCTACCTACTTCTTATACATCCTCCCATATCACAACATCTGAGACCCACTGTGGTGTGCATGTGTGTTCTTCAAGGTGGGGAATCCTACTGCCTCCCTAACCTAAACAATTTACCTGGAGTTATATAGAGTCAATAATGGAAGGGGAATTAAACATGAGTCTCTTGCATTGCAGGTTAACTTGCTATGCTACTAGGTCATTGTTCCATTCTGGAGATGTCATTGCAGGCTATTAAGGTACTACACGACTGTAGCAGACTTGCCCAAGTGTTAAGGAAGCCTAAGAATATACAAAAATTCATAGTCAGTCTGGCAGTCACACAACCCCCCAAAAAAAGCTTTAAGGTAAGGGGATCCTGAACTAACCATGGTTTTGCGTTAAGTATATCAGGTTATGGGGCACAGAGCAGCAAGCTATTCAAAATCTGAGTAACCCTGGTAATTTAAAAAAAAAAACAAACCACAACCAACAACAACTAAAAAATCCACAACAAACCACCCTCATCAAAGATACTAGTTCAAAGCAGTACTGACGTATCATCATGGTACTGTTAGGGATAAGGTCCTCGGGGACAGCATCACGGTGCTGTAACACTGTTCAGTGTTTTGGAAGGAGATCAGGGATCCTGCACGGGGCCCTGTTTTACACAGACGTGCCCATAAGTCGGCCTGCAGTTTCAGTCCACCCATCAAATAAAATAATATTTTCCATATCTGCAACCATTTTATTTTCACAATCTCAGGGTAACATACAGACACTGAAGAGAGCTTGGCAATAAATCTAAAAGGCAGGTAAATATTAATATATTATTTGCAAATATTAAGACTGAAGTACTGAGTCGTCGCTGGTCAGAAGAAGAATCAAGCCCTTCTGTCCTTCAGCCCCTCACTTTTACGTATCAAAGAGTTACAATGCAAATAGGGCAGTGCCAGAAACCAGGCTCTGAAGCTCAGCAAAGTGCTCCTTCAAAACTTAAAATGAAAAGCTCACTAGTCTTATGTTGTTTCTGTTAAGCAATGCACGCTGTAGTGCTGGCTCACGGGTGAAACAAATTGCTGCTGTAAGTCTATTAAAAAGGAAAAAAAAGGCTGCCATATGGTGCTGACTGCAGTATCTCTTAGCAGGTGAAAGGCATCCAAAACAGTAGCTACCATACTTAATTATTGTGACAAATTCAGTGATTCAAGGTGGAGTTTTTTTGGGGGGGGTTGTTTGTTATTTTTAAATACGCTAATGTGCTACCCCCACCCCAAAAAAATAACACTGGGGATAAGAGACAGGAGGAGAGGAGAAACGACACACTCACATGCAGATGTTCGTGTCACCCAGAAACGGGAAGGAGTTCAAGCACTGAGCTTGCGAAACTTAAGACAACACAGGTCTTGGCACACCAAAGGAGAAGGATGTACTAAGTAGCAGATACTTTCTCACACAACCCCCTTGACTTCCCTGAGCAGCTACTGAAGTAACACCAGCAATAAAACCACATACAATACATCTACACTGATGAAGATGGTGAAGCCAGACAGTGCCCATCCAGACCATCTGATAATCTGCTTACACCCAACATGGACATTATTAAAAAAAAGCTTTGTGTCCCAACGCACTGCAAAGGCTCAAGAGATCTCGGATATCAGGATAAAAGACGCGGTGGGGCTGCTGCCCTCCCTGCACCAGGGTTTGGTTTCCCATGTGGCAAGCTGCACAGGATTTCCTGAGCACCACCAGGCACAGACCAGCATCTGCAAACACGATTTTGAAAATGTTACTGGAAACAGAAAAGCCTTCCCAGCCCCAGCAGTTCCCAATGCTCATATGTGCTTTTTTCCTCCCCACATTATCTCAGCTGAGTTGTCAATGCAGCTTGATGAAGTTAATCAGCAATTAGATATTTCAAAAGCATTTACAATAAGGTGGTAAAGTGGTCTCAGGTTTGTTATATCCCAGATTATGCAAGATACACACAAAAAACACACACGCACAGTATCTGTCTTTTGATGTGAAAGCATGCCAAAGCCTCTGAAAATTACTTGAATAGGCTCAGTGTGGCTGTTGTGTGATCTCAAGGTCCATGATGTCTGGTATGCTCAAAGGAATACTTGGGCAGCAGCTTTAGCCAGACTTGATTTCAACCACGTGTTAAATGAAATTGTGGCTTGTGCATTTCAGCACCTCGCCTTTAGCACCAAACCAAACAGCTCAGCCAAACCCAAGACTTTCTGAACTCAAAAAGAGGAGCGAGGGTCCAAGTTTCTCTGCGAGCTTCTGTAGGGATACTGTTGCTAGGGAAACACGGTCCCCATCACTAGCAAGCTACCACATCCATCTCTCTCTGTTTGGAAGACTCACCTGCTCTGGACATTTTGCATTAGTCAAGAGGTAGAGGGAATCCGAAGAGTACCTTAAATACAAATAAGCACACAGACCAAGTGGCATGTAAGTCAATTAGCCCCATGCATAGATGAGGCACACTTCCAAGTTACTTGCCATTTAGTGTAAAGTTTCACGGGATACTGCTGGGATCCTCCGCAGCCGCACCTGCTCTTCTCTACTCCCCTCGATGCATTTCAACATCACGTGTCCCCATGTCATATATTTACAAGAATCAGATTAAGTTATTCCAATAATCTGACTTTTTCTCCTTCATAACCCATGTTATTAAGAGTCACAGACATAATTTTGTTCAACAGGAGAGGTCCATGAATAGTTTCACCAGTTCCTCATGCCCTGAATCACGGCTGTCTCAGCAGTATACCCACAAAATATTAACCTAATTCAAGCAACAAAAAATCCCCCTCTCCAAATAATTGAAAAGTCCCTGTGAAAGACCCAGAGATTTGATTCACTGTTTTTTCCCCAGGATAAACACTTCAGGTGAACTCAGCTAATTACATTCATCATGAGCTGAGCTCCTGAGGTTCCCACAACCCAACAGATTAGTTGCCTTGATCACTTCACACCTACGAGTTATGCATATATATTTTTTTAAACAACATCCTAAATCCAAACTCTTTAACATCTTGCAAAGGGGATACACACGCCCCCATATATACATACACATTTGAAGCACTGATTAAGTAATTTCCTTTCCCTTCTAAAACCCTTCAATTTAAAATAAAACTTTCACTAGCAGAAATAGCTAAGAATTTACCCAAGTTCAAGACTAGAGCTTGCATAATTTTATTTCATTATAAAAAATTCTGTAATTACCATGGGGTTGTGGGGTTTTTTTCTTCCCGTCATAAGATCCTACAAATCTTAAGGGAAAAAGCCTTTTTGTGGTCCTTCCACACTCACTAATTTGCTCAAAAAGCCTACAGTAATTTCCCTGAATAGCTTCCAAAATGAATCCCATAAAACAGGCTCTCTCACTGGAACTGTCTTATTTGTGGGTGAGTTGAAGGATCAACTCGTTACAGGGCTTATTTGAGAAACAAAAAACAAAAAACCCAAACAAAAAAGTGTTTGTAATTTTAAATTCATAAATACACATTTTAAAGTGTGCCTACCCTGAGCTACAAGCATCTTTCTCTAAGTTAGAAATACACCAAACAACAATCAATGCAGCCACCACGGCAATTCCTTACCTCGGAAAAGAAAGTCTTACCAGAGGTAAATTTGAAAAGTAATAAATGCAACCTTGCCAAAAATAATGGCTGTGAACTATCTACAACCGACACGCGTACCTGATCTTTGGTGGCAGGGAGGCATCTCCAGGGGAGACCAGGGCTTCCTGAAAAGGTCATCACATCCCACATCAGCCTCAGCAGGGACCGATACGCCACGTAGCTCAGTGCACGTTTACAGCAGTTATTAATATGAGCTTGAATCACAGAAAACACATCAGGAATCTCAGTAGCCAAAAAGATACGGTCAGAAGCCTTGGCCAAAAGAAGCCTTTCCTTGCCAGAGCTGCTTGCCCGCAGCGCAGCACTGCAGCTCATCCTCAGGTGGCAGAGCCCAGATGACAAACTCCCAACGACAGCAGCCCGAGGACCACAGTGAACTGCAGTGTGGAACGAGGTGATGCAGTCCAAGCCGAGCAAGCCGCAGCGATGTTGGCCTCAGCCATGAGGAGACTTAACAAAGGTTTACAAAATATTCCCGCCAGCCTCAGCAAGCGTCATCGGCAAAGATGGAAAAGAGAAAGAAACAAAAGATCAGATGAACAAAGTCTAAAGATTGCCTTGAGGTTATGTCTAGTGAAAAGAGAAGGTGAGCAGGGCTCCTTTGACCAAAACTGGGGTCTGTCAATATGATGAGTGAAAATTGGTGACTGAACAAGGCTGAAGAAACATCATGGGAAAACAAACAAGGGAAGAACGTTTCAGAGATACCATCTACCCAGGGTTTGATGTCACTGCCCAGACTTCGTTCAGCAGTTTTACCTCGAGGATCCCTGCACCAGTTTGTCACAGTACTGCTACCACATCAGTCAGACTCCCAGTGCAGAAACAGAACCTTTTTCTACTTCATATGGGATCCTTCCCACTTTTGCATTTACTCCTCTTTCACTTTTTACCAGATTGTGGTTGCTTGACCCTGGCTAGATGCCAAGTGCCCACCAAGCTGCTCTATCGCTCCCCTCCTCAGCAGGACAGGGAAGGGAGAAAATAAGATGGAAAAAAACTTGTGGGTCAAGATAAAGGCCGTTTAATAAAGCAAAAGGCTGCACACGGAAGCAAAGGAAACCCAAAAGATTTACTTCCCATCAGCAGACGATGACCAGCCACTTTTCAGGAAGCAGGGCTTCAGTACACATAGAGGTTGTTCTGGAAGACAAATGTTGTAATAATGAATGTCCTCCCTTCCTCCTCCTTTCTCTTAGCTTTTATTGCTGACCAGATGTCACACGGTGTAGAACATCCCTTTGGTCAGCCTGGGTCAGCTGTCCTGGCTGGGTCCCCCCCAAGATCTTGCCCACCCCCAGCCTACTGGTGCATGTGGAGGAAATGTTGGAGAGACAGCCTTGATGCTGTGCGAGCACTGCTCGGTAGTTGCCAAAACACTGGTGTGTTATCAACACCTTGCTAGCTACCAATACGCAGCACAGCATTATGAGGGCTGCTATGGGGACAATTAATTCCATCTCAGCCAGACCCAATACACAGATTTTTAATCCAACATACAGATTTACACCAGAAAAATGGGACGAGATCCAGAAAGCGGTGGCTGTAGCCAATCCACCAGCTGAAAGCTGTGTTACGAACTGAACAGGCTCCTCAGCTGAGGCCACTAGCGCTGCTTCCCTCAGCTCACTGCATCGCCTGTCCCACCCTCAAACACATTGCTTGCCTCCATTGGTTTTGTCTAAACTGAACTAAGCAGCCTTATTATTTGACAGACTAAGACACTTCTGACCAATACCTGAAAACAGGGGACACTAAGTTTTCATTAAGGTTGTCCCGCTAACTACATTATTTCTATTGCAGAATAACCAAGATTTCCTTTTCTGGTGCATCTCAACAAATACAGTCCCAATGTCTAGCAAAAATTATAGCTGTGCTCGCTATAGTAACCAAGTGGTCTGATGCCTTTGAATTTCTGAACCAGTTTAGCTATTTAATGTATTGGGGAGACACCTTTGAGACCATCAATTCCACTGAATACGAACGGAGGTTCAAAAAAAAAAAAAAAAAAAAAAAAAGTGCTTGGTCTAGGTGCATAGGCCAATAAATTATCGTGAACTTGTGAAAGGCAACTGAAGCTCTGTGAAAAATCAGTCTCATCACCTGGTCACGGGCACCCAGAGGGGACTGTGTAACAGCATCAACATGCCATCTCCACATTTCTGCAGTCTGATGATGTGTGACACGCTTTGCTCCTCAGAGCTCTCTCACCACAACCTTTTCTACAACCTCCCCCAGAAAGGAGCATTAGCTATATAACCGGCAGTGGTGTGTACCCAGTGCTTCCCAAGCTGCGCATTTCGTTTATGGAGAACACAAAGGCCAAGCCACAATGTGACAGACTAGAACAAATGTGTTACCTGAGCAAGTCCAGCTACAAGCTAAAGCAACTGTAGGAAGTGTCTGAATCCTACACACCTCTTCTATAGCCAGCTGGTCTCCCCCCCACCTCCAAAGTCACTAAAACATCCCTTATAAAGGGGAACACACCACATGAGAGCAAGTCACCTTAAACAAAGCAACAAAACTAGAAACAAAAAACCAAGGATGAATTCTTCTAATTGCAAGTGGACAAACAGATGCTTTGCATTCCTGATTAGCTCAATTCCGACCACATAATTTGTCAGGCTTGGATTCAGGATTATGCCACCAACACCCCATGTTCTCTTTCTCACTTAACCTGTCATATAACCCAAAGTGATCTGTAAGACTTTAAAAAGCCTTGCTAGTGATGGTAGATCAGAGCAGCCAACCAAAGCGTAGAACAGTCTAGCAGAGAATATCCTTCCTAAAGGCTAACAGTAAAACACCCAATTCCATGTTGGAGGGAAACCGAGACAACCACAGGGGAATTCTCTAACAGGAAAAGCAAGGCTGACCTCACATATTGGGAGTTATGGCCAGTCTCAGACAGTGATTTATTTTCCAAATACTTATCCACCAGTCCAATCTTACTTAAATGCTGTTATCCAGAATGATCATACTTGATGAATTATGAAAGTCAAGCCACTCACTGCAGTAAATTCTTGATTCAATTCCAGCAATTCCACGTGGATCCTGAAACATCACTAGTACCATGAGATGTTTAGCAGCTATCTCCAGTCTAGAAACATGAGATCACATTTCAGTTTTGACACGACAAACATACAGGCACATCGTCACTCTACGCTTCATCTAGACTGGGGTGAATAGACGGAGCAGGAATTCACCACACCACCACTGCTCCGACAGCAGCCATCAGATCCCAGTACAACCCATGAACAGATTTCATTCCACCCAGGACACACCTGCAGTTAAATCTAAAGCCTCAGGATCCAACAGCATACTTTTCCACAAGCAGACTTAAGACTCTGTCGCTAATGCTCTAAGGGACAACTCAATCTTCTGTGATTTAGCCCAAACAGACAATACAGTTTGATGAATTGGTTAGAGAGATTTCCCCATTAATCTGAGCTTCCTCCAAGAGTTCAATGCCCAGAGCAGACTATCTTTGACAAACTCCCAGTCCATGCAAAGAGGAAAGAGGGATGCTTTGCCACTAAGGGAATGAGAAGTTAGAGCAAAGACCATCACTAGCCATCTGTGGGCTGAGCAGAGGGGCAGGGACAGATGGACGGACAGACACGGCTTGCAAATACAAGACCAGGAACTTCATCCCCAATTAAAATATTAGACAGCTGAAAAACTGATTAACCACCAGTCTTGTCTTTAATATAATGGACGTAACCTTAGAATCTTTGACCACGAACAACCCAGCCTCTCAAAAATTTACTACAGGAAAATGCATTATTAAATCAAATCTGAGCATGGCTTAGAATCTCAGCTCTCTTTGTTCCCTGATGCTGCAAGGATGTATCTGGGCAGGGGGTGGAGGGAGAGGGAGGGGTGTTATGAGCAAGCTGGCTCAACTGATTTCTTGTAAATACCATAAAAATGAACACTTGACCATAATCTATGAATTGGATACAAAGAGAGAAAAATAATTCCTAAGGAAATGAGCACTTTTAAGTGCTTCTTGAGCACCAAATTGAAGAAAATATTTATGAATTTTCCATCATGTTGTGAAGCATCATGTCAGGCAGGATCAACCACATAAAATTATTTTGTGACAATACATGTAAATGGTTTTAACATTCTCTGTACCTCTAAAGCAATAGCAAAGTCTAGCCAAGCCATCTGAGAGTTCAGAATTGTAATAGAGCCTTTGAAGAGATTATTTGCAGACTAATCCTATATTTTCTCATGGAAGCATTCTACAATTTGAAGTACCATATTCACACGGCACATTTCGCCTTCCAAAATTACCTCTGAAAGAGCCAGTGAAAAATTATACACTGCACAGACAAGCATATATCTAAATGATATGCATGTCTAACAGAAATAGATTATTTTCAAGGGGTCCTAAACTCAGCTTTTCCATTTGTTCATACAACTGCATGCAATAATAATTTATGTGTAAGAATCTATGCATTTCAATCAGATACACACAACTGCTAGGGCTGTTTGCTCATTTTTGCATGTTTATATAAAAATAATAAAAACAAGCACATCTTTAAAAGTATTACATTTGGGGTTTTTTTTAAATCTGAAAAAGAATATATTTACAATCCTCATAATGCTGAAACACCTTCAAAGAAGAGATATTGCTTGAAAGCAATCACCGAGAGATGTCTTCAACACATCTTCATTATGCATCTCATGCAGCCCCTTTCCTTTATTTTCTTTATTCCTCACCTATGACTCTCACAAATTCAGGCTTCTAACGTTGATCTTCTAGATGTCATCCAACTCAGATGACTCCAACAGCAGTCAGTCAAAAGCCTGAGTGTCCTAGTGACATGTTCAAGCACTTCAACATACCCCACGTAACCAGTGAAGCAGGAAATGGTTAGGCTAGAGTAACCCACAAAATATTTTTCGGTTAAAAAAAAACACATGCGTGTGTGTGCACGCACACACAACCACTTTGTTCAGGCTGCAAAGAAACAGTCCTCCAAACCCTGTTTTAAACAAGAAGAAACTAAGAAACCAAGAAACTAAGATACAATAAATTTCTTATCTTAAGATCAGAAAGAAAGATATGATCTTTCAGATCAAAAGTCTGGTTTGGTACTTAGATCAACCCAAAAGAAAAACCAACTTGTCACCACAGGAAATTTTCCTGATTGCCTGTTTCAAAAAAAGCCTGTTTCTTATCCGAGCATACCAGCAGATAATGAATGAAAGTGGTTAAGGGTTTAGGAAATCTTCAGGCAAGCTGTAGAGGAAACTGTTGGGATCCTGCTTATTCCAAAGCTCAGCCATTTCATCAGCCAGCAGCAAGCGAGCCGTGCTGTGCAGCACTGCATTACAAGCAGTATGCTCTCCACTGGTTTTGTTTGTTCCGAATGAACTCCGAAGTAATAACACCACACTGGAAATACATTGGGGTAGCAATAAGAATCTGTAGTTGCATTCTTCTATCTTTGTCATGCTGGAAAATATCCAGATTGAGCAGCAATAACTTGCTGGAACTTCAACTGAAACAAAAGGGGTTCGATTTGCTGCAGCCCTCCTTGGTACAATGAGCTTGAGAGTCCCGTACCTGCAACCGGGAAACATAGGACAGGGCGAGGGAGAGGCAAGGCTGACCTTGATTTCATCCAGTGCCGTGGATTTGTTAACTTCCGGTCTCGTTTGAGATAAAACATTTAAAAAGAAAACAAATGTGAGTATGAAGCAGTTTTAGCAAGTCAGGTGTATTTATACACAGCATGTAATTTCTAAAACTACAGAAGTATTGTGGGATGGATACAAGAAGGCTGTCTGCGTCCATACCACTACAGGGTTGAGCCAAGGTTACAAAAGCTGGAGAACATGAAGAACATCTCAGAATAACTTGAAATATATATATTTACATGTTCTTCAAAGCTTTACCACACAGCATTGTACCAGAAAAACTAAACGTTATTCTTTCTGTTTTACCAGAAGACAGGCAAAGAACAGAAGACAGTGAGCAGTGTCACTGTGGGCTGAGGAGATGAATCACATCACGGTGCTTACACCACTGCATCACACCTCAAAAGCAAGCAAGCAAAAACCACAGTGTAGGTACAGCTCCTCACCCAAATTCCTGCCCACCCTTCTGTTTTCATCTTTGCCTCTACACTGTTCACAGTAGCCGGTGGTTTACAACTGCACAGAAAAATCATTTACTTTCTCTACATTTGAGTGCCACAATTTCTAAAATGGGAGCAGTTTTACCTCCCCTCCCCTCCCCAAAGAGATATTGTTCTCCTTATTCTCCTGTTCTGCAAACACCACTGACACTGTCCTGGTCCTAGACATGAACGCAGAATAGACAGCCCCACTCACAGAATACAGCTGCCTTTAATATCTTTTCTAAGACAAAGAAATTAGATTAATCTCATATTCAAAGGTGAATGTCATGCTCAAAAAGCCAAGGCTTTTCTCCAATAACAAGCTTGTATCTGTAAAACCCTGTGGCGCAGCAATACCAGGTTTCATTTCCTTCTGTCTTTTGCCATGGAGAGGGGAGAAGAATTTAGTTCCATTGCCCCATTCATGGTACGTCCTGGGTCTTGACTGAACTGACTTTTGGGTGAAATAGAAGGAAGAGTCTCATCAGTGGCTTTCAATAACTTAATTTAAAAAAAAAAGAACAAAAACCCCACCAAACTCCCACCACCTTCTAAATTTTCTTTGTCCGTGTGAGGAGTGCATTAGATCAGATAAGGGATATTAAATGGCCTTTAAGTGTGACAGCTCTAATGGGAGTCCCAAATTGTGCTGCTAGCAATATACTGTACTTACAAAACAGTAACATCAAGATGCCAGAACAGTGCCATGACCTATATTTCCTGCAAACCAATTTTCTTCTTTGTAGGGTGGATGGAAAGAATCCAACTGCTTTTTAAGTTCCTTTTCCTTCTAATGGAACTATGCCATATCACACACATTTTTCCTACACCCAACTTTTCTATGCCTCACAGCATTTAAAGCATGAATTATCTACAGTCTATTTACGCAGTTATAAACAATAAATACTGCAAAATCGTGTTTAGGCTGCAATTATCGGATGGGAACAGAATTCTTCATATCTCATTTCCCTACTTTTAAAAGAAGCCAAATCCCTTAAAGGAGACTCTTAAACAGAAGAACAATGTTACAGAGGAATAGAGGTCACATATTCCGAGGAATTTCTGTGGATTCATTATTGATGAAGTATAGCTTAGCTGATGCTGTCAGAGCACACAAGTTCAGACCTTAGAATTTCCACCCTCAAAATTACAATTCTCCCCACTCTCTATGCCTTTTAGTACTGCGGCTTTTTAAACACTGTAAGCAGGGGAACCATGAACCTTATGCCATAGTGACCTGAGCTTCTGGTAAGGCATCACCCAAAAAAATCCACTGCTAGCGCAAGGCAAAGCCATGTCTAAGGACCGAAAGGACTGGGAGACAGAGCCACGACACAATTCCCAGGGTCGCTGCCCAGGTTTTGCACGTGGGAAGACACCCAAATTTCCAACATTCAGATTTATCAAAGTGAGGCAGCTATTTACTCTTTCGGGTACTCCCACTCTACAGGAAAATTGTATCTTTTAAGGAGGACGTTAAAATCAAGATGACATTTTTGAAAGAAAGGAGGTATGTTTGACTTCTTTGACTCCCAATGCCTTGTGATATCCCTAAAATTTCCATCTTTGCCTCAGGAGGATGTTTGCACATACTGACACGCTATGCTCCAAGTGGTCAACAAAACACCTGAAAGGATTTCTGATTGTTTTTACCACCCACCCCCCTTACAGACATCCTTGCCAAACACAAACACTCTCCCTCAGGCAGGAAAATTTGGAAACAGAACACCTGATGCAGCTTTTATTCCAAAACTGTCTCACGTGTGTTGAGTGTCAAAAAGAGGCATGTTGTGCCACAGCACCCGCTTGTCTCGGGAAAATTGAAATCATTCAGTGTCTAACACTTTGAATGATTTCCCAACTTCTCACGTGCCCCATCTGCTCCTCTCAGTTCATTTTGATTTGTTTTAGCCTTTGTGTCTGCAGTGGCACCAACAAAACTGCAGCATCACTGCAAGTTCCTCTGCTATGGAGCAGTGCCAAGTTTGTCTCAAATTCAGCCTCCTTCAAAAGAAAAACAAAAAATAAGATCGATGTCCAGTTCTCTTGTCTCTCCCTTCCTCAAAATATGCACAAGCAGCTATCCAGCTTCAATGCTGATCTCTAAAAATAACATGCTACCTATAAGATAACCAACATTAAAATTATAAATCAGATGTCTGCAGAATACAGCAAAGTGCATGAATGCCCTATCTCCATCCCAATTTTACTTTATTAGCCGGTCCAATTAGCTAAGGAATTAAGTCAAAATTACTTGAGTTTATGTAGCATTTTGTTTCTTTCCTGTTAGCATGGTATTTACAGGACCTTTAAGGAAAAAATACCAGTTACTTTCCAACATTTAGAAAACTGGGATTCTGAAACCAGACACAGAACTTTTAGTTAGGTGGGAAATCATTCAAGACAGTAGGTGAGATGTACACATAAAGAAGGTTCTTTGTTAAGACACAAGGCAGGCAATCACAGTGCTCTCCCTGAACTTCCAGAGAGCCAGGACACTCCCATCCAGGGTTTTAAAAAGGGACTTAAACCATAGAATGGTTTGGGTTGGAAGGGACCTCAAAGATCATCTAGTTCCAACTCCCCTGCTGCGGGCAGGGACACCCTCCACTAGACCACATCACCCAAAGCCTCATCCAACCTGGTCTTAAACACTTCCAGATATGACAGAATATGACAGAAGAAAGATGTTACAAATAAGCAACTGGAAAACCACCACCACCATCTGCCCATATGTCTCCACTGAAAAAGACTCAACCCCGCCTGAGCAGAGCCTTCACAAAAAACTCCAAGAAAACCTCACACTCACACTCTTGTTCATCTTTCCACAGGTTTAAAGTCAGCAAGCACCAGATTAATGAGGGCCCACAAAGATGCAGGTGTACCTGTGAGGAGGGAATCAGTCCAAGACTTTCACTTCTGAGCCACCAAGGACCAAATACACAACATTGCACAGAGAAAAAACAGCTGATGGGGAACAGCACTCACAGCTCACACCTCTAACTTGTGTTCAGTGTCGCTGTGAGCATCAAGCTGAAAAGAGCCCAAAACTCTAAGAAGAAAGACTGTCAGTGGGACTGCCAGTGGTCTCAACTTGCCTTAGGTTCACTCTAAAGAAAGTCTTAACCCAATGTAAGCCTCTCCGAAACCTCAACATACACTTCTTCAAGTGCAAAGTACTAAACAACACAAGTGACTCAACATGTGGCTGGGTTTGGCATTCATAATGAAAGTTCAGGATTCAGGTAACCATGAATTTCTACCTTAGCTTCAGAAAAAGCATACAGTGAGCGTACTGATACTTAACTGTACTCAGCACTAGCTCCACTATGCTGAATCATTTAGCCAGAATTTCTTACAGTAGCCTCAGTGGTATATTTTTTTCTCCAGTGTTCATTCCTTCCTTCCAGTGAAGCTAATGAAATTT